>NC_141621.1:39439758-39787868 GCF_047967505.1 Dipteris shenzhenensis
CTGGGTCCTAGTCGAGCTCCGCAAGAGGTCGACCCTGAAAAATCCAAAGTCTCCATCTAGGATCCTCTGCAATGGTCAACTTGGAGGGATCTGTGACCCATTCCTTACCCAGGCAACCAATGACCCTGACCATCTGCCAAAGGAGCTCCTGTCGATCCAATGGCTGAGTAGGATACAATCTGTGAGAGGAGTCCGACTCGAAATAAGTAAACGGTGCCGGTCCTAAACGAACTCCAATGCATAGCCCAGCCTCACTAAAACAACCTGACCAAGTAGAGATGGGATGAACATAGGCTGGATCTGTAAGCGTATCCCTCCACTCCTGCGGAATAGCTCTCATGATCAATAATCTGGTGGCAGCAATCTGTCCAAGTGGTCCGTGTCTATCTCTGATCTCCTCCTCTGACATTGGTGGGAAATTACAACCTACCATATAGGATGAATTTCCCACCAAATTCATGTAAAAGGTGAACAAGGTTGAAGTGGCATGCCTTGGAGATCCAAAATGAAAAAGAAGGCGAATGGGATGAGTAGCAAAGAGAGAGAGAGAAGGAGGAGTGAATGACTCAACAAACTAAAAAGAAATGATGCTAACCCAAAAGCCCATTTGAACGTATGAGAGATACAATTTCCCACAAAACCCCTCCCGCCTTAAGATGCCAACTTGGGTAACGAATTGTTGGTACCAAGCAACGTGGCCAAAGGAAGGGGATTGCCAAGTGGCCACTATAAGGGGGCCGAGTAAGGAAAGTGCATACAAAAGGAATGTGGGTTCTTGGCCATGGCAGCATTGCAGCTTCTGGCTTCGTTGCGCATTCGACACCTTCGGGTGAGCTGATAGATTTTACCCTTCTCTTCCTTGCTTCCTTGTTTGGGTATCTATAGAATTCGTGGAAGTTTATTCTTCTCAAAGCTTGCCCAAGATTTCAAACCCATCAGTTAAGCTACGAACGATTACGTAATGTGCCCTCCTTTTGTGTGCTGAAATTTCACATCGATAGGGCTGAAAAGTCTGGTCCTTGATTAGATCGAGTTTGCAGCGTTTAGCTGGCGCTTTATCAGTTTCTTCAAAAGGGAAAGGTGTTCTTACGTAGCCAGGTGGATGCCAAGGGGGGGTTATCCGATTCCCTTAATTGCCATCAGGAACCTTACAATGGAAAGGGGATAAATCAGCAAAGCCCAAGAAAATGATGGGATGTTGGATGATGCACACAATGGCTCCAAGGATGACAAGTTTATTCAGGCGGAGCAGTGGCAGCAGAAAGTCACGGAGGTGACGATTTTTCAAATAGGCAGCTCTGAGCACAAACCGGGATTTCATCAGTAAAACATAAATTTGATATCGTGGAAGTCAAGGGAAAGGGGTGAAGCCCAGTTGGTAAAAGGAGGCGATTTATAATTAGGGACAGGTCCTTTTTCAGCCTTCCATATTCCACCCTGATCTCCAACAAGGGCTCCTTATGGAGTCTATCCAACAAGACGTACTGTGTAGGGATTTTAAATTTCGATGAAGAGGTGGAATATGGACGCAGGAAAGGGAAACATGGTAATATCTGATTTAGGGGATAGAGATTCGGAAGTTGGGGCTCAGTAAACAGCCCCCACAGTCTAGAAGGCGGAATTTAGGGATTGTAGTACAATCAGATAATGTAGTGGTTGGAATTAATAACCATAAACTGAAAGATAATAACAACAGTAACTTTCCTTCCATGTGTCTAGAACATATGTTAAAGTGAATGGAAACAAAAAAAGTGTGCCACTGCATGGGGTGTGGACGAGGATTACCTCTTGTCAGAGCTAAGATCTGACATAATTTTGCATTTCCGATGGTTTTTTAATACAATGTTATTCCAGAACTCAGAAATTTAGACTACTGCCAATGAATATATCAATAGAAATCTATCTAAATATCCTGGGGAATCCAGGAGACAATGGCAACCACAAAGGTGATTATGATGCCAAAACTCAGCCAAAGCATTTGCTGAACATATAGAATTCAAGATTCCACAACTAGTCTTCCACGAAGGCACTGCCACAGTCAATATCCAAGTCAGTCTCAATCCTGGAAGCAAGATCTAACTACAACGCATAGTAGCTAGTCCCTGCTATGCGTGATGGAGTTTATGGTTTTCAATCTTATGAGTGACTATCATGAGACTGAAACTGCACTATGTTGTATTTTTAGAGGATGAGTTTGGGGATGTTCCTGGATTCATCTAGGTATATGCTTCTGCCGTATTAGTGGACATGCAAATTTCACCTTGTGAAGTTTTCGTCCAAGTTGCGGCCTGCTGGTATTGCGATAATTCTATGTGAAATGGTGCGTTGCCCTATCAGCTAGATTTAGATTTAGATGCTCGTTTGGGAGAGACTAAAATGAGATCGTTTAGACTTCACAAGTAGTTGTAGCTTGATTGAAGAGGTTTGGGCTACTTTTTGATTAGCCTTCTCCTTTAGTGCTAGCCTTCGTCATGGCTGAGTTTGCCCTTCACCTCCGGAGTGCCAACAAAAACTCAGAACGAAGACTTTGTATAAATGGATGCTCAAGTATGTGTGGGTGTGTGGATTTGTATGTGTGAGCATATACTTTTATACTGTGGTCTACACCCACTGTTGGGCGATGATGACGTTAGTGGGGATGTCATAGTAGCTAGTCCCTGCTATGCGTGATGGAGTTTATGATTTTCAATCTTATGAGTGACTATCGTGAGATTGAAACTGCACTATGTTGTGTTTTTAGAGGATGAGTTTGGGAATGTTCCTGGATTCATCTAGGTATATGCTTCTGCCGTATTAGCGGACATTCAAATTTCACCTTGTGAAGTTTTCGTCCAAGTTGCGGCCTGCTGGTATTGCGATAATTCTATGTTAAATGGTGCGTTGCCCTATCAGCTAGATTTAGATTTAGATGCTCGTTTGGGAGAGACTCAAATGAAATCGTTTAGACTTCACAAGCAGTTGTAGCTTTGATTGAAGAGATTTGGACTACTTTTTGATTAGCCTTCTCCTTTAGTGCTAGCCTTCGTCATGGCTGAGTTTGCCCTTTACCTCGAGAGTGCCGACAGAAACTCAGTACGAAGACTTTGTATAAATGGATGCTCAAGTATGTGTGGGGGTGTGGATTTGTATGTATGAGAGCATACTTTTATACTGTGGTCTACACCCACTGTTGGGCACTGATGACATCAGTGGGGATGCCATAGTAGCTAGTCCCTACTATGCGTGATGGAGTTTATGGTTTTCAATCTTATGAGTGACTATCATGAGATTGAAACTGAACTATGTTGTGTTTTTAGAGGATGAGTTTGGGAATGTTCCTGGATTCATCTAGGTATATGCTTCTGCCGTATTAGCGGACATTCAAATTTCACCTTGTGAAGTTTTCGTCCAAGTTGCGGTCTGCTGGTATTGCGATAATTCTATGTTAAATGGTGCGTTGCCCTATCAGCTAGATTTAGATTTAGATGCTCGTTTGGGAGAGACTCAAATGAAATCGTTTAGACTTCACAAGCAGTTGTAGCTTTGATTGAAGAGATTTGGACTACTTTTTGATTAGCCTTCTCCTTTAGTGCTAGCCTTCGTCATGGCTGAGTTTGCCCTTCACCTTCGGAGTGCCGACAGAAACTCAGTACGAAGACTTTGTATAAATGGATGCTCAAGTATGTGTGGGTGTGTGGATTTTTATGTGTGAGAGCATACTTTTATACTATGGTCTACACCCACTGTTGGGTGCTGATGACGTCAGTGGGGATGTCATAGTAGCTAGTCCCTACTATGCGTGATGGAGTTTATGGTTTTCAATCTTATGAGTGACTATCGTGAGATTGAAACTGCACTGTGTTGTGTTTTTAGAGGATGAGTTTGGGAATGTTCCTGGATTCATCTAGGTATATATAGAAATCCAAATAACAGCCGGAGGCTGAATCAATGCTCAAACAGCCATAAACTGTCAAATTGTTTGCGATCAGATTTTTGGCCGTAGGATTGCAAGCAATAGATAGAAACTGGTAGAAGCTGACACTTGCAGGTGTGGGTAAGCTAGAACTCTCCAAAGATAGCCTGGAAAATGTAGAACTGTGAAAATGTCAAGCAGGAAGTGCTTGCCGACAAATGGCCATTAGCTTTTTGACAGTAGGATTGCAAGGAATAGGTAGAAGCTGGTAAAACCCATTGTGAGGAAGCTAGAATGAGCACAGAGCGGTTGGAAGAGGTGAAACTGTGAAAGTGACCTAGTATGAAGAGCCTAACAGCAAATTGCAATCAGCAATAGCCATGTAGGCAGCAAGTCATAGGCACTTGGAGCATGTGCTAGGAGGTGGAGATGGCCAGATGAGGAGTAGGCTGCCTTGGAATAGAAGAAGTACTAGGCAGTTTCTCCACAAATAGAAGGGATCCATGTACATAGCTTCCTTTAAGCCTTTTAAAGAAAATATTTCCCACGGCTAAAAAATACAAATCTGGCCCACGACCATGTCATATGTCCTGTGTGACACCTCCATTGGTGTCGTTCTCTTCTGATGTTAATGTGGTGCTGGAAAAATAACAGCAGCTGAGGGGCCTCTCGAATCCTGTTGCTGTGCCGTCTTTGGGGTGGTCTGTCCTCCTGTTGCCGGGGGATCTGCCTAAACGTTGAAAAAAGTCTCATCCTCCAGGGTACGGGGGTAGTTTGCTGAGGCATCGTCTGACTACTTATCCTGGGACCGGGGGTTCTCTGCCCTCTTGCGCTCACGGAGTCAGGCATGTTGGCTACAGTTTTTTGGAGCCTGCTTGCTAGGAGTCTTAACGCTTCATCCTCGTCCAGGCCCCTCCAGAAGGTTCTACCCGGGGGGTGTGGGACTCCATCCCCGTGCTGTGCTCTCTCTGGGAGAGCAACCCTCTGATCTGTGTGGGGCTATGGGGCATCCCTGCCCAGACCCCTCCTGCAGTCACGAGCCAGGTGTCCCATCTACTGGCACCGTAGGCATTGTCCTGGCAGCCCCGAGATCTCAAGGTGCTGCCTGAACTTGCTGCCATCAAGGGTCTCTTTTCTCTGGAACAGTCTCTAGGTACTCAACTATCAGCCTGAGTCAGGGGACTCTATCATTTGCTATCACTGTTGCTGGTGTCTGAGGTGGCGATTCTACCACCGTGCTAAGAGCTCCCCCAATGGAGTGAAGGATGGGCTGATACTCCTTCGGGAGCCCTGGAAAGCGAAGAGTCACTGAGAAAGCGAGGCACATTGTGTGTTGAATTTATGTCGTCAATTGTGAACTCATGGTACTAGGGAATGAGATAAATAACATGAGGGCCAAGAGGAGAGGGCTTCACTCTACAAGTGACTGGGTGGTGTCAGGAGAGCTCAAATGGAGGATGGTAACCTCCTGGTTGTGGTCACCCTCTAGCGCTAAGCTCGCTTGAATCGAATCAGGCACTTGGCTCCTTATTGGCATGAGGCCAACTATCTGCCCACCACTGCTCTATCCTGAAGTGACTGAACTGCTTCCATCACCTGGTGCTTGTCTTGTGGAGATAGAAAAAGCTTAACGGCTTGGGGAGTCGAAGGTGCTTCCATGTGAGCCCTTCTAGCCAGACCAACGGTCACCACCAAGACTCGATGTTCAGAAGAAATAAGCACTGATGTTGTGGTGCCAAAAGGAGAAAGAAAATGAAAAAAGAGGAGACTAGGAGAAGACTGAGGCCCTCTCAACAGCCCCCTAAAGGTCGCTAAAAAAATCAGTAAAATGGAATCTCTCAGCAAAGGTAAGAAGGCTCGGGCCCTCGAAAACCGCTGCCAAAAAAACTCTAGGAAAACCACAACCAGCCATGGAGGGACCAGTTGTGGGGCTGCTCCAGGTTGCAAAGTACAGCAAGAAACAGCTTGAAAAAGGGGACCGTCACCTCCCCAAATCCTTCCAAAGGGAGCATACAGCAGAGGGCTGAAGGGCACCTTTTACAACAGGTCCCCCCAAGAAAGAAACCTATGGCAAAGGCACCAGCCACCCTTGGTTGCCAGAGAAGCGGCCAGCTACCAAGGTGGCCGGCAGAGGAGCCGCCTGCTGTAGAAAATTGTCGCCAAGAGCGGCCTGGGGGAGCACGCGAACAGCTTCTAGGGAACTTGCCATCATCAGGGGGAGTCTGGGCTACACCTGGCTGCGGGCAGCCACGACTTAGGTGGCTGCTGCACAGCTGCTCCACAGAACCCGGGAGGTGGCTAGTTTCCTCCCTGACACCGATCAAGAGGCGGAAGGCCTGCACAGGCCAGCGCGGCACATTGAGGGGGAAGGCAGAACAAAGGGGCGGGAGCAGAGGCACACCAGCAGCAAGGGGTGGCGCACCAATGGCGAGGGAGGAGGAGGGGGAACTGGGGGAGAGGAGAGGCAGAAGGAGATCGAGGCGAGGGGTGGGGGGCAGCGAGCAGTGAGCAGGAGAGAAGCTACCAGATGTCACAGTACCCTGTCATTTGTGATGGACTTATGGTTTTCAACCTTGTCGGTGACTGGTGAGGTTGAAACTGCACTGTTTGTTGTTTGTTGAATAACATATTTCTGGATTTTCCAGATATCTTTATTCGTATAATGACTGTCTTTTGGACATGGATCAAAGCCTTTCTGCTTGTGAATGTATAATTGTGCATCTTTGCTCCTACTTCCATATTTATTCCCTACAATTTGATGTATACATGTGACCGTTGTGTTCTTGGTTGTTGCTGTTGTTGGGTTTTTCAGTTGTATAAAACTCCAGTGCATTGTATTGGCACAACAAACGTAACTGCTGTACCTTTGGTCGTGAGATTGCCTTGGAAGAATCTAGTTATGCAGAGTCATCATCGAGCTGAAGATGGTACGCTTCAGAACATTTCTGAGCTGTAGTTTATAATACAAACGTAAAAGGTCTGAGCTTTTGCTGATAGAGAAAGTGAAGTTTTGGATGTAGGACTGTAGAGACCTATGTGGCGCTTAGAAGATAGTCCTGACCTATCTAATTGCAGATGCTGCCTATTTTTTTTTGTGGGCCTTCACAAGAACGATATGAATAGGCATGCACATGAAATGTGAAAGTATGTCAGTGGCATGTGTTGCTTGAAAATGAGATTATTGGTATATTCCATTTTATAGTGTAGGCATTGAATGGATAGTCTACAAGGGTTGTATTGTATTTTGCCAATTACTATTCATAATGTGTGCACATGCATAGTTTTAAGCCCCAAGCAATGGTTGCATTAGTCAGATTTGCTGGAAAGTTGTTGAAGTTTACGTTAACAGAGAACAGCCATAGCATTGGAGCTTTTAAAGTAGCATAGCGAAAGAGATTGTCTCTTTCATGTACTAAAGTAATTCTCCATAGGGCCAAATTCACCTCTCCACGTGCGTGGGAACCCTATTCAAGTGGTTGTCACCTTCATCCTGCATCCCCCCCGCCCCCCCTCCCTTCTTTCTTTTCGAAATAGACTTCTATTAAGTAAGAAACAAACAGCCGAGAGAAGGAACTCAAGGCATAGATGCATCATGCAAAGCATGAAAAATTTGTAGTAATATACCACTCAAAAAGTTTGAGTGAATGGAAAAATTGATAATAACCGAGACTGGGCGTGTCACATCATGCTTGTGATGGTCTCAAAAAAGAAAGGAAACTCCATTAGTCTCTGCGAAAAATCTTTATCCTGCATTATCCTAGTTAGACACAGAGCTATGACCAGAAGACGTGCCAGGGCTGCACCTTTGAGTGGCCGACAGCACTCCGCCGATTTCATGCCCCCATTGCCTCATCCACCCTGATGTCTTGATGATGATGATGATGATGAGATTGATATATAGTCGACCACCGACATGACTATGTTGTACTTAGGACTTAGTACTACCATTCTGCTTTTTTTGCATTTGCATTGGTGTGGATGCTCGTTGGCTCCTAGAAGAATCGCTGCCATTGTTCCACCAATGAATTGATCAGGCGCCTATTTTCCTTGTGAACTTTGAAATTCGAGTTGTTCTCTTGAGATAAACTACTGTAGGTTGTGGAGACGTGCTACAAATTAGTGAGAGTGCTGCAGTTCGGTTTGGAGCTGATTTAGAGTTGCTGCCGTGCATACTTTTCTCTAGGCAATTGTGGGTCAATAGCACTCCCCACTTCTCTGGTCTTGTGCCAATGTTATGTGTCAAGAGAGTGGTCGTCTACAACATCCTTGTGTAAAGAGGGAGAATTGAGTTGGAGGGTCCCTCCAGAATTTATACTATAAAACAAGAGTGAAGTCTTTGGTAGAAATTGTTGAAAATGGGGAGAGGGTGAGAGACACTCAATCACAGGTTAGAGACAAGAGCTGAGGCACGAACTGATGTTGATAGATCATGTTATCACAGCAAGTATATAGCCTCTTTTATAGGCTGGGCAAGCCTTATCTTCCCACACTGACACCTCATAGATGAGGGCACACACAAGAGAATCTAGATCCTATAATCTAGGGGAGGAATCACACCTACCACATGAGGTGGCACAAGTTGCCTCAAGACTCTTTACACTCACACAACTGTAGGACACTCTAGGACTCTAGGACCACACACACTAGGACTCCGATTCCAACAAACCCCCCTTTGGAGCTAGGGTGAGAAACTATGACCTCATCCAGACTGTGCATCCCAGGCAATCTCAGAGGCTAACAACTGAGCATAATTCAGAGGTTGAACCAAGCACTCTCATGGCTTAGGTGTCAACGTGATCAGAGACTCAAATCTGAGCATGGATGCATGACCAACTCATAGGTCTAGGGAGTACACCAACATCCTGGAACTCGGCCAGGCCTGATAAAGGAAAGACATAACAACCCCCCTGTCTCCTAACTGGGTACATGGAAATAAGTGGAGCCTTTTATAGGACAAGGCACACAAAATGACAAATTATTACATCATTTTAGGGGGACTACCCAAGGCAAAGTACCTAACACACATGACTCTAGAAAGCCCACTCTTCATCTATCACCTCATGGAGGGATAGACCAGAAACAGCAACAGTGCAGGCTTGTTCCTCAGGTCCAGAAGGTGTAGCTTCATCGTCTTCGTCATTGCTCTGCTCCGCAACCAGATTGGCATGTTCTTTGGCTTGTACTTTTGCCATCTTCTTGAAGCAACGATCCTCTGGATGGCCAAGCTTCTGACAGTAATTACATTTAAGAGGTTTTCCTTTCTTCTTGGACTTATTCTTGAGAAAGAATGCTTTGCCAGATTCAAAGGAAGATTCTGCTTTTTCTGTAAGCCTACGGTCCTCATCAATGAGATGAGCTACCATATCCTTAAAGCTCATATTGCGGCTGACTCTTAGGACAGCAAGGATCTCATTGTACTTGGAAATGTCTTCAATACTTGAGAGAAGTACAGCAACTTTATCATCATCTTCAACAATGGCTCGGATGGCAGATAATTGTTGGAGAATTGACCCAAGATTGCTCAAGTGTTCATTGAGGGTTTCAGTTTCCTTCATCTTGAGCTTGAAGAGTTTTTGTTTGAGAAAGACTTTGGAATTATTGATCTTATTTCCAAACAAATTCTCTAATTTTTCCCAAACGTCATTTGCAGTCTTATCAAAATCCACATGGTGGATAAGGTTGTCAGCTAAAGCTAGGCCAATGATAGCGATTGCTTTATCATTTTGGTTCTCCCACCAACTGATTCTAGCATCATCACTTTGGGGTTTTGGCTCCTTGCCATTGGTGATATTCCATATCCCTTCTTGCATAAGAAGAAGCCGGAGTTTCGTCTGCCAAGTTGGGAAATTGCTCCCCGAGAATTTCTCGATGAACGAGGAGTTTTTTATGCTATCCATTGGTGGGAAGGTCTTAGCTGTTATTACAGCCAGTGTCTAAATCCCTTACAATGTTTACTCAAATTTTGCAAAAAAAGCCCCAAATTTTACATGCCTGAGGCTTCAATTCTGGGTAAGGAAGTAAAATCAATGTATATTTGCGAACAATAGATAGTACAAACAGAAAAGCCCCAATTTGTTGCAAAATAGTACAGGTTGTAGCAAGATCTAGACCGCAAGAGTGAACCCACGAACTGAAAGAGCAAATCTGCAATTTCTACCTTCGTGCTGTTGTCGGAGAGAGATTTCAGATCGTGGACATGGATCTTAAAACAATAAGCGAAATGTTGTTGGAGAACTCCCACGACATTGTTGAAATGAACTCCGTGGTTGAACAGAAACATATCATACACACGATCTGACGATGACAAAGACCCAACTGATGATGTAGTGTAATCAGGTCTTATATTTCAATGCTCAGAACGATGATAGAATAGATAGAGAGTTTTTAGTCGGATTTTACAAGTAGGCAAAGAACTTTGCTACGAATCATAGTGATGGCAAGGCAGCTAATTATATCTGACTGACGCATGAATCTCTGCCGCATATTTAAGCCGTCAGTATCGGTTCAAACCACCGCCAAACCTCCACAAAAAGCCTCGCGTTGCAGTCTTCAGCGACTGTAGCTTCTGCGTTGACGGAAGAACTTGAGAAGGTAATTTTTCCTGGAATAGCGTGAATTAGTCCGATAATCAGGCATGCTTTGTCGTGAGGATGAGCTTTCATCAACTAAGACAAGCGAGGCAAACGATTGCAAACGTATTTCAACAGGAAGAGAGGAGAGCTGAGAGGCGGCAGTAGCAATGGGTAGGACTGGAACGGCCTGCTGGTCAGCAACGTGGAGATGGCGACGTGCGAGTCGATGGCCACGGCCAGCTTCATGCTCGCCGCGTGACTTTTTGTCGCTTATCCAAGACACGTCTCCGGATCTATGCACCTTTCTCTTACATCTTGACGAGCGGTGGAGACATACAGCAATGTTATCGCAGAGACAAGGCTCAGTCAGGGAAGACCCGCTCTGATACCAACTGTTGAAAATGGGGAGAGGGTGAGAGACACTCAATCACAGGTTAGAGACAAGAGCTGAGGCACGAACTGATGTTGATAGATTGTGTAATCACAGCAAGTACATAGCCTCTTTTATAAGTTGGGCAAGCCTTATCTTCCCACACTGACACCTCATAGATGAGGTCACACACAAGAGAATCTAGATTTTATAATCTAGGGGAGGAATCACACCTACCACATGAGGTGGCACAAGTTGCCTCAAGACTCTTTACACTCACACAACTGTAGGACACTCCTAGGGCTCTAGGACCACACACACTAGGACTCCGATTCCAACAGAAATGACCATCCTCTTTCCACTTATAGTGGTAGTCAAGGTACTAAACTCTAAGAGGGACTCCACCCTAAGAGAACTATCATGTCTACATTGCTATAGGGTCTTCATCCTCATGGTATAGGGGCTCTCCCCAAGCCTCATAGATGTCTTGCGTACAATCTCCTCTATCTGTTGTTCTACTTCTCTCATAGTCAACAAGGCACTAGGGTACTTCTCAGACAACTAATGTTATCTCGCCCATTATTAGAGAACCTAGTTGGCCCATTGTCCCACTGTGCCCAACCAATGCACTTTCTTGCGCCGAGGATGAGCCTTTCTTGATCATGAACCTTGAGTTGTGATATGAGAGGCTCTCTTTATCTCCTCGCTGCACTGAGGGCTGGCTAAAATAAGATCGATGCAAATGTGCTGCCCCACTCTCATTAAACTCTTCATTAGAAAACCCTATCCCGTAGGGAAGCATATGGAAAAGTCTAATTGAGAGAGGGTGCCATGCCCCCTTGTTTCACCAATTGTGCGAAGTAGACCATGCTATGGTAAAAGCTTCCACGGCTGAGAACGTGGAGTATGCTTCACACTATAAGCTTGCCCAAGAGGGCTCTATCTACATCTCTCTAGGTCAATGATGCCAAGTCTCCGCTCAGAGTGCCGAAGGATGACCACCTCCAAGCTGCTCGGCTCAAGTATCTTGGATGCCTACTAAACCAGCCCAAAGAAAGTTGTGGCCAAGGCATTGAAGCTGTCCCATGCATTGCCTATGGAAACACCAGCAAGATGCAATGTACTAGACCGTGGATCATATGACTTGACTAATGACAAATGCTATACCTCTAGGGCAGAACTCCAGTACAATAGCCCAAGTTGAGAATTCTCTAGGACTAATAGAGTTTGTTGCTCTCCCCTCCAGCAGAAACCGGCAGGGCCATTATCATTGATGTTTGGTATTAACTAGGTTGTGACAGTCAAACCCAAGCTTCGCTAAAATGTGGCAAATTGACACCGCGGACAATGATCAAGAAACACATTGGACCATCAATGCGATGATCAAGGTCGATAGCATCTTGGACAATCAACACATACATCCTACCTCGTCTTGAGCCATCGCAAGTGAACCAATACTAATGCAAAGAGCAACCAAACAATCTTAACCTAAAATTAAGTAAGCTTAGGGGCATGTGTAAACAGTTCCAAACCTTAAATCACAGCACTCATTCAGCAAGTTGCAGAAGATCTTCACGAGTCACAACAATCCTAATCAATTCGCAGCAGGCTAACTCCACAGAACAACTCAAATTTCAAGGTTCACAAGGAATACAGGGAAGCCGCCCTGGAAGGTTTTAATTTTAGAAAACAATAGCTTGTTACAAAGTTCAACCCACAGGAGCTGAGGGAAGAAGCCAAATCAAGTGCCACTATAGTTGAGCTGAATTGCTCTCAAGATCGAGCTGCCTTCTAATTTTTCGCAGTCTCAGCTAAACATAGCCTGTTTTGCATACGTGGCCTCTCTAGGAGTTGGACGTCCACTTTCGCATGTTCTTTCCATTAAAATATGGGGATTTTGCACTTTTTAAGAACCTGCTACAAATAAACCACCAAACACGTTTCACCCATCCAAGGTTAGTCAATGTATGCATTCTAGTTCTCTAGACTAATCCTAGTTCTTTGTGGGTGTCCCCACCATGCAACTAAGCAAAAACAAAAAAAAAAAGATTCTAGTTGACAGAAGTCAACTCACTTTGATCAAAGTCAATGCTCTTTGACTGAAGTCAATACTCTTGGACCGAAGTCAAAATAATATATTTTCCTCTTTATTTATGGGGATAAATATGGTGTTGTGACATCCCCTCAGCTTCTATTCAATTGTCCCGAACTGAAAGGCTTCTTTATACATTTGTAGAACCTATGGATATTTTGAGCAAAAGTCTTAATCGACCCACTTGGCATCTAGTGCAGAGTAATTCTTAAACTTGACAAGATACCTAGGGTTACTATGTCTTTGGGCCCTTTCTTTTTTGTGTGGTAGACAACTTGTTATGGTTTGAGGATCTCCTCCAACTGATCCACCTCTATTGGCTCTTGCAGTAGGTTTAGGTCCTAACGCACATGGAATGCATTATGAATCTTTCAATGCTCAACTGGGTCTAGCCTATAAGCTACCTCGTTGATCTCCTCTCTGGTCCAAAATGGTCCATATATTTGGTGGACAGCTTTGGATATACATATTTTTAACCCTACATCTTTTGGAGTCTAGCCTTTTCAAACTTGAGGTGTAACCAATCTACCAATCTTAAGATATAGTTGCTTTCGATGCTCTTCTAAAGCTTTCTTTTGCTTTTCTCGGGATCTTGCAATTGCTGTCCTGACCTGAGCAAAGACTGTATCGCAGTCTTGGACATATTGATAAGCTGCAAATATTTCATCTTTTGTGCTCAGATTAGTGGAAGAATCACCTTTCCATAAACTACCTTGAAGGGTGCCTTTCCCGTGGAGCTGTGGACTGTATTGTTGTATGCAACCTCAACCAATAGAAGATGTTTTTCCCACTTAGCCTTCTGGCCAGTCACATAAGGTTTCAGCGAATCTAATACTGTGGAATTGGCTGCCCACCAGATGAAGAGGAAAAGTCCAGCTTGGTTCCAATGTTATCAAATAAAGCTCTCCATAAAACAATGGTCATTTTGGGGTCTCAATCATGGACTAAGGACTTAGGCATACCATGATGTTTAAAAAACCTGTGCTAGAAACACTTAAGCCATGGTCTGCCATGATGTTCTTCCGTATAGGAATGAAATGTGCTTGCTTGCTGATTCTATCAATGATTGTCCAAATCTCATCATTACCGTATCTTGACTTTGGAGATCGAAAGTGAAATCCATGGCTATACTCTCCCAAGGTGCCTAGGGCACTGGAAGAGGCATCAATAGTTGAGGTGTCTTTTGCCTATCATATTTGACTTTCCTGCAAATGAGACACTCAGATACAAATGGATGAATATCTTTGCGCATACATGGCCAAAAGAAATCGCTCTCCAGAGCTCGTGCAGTGGAAGCAATCCCTCTATCACCTTGATAAGGTGGTGCATGACACTCGTCCATAATTTTCAGCCTTATGTTCTTGGTAACACACAAATAATCATCTTTCATAAGATATCCATCTTTCAAGGAAAAGTGGTTGGTTGATTCACTCGCTTGCAGCTTTTGCATAATGTCCCCAAAGTTTGGATCTTGTGTGTATTGTGTCTACATCTATCTTGGTGATTAGCAATAGTAACACTATTTACTCAGAGCCTCCGAGATAGGGCATCTGCCACTCTGTTCTGCACTCCTGGTGTATGAACAATTCGAAAATGGGACGTGGATAGAAAATTTTCCCATCTCACGTGCTTTTCAAAAAGCTTGGTCTTTGGGTCAAGAAATACATGAGACGGTGGTGGTCCGTCTTGACCGTGAAGGTAGCCAACAATTCTTTTTCATAAACCTGCAAGTGCTTTTTTGCATCACGTAACTTCCTTTCTTAGGCCACCAATATCCCTCTTGATGTAGAGCAGTTGTGATACAATCCCCACATGCGTCTCAATCCACATCAAATGGTTTATACAAATCGGAAATCAAATTCTCCTAAAGAGTGTTGAAGGCTGTTCTTTGACATTCCACCAATCTGAAAAACAGCATTCTGTTTAGTCAAATCATGGAGCGGGGCTGCAATATCAGCAGAAGTCTGATAAATCTCCTGCAATACAAACAAAGACCTAAAAAACTGCATACTTCATGTATGGTTTTCAACTCAAGCCATTCCTGTATGGCTTGGATCTTTGTTGGATCCAATACGAAGCTTCTCAATGATAGGTGTGACATTCCCATGGAACATCTGTTTTGCATCCAAAGCTCTTCCTAACTCCTCAATCTTTTTTCCAAGTTGTAGGGCTAACTCTTTGGAAATGAAATTGTCCATTGCCCATGGGTAAAAAAGGGTGATCATGTTCTAATTGCTCACCCTTGATGGGGGAGTTGAGAGACCTTAGTGATATTGATCTGTACATGATTGCTTTATTTTGTATGTGGTCATGTAGTGATATGCATTTCTTGCTTTATATGGGAGTGGATGCTCGATTAGTAGCGCCACTCTACCAGCTGATTGTTGTATCAGGTTTTTCATAGTCTCATAGACCCATTGGTCTTCCGAAGACTTTAATAAACTTTCTTTCTTTCTTTCACTTTGCCCCAAGAGAGGTAAAGTTCTCTGGCCTCCAGACCAACCACTCCCCCCAAAACATTGGGGATACCTCTTGCCATAGGCTTATCCTGAGGTCTTTTTTGCTCCTTCGGACCCAAAGACCTTATGCCCTTCTTTCCCACATCGAAAACACCTCCCTTTCTTCTGGAAAGTCTTAAGCTCAAGCGTAAAGCGAGCTCTTCCCTTATGGAGCCTCTGGTTTTGGTCCCCCCCCCCCCCCCCCCCCCCGGTTTTTGAGGCTGAAACCCTTTCTTTAAGCTGATTTGGCTGGAAATCCTTCTGGTACATTCATTTTCTTTTCTGAGACATCTTTCTTCTCTTTTTGAAACGAAGGTGAGTCCTTCATATTCATCATGAATGCAACAGAAGCTGAATGGATGAGGTCTGAATCTCTGCATGGGGCATCGTATTTCACAGAGGCTCGAACATTAATCTTGACCATACTTCTGAAAGCTGAAACTTAGTTGAAATCCCTTGGAATGGGGTTACCTGTAAGTATACATCCCAAAATCGTTGATTAAAAGACTTCACTGTTTCCCCTTCCTTCATATGAAGGCTCCCATGCAATACGGACTTCATCCATAAACTGTTTTGGGAGAAACTGTGGTAGAAATACTTCTTAAACTTATTCCAGGTCTTGGGAGCAGTCCCATCTCCCAGCTTGGCACTCCACCAAGCACTAGCCGTACCTTTAAGCTGCAGACTCATCGTCCGGAGTTTGGATGGTTCTTGATAGTTTTCTGTACCAAATCCACGTCAAACCGATGTATTAATTGCATAGTCTTTTCTGTTGTCTTGTATGTCCCATCATTACAAAAGGGATAGATTTAGGTCCCTCCTTGAATTCCTTGGCCTTGCAGTGCTTCCTGCTTTTGCCTCAATGCCTACTTCGTGAAGAGTCAGTGGAAGAGGATGAGGATGAATTAGAACTGCTGCTGGGAGTCCTCCTTCTACGTTTCCTGTGTGTGGGACTTGAAGATCTGGCTCTAAGTGTTGTACTTCTCCCTCTATTCTAGGATTTATTTCATCTCCTGGATGAACTTGCTGAAGAAGTCGACGAGGGGCTAGAAGAACCCCTTCTACTTGGGGGAATTAGCTGACATTTGTCTAGAATATTTCTCCATGGGACCTGCTTTGAAAAGATGCTGAAATCGTGGGTTCTTTTTTAAGAATGCATACTCCTGAATCTTTGCCTTGACTAGATTTTCATCAAGATCATCATTCGGTTTCTTAGATCCTCTCTTATTGGGCAGCCTAGTGCTCAAATTGTAAGAAAATAATACAACGTCTGTGCTCAACAGATAACAGGATCTCGTATGCAAGAGAGAAAAGCAGATAGTATGGAGAATAAAAAATTTGATTACTGTAAAACTGATACAATAGATGGTGCTGCCTCCCAGCCGTGCGCTCCTGTGTAAGGACCTTCGATGGCGTGCTGGAAACAGTAGAGGATGGAGGTTGGATGCTAAGGAATCATGGTTGTTGTAGCCAATGATAAATATGGGCTTCACGGGCTTGCTCTTATATAGCCACCAGTCGTAGTCGGTTAGACCTAATTGGGAGACCGACCCAGTCGGGCCAAAACTGCCGACTGGAGGCCGGTCCCGAAATAGGCCACTGACCACACGTTAGAACCGTGGCGCTGAATAGAGCAACTCACCTACGGTATCTGTTCGGCCCAGAGCCATCCGGGATCATCTGGGGCTCCAAACGGGCCTCGCAACTCGAGAGTGGGCTGCCCTGTGAAATGCTCCGTCTACCCTCAGTGTGGTCAATCATGGGATGCCTTCCTGCACTTGCATGTAGCCTAGTTGGCAGTGTGCCAACTCTATCTGAAGCCGTCCAGCCATCAGGCCACACATGGCTCCCATATGGTGTCCAAACCAGTACCTACCGGATAACCGAGCTACTCAAATGCCTTCTCCTCATATGGGGGGCTTACAAGTAGAGTTAGCTGGTTCCCGTGTAGTTACACGAGAGTGGAGCATTGATATCTAGCGCCCCCCCTCAATGTCCACCCGCAAGTGAAGTTACTTTTTCGGCCCAATGCCAAGTCGATGAAGATGCCTCTCCAGTAAGTCTCTTCCAAGAGCCTTCGTGAAGATGTCCGCAGCATTCTCTGTAGTCGGACAGTACACCAAGTCGACCTCTCCATCCATGATGAGCTCGCGTACAAAGTGATATTGAATCTCAATGTGTTTTGTGCGAGCGTGGAACACAGGGTTCTTTGCAATTGCCATGGAACTCTGATTGTCACATGATAACTGCGTAGGCTTGTTTTGCACTGCACCCATGTTCCCTAAAATCCTCCTCATTCACACTGTCTCACAAGAAGCAAAACATGCTGATTTGTACTCAGCCTCGGTAGAAGAAAGAGCACTGTAGGTTGCTTCTTGCTGACCCATGACACAGCTCCAGATCCAAGTGAAAAACAGTAATCTGTCATTGATCTCCTGCTGTCCACGTCTCCTGCCTAATCTGAGTCATAGAATCCGGTCAAGATGTTGCCCCTGGTATAGGTGATGCCATAATCAAGTGTGCCTTTGATGTATTTCAACACCTGCATCCCTGCCCTCCAATGGTTCTTCCGGGGCTTATTGGAAAACCTTCTTAGTACACTAGTCGCAAAGCTGATGTCCGACCGCGTGTTGCACAAGTAAATCAAATTGCCCACAAGGATTCTGTACTTCGCTTCGTCCACAAGTGGTGATGAATCCTCATTTGAGAGCTTCACGTCAACCTCCATAGGGGTGCCAACTGTCTTGCACTCAGCCATGCCAAATGCCTTCAGTATCTCCCAAGCATACTTCACCTGTGAGATGAAGATCTATTTTGGCTCTTGCCAAACTCTAATCCCCAAACAGAAATGCATCAGTCCGAGGTCTATCATTTCAAACTCTCTTCCTAGCAAATGCTTT
The DNA here is from genome assembly GCF_047967505.1 of Dipteris shenzhenensis. Lineage (NCBI taxonomy): Eukaryota > Viridiplantae > Streptophyta > Polypodiopsida > Gleicheniales > Dipteridaceae > Dipteris > Dipteris shenzhenensis. The sequence goes on from NC_141621.1 coordinate 39,458,083, forward strand.
GTCTGTGAGATCTTCTCTTCATGGTTCCCTGTTATGACAAGGTCGTCCACATGAAGGACCACGATCATACACCTGCCTCCTTCTCTGTAGATATACAAATTTGCATCAGATGGGCTCCTTCTGAACCCGTTTTGCAGAAAGTAGGCATTATTCAGCCCGTAAAGTGTCTTCTTCAGTTTACAGAGTTTACCTTCTGAACCGGGGATCACAAAACTTGGTGATTGTTCCACGTATACCTCCTCCTTGAGATCTCCATTCAGAAAGGCGGATTTTACATCCATCTGAAACACGGGCCAACTTTCCTGTGCTGCTAATGCCAAGACACTGCGAATTGTGGTTAGTCGAGCTGTGGGAGCAAAAGTATCCTGATAATCAAAACCATGTACCTGTGCGAATCCTTTTGCCACGAGCCGAGCCTTGTACTTATCCAACGTGCCGTCGGACTTGTACTTAGTCTTGTACACCCACTTGGTACTGAGCACCTTGCGTTTTGGTGGTCGATCCACAAGGTCCCAAGCGTTGTTCTTCATTATGGAGCCATACTCCGACTGCATAGCCTCCATCCACGTATCATTACCCTGTGTCTCTTCAAGACACTTGGGTTCTTCAGCACGGATCACTTCTGTCATCAAAGCGTAGTTGACCAAGTGTTCCTGTGGCCTTCTTTGCTTCTCTAATCTCTTGGACCGGCGGTGTTCGGATGGTTCCTCCTCAATGGTTGGAGGTTCTCTGCCGTTCAAAAGCTGCTTTACCCACCTCGGGAATGGCCGTTGCTGTTGTGGTTCTGCATGCTCTTCTTTCTCTTCTTTATCTTGAATCCTCCCAAGCACGTTGGAAGAGTTTGGTCTGCTGTTGGTGGTTGTACTGGATGGATATCCTGGTCTCGGTTGTCTGGAAAGGAAGCATCCTCCTCCAATTGATGCGGTTTTTCTGAGAAGACTACATCGTGACTTACTATTACCTTCTTGGTAACAGGATTATAGAGACGGTAACCCTTCGCCTCTTCACTGTATCCTAAGAAAATACACTTCCGGCTCTTCGGTTCCCATTTGGTCCTGTTAGCATCATGGACATGCACAAAACAGTCACATTCAAAAACTCTGAAATGTGCAGCTGAAGGTTTCTTACCAAAAAAGGCCTGCAGTGGAGTCATCCTGTTCACAGCCTTCGTGTAGCTACGATTCAGAATGTAAACTGCCGTGTTACATGCTTCAGTCTAGAAAGTCTTTGGCAAATCTTTCCCTTTCATCATACTCCTGCCCATTTCGCAGATGACGCGCATCTTGCGCTCTGCTACTCCATTTTGCTGTGGTGTATGTGGCGGGGGTTTTTGCCTCTTGATCCCGTGACTTTTGCAGTAACTTTCGAATTCACTTGATGTGAACTCACCACCTCTGTCTGGTCTCAACTTCTTCATCTTTCTCCCCGTTTCTTTCTCGACCATTACATGCCGTTCTTTGAACTTACTAAAAGCCTCATCTTTAGTCTTCAGGAAGTATATCCATATCCTTCTACTGTAGTTGTCGATCAGCGTCATGAAGTAGTAGGAACCACCCAAAGCTTCCGTCTCCATCTTTTCGCAGAGGTCCGTGTGAACGAGCTCTAGAGGAGCCTTTGCCCTGCTGGCCTCTTTAGGAAAGGGCTGCCGGTGTTGCTTGCCCATCATGCAAGCTTCACATACATCAGGCAGATCTGTAATTTCTGGTAGGTCTACAATCATTCCACTTTTATGCATCTCCTTTAAAGAACTAAGGTTTAGATGACCAAACCTCTCTTGCCACAGCTTAGTGTTGCTCACATTGGCTCGAGCACTGAAAGCTGAGAGTTTGTAAATGTGGTTGCGCCGTGTACCTTTACCGATGACCTTCCCTTGAAGATCCAAGATCTGTGCGCCATTCTTATCGAAGTGAACTTTCAGGTTCCGATCCGTGATCGCAGAGATGGACAACAAGTTCCTCTTGATATCTGGCACATAAAGAACATCAGACAACTGTTTTACAACTCCATCTGACTTAAGAGCAATCATACCTTTTCCTTTTGCTGGACATTTTGCATCATTGCCGACTGCTATCTAGATGTCATTCCCTACCAGATGTAGAGAGGTATACCAATCCTTATGACTGGTCATGTGGCGCGGTGCACGACTGTCAATAATCCAAGGTTCATCTGCAGGTACATGAACTGCCTCCGTGCAGATCTCCTCAATTGCTACGAACAGCTCTACTGGTACTGCCTGCGCGCTGTTGCTGGACTCTTTCTTTACTCCGTTCTTCTCATTTGCAATTTTCTTTCGGTACTCATTCTGCTTGTGCCCTGCCTTGTTGCAATAGAAGCACTTGATCTTCTTCTTTCTCTTTTTATCATCAGAAGAAGATGGGTTATCAAAGTTCTTACCCTTACCTTTCTTTGATCTAGCCGAGAAAGCTGAATCTTCTCCAGTCCTCGTCTTTTGACGCATCTCCTCCTCCAGAAGCATCGCGCTGAAATCCTCAAAGTTGAGGGGTGGATTTCTGTTCTGCGTATTTAGTGCCGTAACAAGACCATCGTACTTTGGTGAGAGAATCCGTATGTACCTTTGTGCTAGATTCTCGCTGGTGATGGTGATGCCAATCGCAGTCATCTGATCGCGCAGATTCTTCACCCTGGTGATAAACTTCTTTGCCGTTTCAGACTCAGACAGTTTCTTGTTCACGAGTTGAGTCTCCAGATTCTGAATCCGCGTCTGATTGGTGGTCTCGTACTGATTTTTCAAGACCGTTCATGCCTCCTCCGCTGTGGTGACATGTTGAATTAACGCCATGACAGAATCACTTACACTGCAGACAATAGAACACAGCGCATCTTGTCCACGCGAGAATCTCATCCGCAGTTGGTACTATTTGTTGTCCTGCATTGGTTGGATTCAGTCTCGCAACCGGCTTCACATCCACCCCAGTAGCAGTATCCCAAAGCTTGTATGCGCTTAGGATGGTCTTCATCTTGAACTTCTAGAGTGGATAGTTAGTGCCGCCCAACTTTTCGCTTTCGCCGAACGGTGGGATTCGTAGTCTTGCGGGCTGGGCCATCTCTCACAATCTACTCGCAAACAGAAACACACTACCAAATCTTCTTACTAGAGCCCAAGCTCTGATACTATGTAAGAAAATAATACAACGTCTGTGCTCAACAGATAACAGGATCTCGTATGCAAGAGAGAAAAGCAGATAGTATGGAGAATAAAAAATTTGATTATTGTAAAACTGATACAATAGATGGCGCTGCCTCTCAGCCATGCGCTCTTGTGTAGGAGCTTCGATGGTGTGCTGGAAACAATAGAGGACGGAGGCTGAATGCTAAGGAATCAGGGTTGCTGTAGCGAGTGATGAATATGGGCTTCACAAGCTTGCTCTTATATAGCCACCAGTCGTAGTCGGTTAGACCCAATTGGGAGACCGACCCAGTCGGGCCAAAACAGCCGACTGGAGGTCGGTCCCGAAATAGGCCACTGACCACACGTTAGAACCATGGCGCAAAATAGAGCAACTAACCTATTGTCTCTGTTCGGCCCAGAGCCATCCGGGATCATCTGGGGCTCCAAACGGGCCCTGCAACGCGAGAGTGGGCTGCCCCGGGAAATGCTCCGTCCACCCTCAGTGCGGTCAGTCATGGGATGCCTTCCCACACTTGCATGTAGCCTAGTTGGCAGTGTGCCAACTCTATTTGAAGCCGTCCAGCCATCAGGCCACACATGGCCCCCATCTGGTGTCCAAACCAGGACCTATCGGATAACCGAGCTACTCAAATGCCTTCTCCTCATATGGGGGGCTTACAAGTAGAGTAGCTGGTTCCCACGTAGTTACACGAGAGTGGAGCATTGATATCTAACACAAACTTCCATGCTCTCCCGGTCTTGCCATTAGACAAGCTGTTCTGAATTTCGAATTGCTCCTTAGACAACAAAATCACAATCTGCTCCCACACCTGGATAGGTCGAATCACTGCCCAGGCGATCAGCTAGGTCAAGGGCTTAGCTTTGTTGGCTACAAAAAATCAATATTGAAACTGATTCAAAAGCTGTGCCAAGGGTTCTCTCCTCCACAAAAGATTGTGAAATCAAGAGCGAGTGCTATCTACGCAAACCCCTTTGTGGTAGAACTGACTTCTCTGCTCCTATCTCTCCCTGCCTACTCCTCTAGACGTCGACCACCTGTTGTAGAATTCTCTCAGCCTAGGACCATCCACCAAGGAAAGTGGTGAACCTCTGCTCTGACACATCATACCTCTGTAAACAGCTCCAAACCCTAAATTGCAGCACTCTTTTAATAAGTCACGGTCTCTCCCTGCCTGCTCCTCTGGACATCGACCACCTGCTACAGAATCCTCTCAGCCTAGTATCGCCACCACCAAGGCAAGTGATGAATCCTTGCTCTGATACATCCTACTGTAAACAGCTCTAAACCTTAAATCAAAGCACTCTTTCAGCAAGTCACAGAGCAGAACTCCACAGTTTGCAGCAATCCTAATCACTTCGCAGCAGACTATCTCCACGGAACAACACGAATTTCAAGGTTCACAAGGAGTATAGGCACTGTATAAATTTGTCTGGTGGAAAAATAATAGCATTCTTCTAGCATCACTTCCAATTAAAAGAGGGGGTGAGGGGAAAGACTAGGGGCCAGAAATAAGGGCTGCCCACCCCGCCCCCATCTCCCCCCCCCCTCCCCAAGGTTTTTATTCCAGAAAACAATAGCTTGTTACAAAGTTCAGCCTCCCTCTCCGTCCCTGCCTGCTCCTTTGGATGTCGACCACCTGCTCTAGAATTCTCTCAGCCTAGGATAGCCACCACCAAGGAAAGTGGTGAATCTCTGCTCTAATACATCATAGCACTGTAAACAACTCCAAACCCTAAATCGCAGCACTCTTTCAGCAAGTCATAGAGCAGAACTCCATAGTTCGCAGCAATCCTAATCAATTCAGAGCAGACTACTGCCATTGAACAACTCAAATTTTGAGGTTCACAAGAGTACATGCACCTTATAAATTCGTCTGGTGGAAAAACAGCAGCATTCTTCTAGTATCACTGTTTATGAAAGAGGGGGTGAGGGAAAAGGCCACACACACACGCACATGCACGGGGCCAAAAATAAGGGCTACCCCCCCCCCCCCCCCCCCCCGGTCCTGCATTTGAAGGTTTTTATTTCAGAATTCCATAGCTTGTTACAAAGTTTATCATGCACGGAGCTCAGGGAAGAAACCAGATCTAATTGCCACTACAACTGAGCTGAATCGCTCTCAAAATCGGCCCCGCCTCACACCCCGCCTCACAAGTAGAAGCGAGCTGCCTTCTAATTTTTTGAAGTCCTGTCTAAAAAGAGCCACTTTTGCACTTGTGGCCCCTAGGAGTTGGATGTCCACTTTTGCATATCCTTACGCATTATAACATAGGGATTTTTGCGCTCTTCAAAAACCTACCGCAAACATGCTTCACCCATTAAAGGTTAGTCAATGCATGCATTATAGTTCTCTGGACTAATCCTAGTCCTCTATTGGCGTCCCCACTGTGCAACTAAGTAAAAATAGTCAAAGAGAACTTTTTCTAGTTGACGGAAGTCAATTCAATTTGACCGAAGTCAGTACTCTTTGACCGGAGTCAGTACTCTTTGACCAAAGTCATAAAATATTTTCCTCTTTATTTGTAGGGATATATATGGCTTTGTGATAGCATGACCTAGTTGGAGCTTAGGCCGAATCTATGCCCAAGAATTCTATACATAGGTTATGAAGCAAGTGTCACATTTACATATTGAAACTTGTCCTCTCCCAAGCATCTACATCCCATACCATAGAACAAGTTTAGGTATAGGGATTGACTAGGCTTAGGCCTGCTCTAAGTCTTGATGTCCCATTGAGTCCATCCTTATTGGATTCCCAAATATGAGCCCATGGCTCATATTTATAGACTCACCCAAGGGTGTCCCTATTGAAAGGTACCTGAATACCGGGTGTAGTATACCTAGTTAGAGTTAACTTACTCTAAAGGACCCCTTTAAATGGGTCATTTGCTAAGACCTAACCTCATTCTAGTGCCAGCTCATATTATGTCCTGAAGGGGAAATAACATCCTCCCAACTCAAAACTAACTTACACTAGGAAGTTTTGGGTGAGAAAGTCCAAAAATTAGTTTTATCATCATCAGAGCAATCCTTCCATTTAATAAGGAACTTAGGATACTCCTATTCCTAAGTGATTTTTCCTGATAATCCAGAATTGCATTCGGTTCGTTTCATGGGGGATATAAGTCTTAAGATCCTCCAAATGAACGAGTCTTTCAAGGTTTCAGCAAAGCAATCGCTCCTGCGTAATCGATGGATAGCTTGGTAGAGGATTGTTTGCTGACTTGAACAAGTGATTGGAGGGCCAGGATAGAGGTGAATTGCTGGACAGGCTTCTTCCAGACTCGAACAAGGGCCAGAACAGAGGCGAATGACTCAGATAGCCCAAGTACTCACTAGTAGTAGTAGGGACATCTCAAGGTAATTGGCCTCGCTTTGCTGTCATCTTTCAAGTGCAAGGCCCTAGTAATGGAATTGATAGCCCCTTCCTCCACCAACTGGATTGAAGTTCAGGAAGCCCTGGGGCATTGTGCCAACCCTGCATACGGCTCACTCACAAAGTACAAGCAATTAAGGGAGGAGACACTGGCTCAAGTTGCTTTAATGGAGAGTGGTTTATGGAGTTATTTGTCTAGGACACTCAGACGGCTGATAATATCTTCAAGCGGCAACAAGAGACTCTTTTAGAGGAAGCCACTACAGGGGCCCAAGCACAACAAAGAATCCGTCAGCTCACATAGGAGCTCGATCTAGAGAGGGGCCTTGTACTAAGTCTCCAAGCAATCGGGGAAACCCTAGAGGAGACCGCTAGAAAAGATAGATATGCTCCTCATTCAAATTGCCAAAGCTAAGTAGAACATTACAAAATGGTGTAGAGAAGGCCCGGGCAGCCTTGCACATACAAACACTTCAAAGTCCCCCCTTTTCCCCCACTTTATTTGATGTATAGGATTTTATGTTTTTATTACTTTTATAAGTCTGTATTGAATACATTTTTATCCACTAAGATATATTTTTGGGACTTGCATATATAAAACCTTTCAACAAGGATGGGAAGAAAGCCATGTCAATAATGCATTGCAAGACACATTGTGATCAAAACACTTCTCCATTTCAATTTACAAAAGATTTGGATTGAGATTACCAAACAATGATTTCTTTTCATCCAAGAAGAATGACAAACTGCTCCAAGAACAAAGGGCTAACATGCCTACAAGGCTTGTTTTTTTAAATAATGTATATATTATCAATTTCCTAATCCGTCTCTATGAGGATCTTGGACTCCATTCACATTCAAATCATTCTACTTTTCACCTTGAATTCTGCATCATTAATATCCTCACCTCCTATGACATTAAGCTGCTCCCTAATATTGAAGAGGCTCCAATGTGTAATTGTAGTTACAACCTCCATTGCACCACTGGGCAATGTTACGCATATCTGGAGAGGCAAAATAGCTTTTTAATCTGCTTGCAATGGAATCCAATAATTGTTTTTTCTCATCCATCGCTCGGAAGAGAAACAGATATACAACGGAGGAGATCAAACTTGATAGTAAAAAAGAATTGGAGTATGAGCAGGTCCTAGAGGTCTCCACAGCACACATAACTTATAGCCCCGCACAATGGAAGATACCTTCCAATTTCACTTCAATATCCTTAGGCTCACCTCCCTCCACTACCATCTCGACCTCACCAATCCACTTCCCCCAACCTACATCTAGTACCACCTCGACCTCACCAATCCACTTCCCCTAACCTAGATTTTGGATGTGATGTGCCACCATTCCCCTTCACACCCACCCAATTTTGGCCATGGCTTTCTTTCACGGTGACCTTAAAGTTGCTGAACACCTAGACATCCAAAACTTACCACTTCACCCTATTATCCTAAATTTTCACAATTGGTGTAGGTGTATCATGGAATCCTCGCTTTTTCCCACAGGAGCCAAAGTTTTACAACTCGTTAAACCTTGCGACCTCTTGCCATGGGCTTGCACTCTGCATTTGGTGGCCAAAGGCCTCGGGTGGTTGCAAGAATGGAGTAGAGAGAAAGCACACCAAACTTATATTATCTTTTGGCCAACAAGGTTACCCAATACCACCCGGTTGGCATTATTGTGTTATAAAATAAAATTCTAGAAGCCATGCAATGCATGCTCGAGGAAGGTTTCAGACGTTTTGAAAAATTGAAACTGAGCATGTCACCTACCCTAGACTCCTTAATAAGGAAGAAGCTGATATAGCTATAGCAATTTTCAATTCCACGGCCGATCCCAATACTTCTCAATTACCACACCCCTCCCCTAATATTAACTGCCCACCCGCTTCCCTCTCAATACATATCTAAAATTTCCCAACCCCATCACCTCCTCCTCATCTACACAACCATCCACTTCATAGCCCTCTACCAACATGCACATTGGGTCCTCAGAACATGACCTGCAACATGAATTCACACTACAATAGGTCCATACTATTTTGGAAGAAATTTTGCCCAACGTCCTAGGTGGTACCATGTGTTGCACAAATACAGACCCTTGGAGGACCTGACCAATCTAATCCTATGGAAGGGCAAATTATAGAGTTTTGATCTCAAGGTAGTCGACATTAAGTGGCAGGCATCTAATAAACTAGAGGCCCGCGGAGTGTATACAAATCCAGATCCCCAAGTTGTGCCCCACAGATACAGATGCCAGTCTACAGCCCTCTTTGAGGATTCCATTTTTGAAAAAGCTTGAGTATTGGAGAATCTATTGCAATGCTTGCCAAGCCCGCCAGATCCATTTGACTTATATGCCCCTACGCCGCAGATAAAAATGGAGTGTACTCTGGCAAATATGGGATAACAATCCCAATGTAATATACAATTTTCCATTCTTTGACTTTCTTCTTTTTTTTTCCCCACAGAAAAGAACCTTCTATTAATGCTTGAAAAACTTCGTACAAAACAGCAGCCCCGAAGGTGTTGAGTATGGAAAAAACCGGGAAAAGGCTGAAAAAAAAAACGGCCTGTTCCAGAGAAACCTAGTTCACTGCCTAGGGGATCTCTGGTATTGGGGCTAACAGCCAGGTGGGAGGGGGACTATACAACCAACGAATCCCTCGCGGAGTGAAAATGTAAAAAACCCTTGCAGGCCAAGCCTTGCAAAAACGAGCACGCCTCGCGACCGTTGCCCTAGAGTGTGAGCTCCCACGCTCCCAGGTGGAGCGGAGGGTGTAGATGATATCCTGCCAGATGGCGACTAGGGTAGCCGAGAGTGGAATTGGATGCTCACCCATCACCAGACTGCAGCGAGCAACCCAAATGTTCCACGTAGTGATACTGGCTACTACCTCCCATATGCTGTCCTCTGAAGGAGGAGGAGGAACCAGGCTATCAGGAGGGACCGCCTCATGGAGCTCAATCCTCTGAATGCTCTGACCCTGTATCCGGTAAGTTGGGGAGATCTCATCAATCTGGAACGCGTGTCCTCCCTCAGTCAACTAGGCCACCATCCCCCAAGTGTAGTCCCTCCGAAGACTCTGCATATGGGTCATGATCCTGAGGGCTCCCATCTAGATCCTTGCTGCGCTACGGCAGCTCCAGAGGTAGTGCGGGATCGTCAACAGAAACATTCTTCGACTTTCCACCAGCCGCCATGGCATATGGTCTCACCTTCCAGATGCAGCAGTTTATTGATACATATGCCAAAGTCCCGTACCCAATTGTTGTGGCCTCCATCCATTTTTTCTAGCTCTTGATCATTATTGAGGGACATTCTTGAACAGCAGCCGACATGGGAAGAGTAGCAACTAAATATCCGCAATGAGATAGTTTTTAATCCGGATGAGGTCCCATCCTACAAGCAAGTCATCCGCATATACCTCCCCATGTGCAATCTCCATGCCCATCATATTCACACCTTTGAGGACATGCTAGACATGCATGGAGCGCTGTCCTTCTGGATGATTTTGGTCGCCTACCTGCTGTTTAGTTGAGGGCTGCATTATAGTGTACTTTTGGATTACATGCTTGTGCCTGATTTGCCATGTGGGCAACATGCAGTCTCATGCTGGATCATTAGTGTTTCATACATGCATTGCATGGCTTCTACATGTCTCTTTTTGACAAGTAGCAGCCATGGATGCGACATGCACAAGTAGAAGTGTGCATGCTTGCCACAAGCAAGCTTTGCATGTGTGGGTATCATTGACACGTGAAACTAGAAGTGCCCATGCATAAAAGGAGAGTCATGCATGCTCTTCTTTACACAAGTCCAAAAATGTGCTGAAAGTCTCTTGGGAGAGTGCTATGATATGGAAAGAAAGCTAGCTCAAACAACAAAGACATAGCTTCCTAGGCCTTCGATAGGAAATGGACCCATTGAGACAACTTTACCTCTGAAGGAGAGTGCAGTGGCATAGGTTTGCAAAACACATGCAAAGACATAGCTAATCAGGCCCTGGATAGGGTTGATAACTTTATAGAGGTATCGCAAGTCATCAAATGAATTTCATGTTAGCAGTGCCTTAGACTTGAGTGGTCCTCTTCTATGGTTGAAATATTGAAGCCTTAGAAGGATCATGTGGGAAAATACATTTTTGGTTTGACACTATCCTAACTTGAGTGCCCTTGCAAAAATATTGAAGCCTAAGAAGGATCATGTGGGAAAATACATTTTTGGTTTGACACTACCCTAACTTGAGTGCCCTTGCAAAAATCTGCCGGGGCTGAGAGTCTCTCCAACTCTTTAGCTACATTGGAAGTCACATTAGTTGATACAACATTTGGATCCTACTTCTCCACAAGAAAATCAAAAGGATCTAAAGGAAGCTAGCCAGCACCCATTTTTCTAGATTAAGTTTCAAAGTCTTCTGAGGACAAAGAAGAAGAAATAGGAGAATCAGGGGAACTAGGGGATGAAGTTTTGAACTGAAGAAGGTATGAGTTGTAAAGGATGGATAATGCAATAGCCCAAGAGCTTCAAGCAACACTCGTTCGTGTCTAAGGGGAGAGGTCTAGCCTGAAGCACTTGTGCTGCGATGTTTTCTGAATAAAAAACTGTCACCTTTCTACAGAAGTTGTATCCACTTGTTTGGTAGTTTTCTTTATGCACATTTTTCTTTTGTTGTTTAAGTTATTTATCTAGTGCAAGAAATTTAATCTAGTATGTGTTTCACATAGAATGCAAATGTTTTCCTACTGCTCAGTCAGGTACTAGATGGCTTAGGGTCTAGCATTTGAAGGTGGGCCCCTTGGCTTGGGGCTATGGGCATTAGTGACCCACAAGAGAGATGCCCTCTTCCAAGAGGGATATCAGAAACCACACCACACGTGAGTACCCGAAATCGGGACCAATCAAATGCACAGATTTAATACCGACCCAGCCACTATGAGAAGAGAATATTTATAAAAGCCTTCGGTGTGGGCCTATGAATATGCAAGAGTAAAATAAGATGACAAACTAATGGCTTATAAGTTGTCTGAGAAAGCCAACCAAACTGCCTTTGGAGTATATCGGTTCGATATTTCGAGTCTTCGCAAATAGCAAGAATTTCATTCCGATCCAAAATCGTGAAGTTGTAGAGCTAGTTGTTAGGATTCCAACGGTGAAATCAGAAGTGAAATATGAATTATATAACGAAGTTATCACAATTTTTCGATTCTAGTCTTAGGATGAATCATGCTGATGTGGCAAGCTGATATGGCAGTCTGACTTGGCCATCTATGAGGTGGTATGGACTTTTCCATGCTTTCCAAATGAGGCCAACACTTTCTTGTTTTCTAAAACAGGGCATAGCTCTTTCTCCCTTACCAAAAAGGGACACGACTTTTCTCCCTTTCCAAAAAGGGGCACAACTTTTCTCCCTTAGCAAAAAGGCCTCCTATATCTATAAAAAAGAGGCTCCTCTCCTAATTCCCACACTTCAAAACTCGTGGATCAGCCTCCTTCTTTCTCCTTGGATGCAGCAAAACCCCAGCCTCATCCTTGGGCCAGCAACATTCTCTCTCTAGCAGCAGTCTTCTCTTTCCTCTTCCTTGCAGCAGCAGTCTTTCTCCCTCTACTGCAGAGCTCTCTCTCAGAACACTAGCTGATTTTCCCTACCACTCTCTCCCCTTTGCTGCAGCAGATCGTCCTCTCCATCCTCCCTCCTTTGGAGCAGCATTAGCTTTCTCTCTCCTCTGCCATTAGTCTTCTTTCTGTACTGCAGCTTTTCTCTCTCTACAGTTTCAGCATCTCTTTGGCAGATTTTTGCAACTCCAACTGTTCCCTTTTGTGGTGAAAGCTATCCTGTGCATTCTAGCTACTTTTCTCTTCAAGACTTGAGATAAAGCAGTGTTTTCTTGGCATTCGAAGTTGCATCTAGGACTAGAAGTATTTCTGCAAATTTTAAGCTTTGTTTGGAAGTTGCTAATGTGTAGTATCAGTGGAATCATTTCCTTAGGGATTGGAGAGCCCTCGGATTGGAAAGCCACTGAATTCTTGCTCCCTTAGTCTTGCTGAGTCATTGTTCAGTTGTAAATACTCACTTCTGAGTCATTGGTCCATGCAATGTGCATAGTCTTTGTCTAGTCCTAAGTCTTGCAAAAGTTTGGTCTCAAAGTTTGTAAATTGGATTTACACCTTGGTTTAATATCTCCTGAATAAAAGAGAGCCTGGATAAAGGGGGGGGGGGGGGGCGCGTGTCCTGGCCCCTCAATCTTGTGCACTTTTCTTTGAAGCAAAGTTATATTTATGTTTTTAGCATCAAGTGCCATCTATGTAATGCTCTCTGAAAAAAGAGTCGCTTCCACAATCGTCATTCAATTATACCTTGCCATTTCCTCCTGCAAATTAAGTTAAATCATGCAATTTTCTTAAGAGAGAGCACGGGTTGGTTTCAAAGACCACTAGAAAGAAACCTCTACCCAAGAGTGGAACATCAGATAAGTGTAAAACACACATCTATTTCCTACTGCAGATCACGGGAGCAGCACCAATTCTTTCCTCCCAGCCAACCTTGCTGAAGCATACAAGCTGACAGAGAATTACCAATCAGAAAACATTACGTGAATCCCACATTCTCTTCTCTCTCTAGCTTCAACAAGCCCCATCTCCCTAGATGGATCTAGATGCCACATGTCATCATCACAGGGCCTTCCTAATGCAACATTTCAGCCCTCTCTTGGGATGCATTAATATCCTTTGCCCCTAGGCACATTCCTAGCATTAGGCCCTTAGCCTTAGATCCACCTAGTCTGGTGCTATCAACCCTCACCTAGGACCTTGACATTAATTCCCTCCCGATCATTTACATGAAGCGCAAACAAATAATTACAAACATAGATCCTTTAAGGGAAATGTCGACTGATTCTTCCGAGGTCATGCTACCTCAGCTAGAGCGTAACATTCCTTCCCTCTTTAGACATCAGCGTCCTTGATGATAAAATCTGGGAACACTCTCCGCAACTGGTATACGGATTCCCAGGTAGCTTCGGATAGAGGCTGACCATGCCATGCAACCAACACCGTGGGTATTTTTCGATTTCGTATTTGCATTGTTCCTCGGCCCAGGATTCTTGTTGGTTTGCGCCTCGCATTATCCTCTATCTCCTGAAACAAAACCACACCTTCGATTAGTGAGTCACCTGTATGTAAAAATTTCTTTAAGCGCGAAACATGAAAAACCGGGTGTACCTTACATCCCTGTGGCAATTCTAATTTATAGGCTACCTTGCCTATTCTCTTTAGAATTAACCACGGCCCACAGTATTGAGGTGATAACTTAGCACACTCTCCTGAAGTCAACGACTTCGAGTGCGAAGGAACTCTGAGAAAAACTTTTTCTCCTTTCTTAAATACTCTTATAGACCGGTTTTCATCCGCATACACCTTGGCTCTATCCATAGCCTGGCGGATATTAGATCTCGCATGTGCTAGCATCTCCTGCATCTGAACTACAAAGTTCGCGGCACTAGGCACTTTCTGAGGTACTCCAACTATAGTTGGATTTGTTGGTCTATAACCATAGTTCAGCTCAAATGGACTGAACCCTGCAGAGGAATGTTTTCTATCATTGTAGGCAAACTCCAACAATGGCAACCACTTGTTCCATGTATGTTGCCTCAATGACACATATGCTCTCAGCATATCCTCTAAAGTCTGGTTGACTCTCTCCGTCTGACCATCCGTCTCAGGATGATCCCCACTACTCATTCCCAACTCAGTCCTTAGTGTCTCAAATACCGCTGTCCAAAAATGACCGGTAAATCTAACATCTCTGTCTGACACTATGGATCTAGGCAATCCATTCAGACGAAATATATGTCTAATGAATAATTCCGCCACTTGCGGGGCACTAACAGACTCTCTAGTCGGAATGAAGTGAACCATCTTGGTTAGACGATCAACCACTACAAGGATAGAATCATATCCTCCTTGTGTTGTAGACAGCCCTATAATAAAGTCCATGGAAATACTCTCCCACTTAAGTGTTCATGATGCTCAGTAATACTTTTACTGAATATCAGGATATCGTCAATAAAATGTACTACAAACTTTCCGATATACGGACGTAGTAAATCGTTCATAAGCATGATGAATGTAGCCGGAGCATTGGTAAGTCCGAAGGGCATTACCAAAAACTCATAATGACCAAACCTGCTTCTGAAAGCGGTTTTATGCACATCCTCGGCTCTAATCCGGATCTGATGGTAGCCACACTTAAGATCTATCTTGCTGAAAATCACGGCTCCATGTAATGCATCTAGCAAATCATCAATCCGAGCCATCGGATACCTGTGCTTAACAGTGATATTATTTAATGCTCTGTAATCTATATAGAGGCGAAACGTATCATTCTTTTTCTTCTTTAATATCACTGGCGAAGCAAAAGGTGAGAAACTTGGTTGAATCTGCCCCAACTTGAGGTATTCTTCCAGTTGTCTACGCACCTCCGCCTCTTCAGTAAAACTCATTCTATAGGGAGGTCTATTTACAGGTTCTGCCCCCGGAATCAGTTCAATTTTATGCTGAACATTCCGCACTGGAGGTAACCCATAAGGTAGTTCATCCCTAAAACATTCAGAGAACTCCTCTGTTATAAGATTAGCCAGCTTGGCCATCTCACCACTTTGCGTAACATCAGTGCTAGCCGAAGAATCATCAACCGGCTCTACCGATGCTGTGCAAAGGAATAAAAACTCTTCTTGAGCTTTTCGGATTTTCATCACGGAAACCAGCGGTCCCTGAGGTATATCTTTCTCACCTCGCAAGACATAAAGCACATCATTCATCTTGAATTGATATACGTGCTTTTTCCAATCAATGGCTGGATTCTTCCTAGAATGCCACGCCATACCCAGGGCTATATCCGCATGAGCAAGCTTGGTCATTTCAAAATCAAGCTTCTCAGCATAGTTCTGAATACGAAGCTCCAACTGGGTAACCCTTTGGTCCCATACTTCAGTTGAACTTCCATTTGCCATCCTGACTGTATACGCATAGTCAGATGGACTTGTCTTTAATTTCAGCGTCTTCACGAGCTTGGAGTTAATCACATTGTGAGTTGACGCCGAGTCAAACAACACAATGACATCATGATTGGCCACTTGCCCTTTCATTTTAATTAACTCCGTATCATTAAAGGCTGTATACCCCGTTGCTGCGGGCTTAGATAGGATGTTATCAGGTGCACTCATTACTAGCTTAGCAACAGACACACATAACAAACAAGGTACTAACCTCTGAGAAGATCCCGTTAGCTGAATCTGCATCTCTTCCGCTCTGGGACTTCCCTCCATCTCCACGTCGCATTCTGAGACCACCATCTCAGCCATCCGACGATCTTTGTTACGTGGACAATCCTTCCACTCATGAGGCTGAAGGCAACCAAAACATAAGCCTTCTCTCCTCGCTTTTTCCCTTTATCCTGGGTTTAAGGGAGACTTAGACCAAGCCCGGGCTGCCATTGGGGTTACTTTCCTCTTCACTCCAATGGTGGTACTTGGTTTAGGAGTTTCAGTTGGTTTCGCCTGCTTGGCTTGACCACTCGGTTGAGAACCACTCCCTCTACTAATCCATTTCTTCTTAAACCCAGATTTCTTCGGATACCCATACTGGGTTCCGACCTGTGCAAACCCACTTGGCCTGCTGCCCTTGGCATCTTCATAGTTCAGGGCTATGGCTATTGCATCATCTAACGTGTTCGCGTACTTAGCCCGAACTTCCATTTTTATTCGATCATTCAATCCAAATATGAAATCTTTCACTTGGATTGATTGAGGCAGGGGTTCATCAACCTTCATTACACTCTCTCGAAACTTATCAGTGTATTCTGCCACCGATAAATTTCTCTGACGAAGGTTCCTATATTGATCCCAAGCTCGGGATGCTTGGTTAGGAGGTAAGAAGTGTTTCCTGAATTCTCTTTTAAACCCCTCCCAGGTAGTGGATGCTATACCATCTTTTTGTTGTTTAATCCACCACCGATCTGCTGCCTCACTAAACATGTGGATGGCCTCACGGATCTTCTTGATGTCATTTTTGATTTCACAAATGGCGAACGCCTCGTCCCATTTGTGTAACCTGGTCTCAATGACATCGGAACTACGGTCGTTCATCCGACCAGAATACTTTTCAGGCGTGTAATTGGCAATATTTGGCACTTTAGCCTTCCTAGGCTCGACCGTATGGACACTAGACTCCGGTTCCATTGGAGCCTTTCCCTTCTCATCTCGAGAAGGTCTAGCAGACATACTGTGTATCGCTCTCCTAAGTTCAGACTGCCCTGCATTGGCCTGTAACTGCTGCGCTAATAACTGTTGCAAGGCATCCTCAAGCAATGCAATCCTGCCAGATAAGGTGTGAGCTACTGGGCACGACACCTGCTGGGTCGGCCGGACTCTTGACTCACCAGGGTCCCTCTTGGAAGCCCCTTCTTCTGCTTCCATTCAGTTTAATGGGTGTTTTGTTTTGTTTTTTTTTCTTTAAAAAAAAAAAAAAACTGCTAGAAAACTGTATTTACAAACTGATGCAATTCAGTGTACTGACACTCCGACACAATTCCCTATACTAGGGAATACCTGCAATCCCACATGCACCCTGACTAGGCATTTGACACATGCATATATCCATTCCCGCTTTTCTCTATACTAGGGAAATTCTTGCAAACTAACTCTGATTGAAACACACAGGCATATGCACGGGCATAATCCGTCCCTGCTATAGCATCATAAACCGCAAACTCTGCTACAACCGCAAAAGCGTAAACTGCTTCTGACAAAATAGGAATGACGAAAAGCAAAAGGGAAAATAGATAAAGTGCTCCCTGATCTTGTTCGCTCCTCTTTTTGTCTGCCAAGGCGTAGCTGTCTGATCGAAATCTGTCTGAGGGAATCAAGTCAAACACTAACTTCTATCTATTGGCAAATCATGTATGCAGATATCGCGAAGCCTGCAGCCTACGTTCTTTGGCTACGGATCGCCCATCCACAAATCTCCTCGAAGATGCACACGAGCCACCACGCTGTTCTGCGTCACCTCTGTGCTCCAAGCCTGTCGTCCACTCCAAAGTTCAACGATCACGCATCGCGTTGTAGGCCTCCCCGTTCACGAACCACCACCCGTGCGTCCATCTACCCCGCTAGTCCGTCCTTCTTAACCTGCGTTTCGTCAACTGCCTTACGGGATCCCCCGCTGGAAGGTTAACAATAAGCCTTCCTTTCGTCATAGACCACGGGCAGCGCCAACAATTTCGTCGTCACGTCGCAACGCCGATCCAGTCTGTCCGTCGCGTGGAGGTTATGAGCAGCCGAATCGCTCCACGCTCCCATGCACTTCACGGATCCCGCGCTCACGTCGATCTTTGTCTAATACTCCGCATGGACTCTCCGTTGATTTGGCGCTCTGGTCCTTCGATGACATAGCTCCACGCCTTTTCTTGAAACTCTGGTCTTCCGTCACCCAGATCGTCTCTCTAATCCTTGCCTTGAGCTCTGATACCAAATGTTAAACAGACATCTATTTCCTACTGCAGATCACGGGAGCAGCACCAATTCTTTCCTCCTAGCCAACCTTGCTGAAGCATACAAGCTGATAGAGAATTACCAATCAGAAAACATTACGTGAATCCCACATTCTCTTCTCTCTCTAGCTTCAACAAGCCCCATCTCCCTAGATGGATCTAGATGCCACATGTCATCATCACAGGGCCTTCCTAATGCAACATTTTACCCCTCTCTTGGGATGCATTAATATCCTTTGCCCCTAGGCACATTCCTTGCATTAGGCCCTTAGCCTTAGATCCACCTAGTCTGGTGCTATCAACCCTCACCTAGGACCTTGACATTAATTCCCTCCCGATCATTTACATGAAGCGCAAACAAATAATTACAAACATAGATCCTTTAAGGGAAATGTCGACTGATTCTTCCGAGGTCATGCTACCTCGGCTAGAGCATAACAATAAGTGCTTGGAGAGGTTAGGAGGTAAGGCAGAGAGCATCTGATTGCGAGCTTGACTTCTTGAAGGGTGGGATTCATGGATAGCGAGAAAAAAGGTAGTGGAACTTTTCTGTTACACCTCTTCTCATCTGAAACACATTCTTGTGGCTAGTGAGGCGGGAAGAAGAGTTGGTTGAATGAGTAGCCATTCGCCGATCTTGAGGTGGGAGGCTGACTTGAACTTTAACAAAAGGTCGCCTGCTGTGCAAGACTTGAGGAAAACTAAAACACTAAAAGGTTGAGGGCTTGCGAGGGGAGGGAAAGCCAAGAAAGGAAGTAGGGAGGATGGGGAGAGGGAGAGGTGGAGGAAGAGGGGAGGATGGGAGAGGTGGAGAGGAGAAGAGAGGAGTGAAGCAGAAGCGGAAGGCACTGGGCTGAGAGCAGGGGCTGTAGCGCCAAATGGATGCCATACAAGCTGTACGACGAGAAGAGGGAGGCAAAGAGGCAGGAAAGGAAGGCGGGGGTTTGAGGAGGGAGGCAAAACAGAAGGCGGAGGGAGAGCAATGGGAAGAAAAGCAGCGAATGTGGAGCAGCGGGCTGTGAAGGGACCAGGGAGAGGGGAGTTGATCGTGCAGGGGAGCAGAGATTGAAGGCGGAGGAGAAGAGGAGGGCGACCAGAGGGAAATGTCAAGAAATTTCAGATTCATCTAGAGACTAGAGACCCTCTAGAACATCTCATTGGGAGAGGTGAATTTACAGAGATGCTTTTGGAGGAGGCATTGGAGATTCCTGAGGACTTGAAATATTTCTCCTTTCTTTTGTCTTTCTATTCATCAAGGATTTGCAATTAATAATTGGAGGGAGGCTTTCAAAGCAAATCCTTCAGGCCCACGGTGCTCACTGTTTATCCAGGATTGCCTTTGAGAGTGCAGACAGGTCACGATTATTTGGGGAAGGATTACAGCGCTTATGGCTAGATTCATCTCCTCCACTATGTGTCTTGCTTCTTCAGATTTAGCAGCCTGGGTGTCCTTGACTAGGCCTCAGGTATTGTATGAGAGTGTATACTTATTATGGGCTATCAAGGTTCACCATCATGCTATTCAATTCTGTCATATGGACATTGTTCCAGTTTCCCTCTTTAGACCATCTTGAAAACCAGTGGATATGAGCTGGGAGACCATTACTAGTATTACAGCCTGGCACATTTGGAGAGCTATATGCACAAAGGCACTAGAGAGCATACAAGTCCATCCTTTCAAACTTTTTGTTGCGTCTGGATTAACATTATGCATACATTGATGGATACATGGCTGAGGATTCAGGGCTCTTTTAGATTAACAATTGCAAAGAGGGGGAATTTTTTAGAGAATGGAGACACAGCCCTTTCCTTCTCTGATTTTCCCTTTGGTTTGTTTTGGCGTTTTCAGCCACTTTCTTGGCTCTGTCATGTTTTTCATGGTGTATTGATATCTTGAGTCTTTGTACTCATGTATTGGTTCTTTCGTACTTAATAGAGATTTTATAGGAAAGAAAATGGGGAGAATCAGGGAAAAATGGAAAGGGAAGGACAATAGGGTGGCAAGAGGTGCGATCTGCTCAAAGAGTTCAAAAAACTGGGGGACAGAGAGTAGGATAATGGTAGAGTGCGTGATGACTAGTTGGTCACGCTGAAGAAGAGAGTCTTCAGGATTGTCTTTATTGTAAATAAAATGTATTCATTTATGCTCTGCAGATGCCTGGAAATAATTTTGTTTGTACAAATTACAGATACAAATGTCGATTTGGGAAAGAAGAAATGTGTGCCATGTAATTCAAAAGAATTGAGGCCTATGGACGAGGAGTCTGCTAAAGTACTTTTGGAAAAGGTGTGCTACATTGCTTAGTGAAATGATTCTTTGAGGTCTTCCTCATAAATGGGCGATCATCATAAAGTAAAATGGAAAATTTCCATTGTTAGCACATTAGGGAATTAGCTTTCTATTGTGAGAGCTATTAGAAGCTAGAAATTAAGACATTTAACCAAGTCAGAGGCTGTTGTGGGACAAAGCATTTCAAGCAGCCATTGATATAGGCAGATTAACAATGCAAGGGCAGTGTATAGATGTAGAGAAAAATCACAGGCTCACAGAAAGAGAGACAGTCACAATCTTGGATGCATACAATGCACCTCAGTCTTTGCCTAAAGGGGTATGAAAAACATTTTCAATCTAATTTCTTGAACCTCTGCAATATCCGCTTTTATTGGCTGCTTGGTCTGCACATCTTGGTGCTTGAAACACATAAACAATGGCAGTTCATGTTTGTGAGAAAATAAATGCCTTCTGAGGTAAGGGCATTTTGGATGCCAGAGCTGCAAATGTGTCAGTTCAAGTAGTTTTCTTTTGGGGCAGAGGCATCTGGAGGGATAGCTGCTTGGAAATCCTCCCATTTGCGATCATCGTATTTTGTATGGGGCAAGCTCTCAAGTCTCCTGTGTATAATGTATTGAACATTTAGTTTCCACATTGGATTGAGACCAGTATTTGTCCTCACAAGAAGCTGTTGTACTTAATCACGGCTGGAGCTGCTGCTCTTCCATGTCATTTGCGATGCACCCTCTCCACCCTGCCCGTACTGTGTCCTTCTTTTCCTTTGATCCCCTCTGCCGGCCGGCACATCCTGTCCCTCCCATTTTGTGCTGCTCGTACATCCTCTCCCTCGAACTTTTTCCCTGCTCGTACTATCCGATGTGCCCTCTGAACCTTTTTCTGCATCTCCAATGCTGCACTTCCACTTTCTCTCTTTCTTCTTCCCTGTGTGTACTGCTTTTCCACTTATCATCTGCCCTTCCCATACACCTCTCGTTCCTCTCTGCACTTCTGCTCTGAACTTCTGTTTCTGCATTTCTGCTTCTCCTCCCATTCTTCTCTGCAGTTTCGCCCATATTTCCAGCCTACTCTACCTCTCAGCCTACTCTCTTACACACACACACACACACACACACACACACATCACATTCACACACTCACACTCACACTCACACACACGCGTGCATTCTTCTGCATGGTTGGCCACCATAAGCCTGCTTGCAGAATTTTCTTTGTGGTTACTTCTCCCGCAATTCACATTCACACTTACACTCACATGCACACTCACACTCACACTCACACTCACCCTCACACACACTCTACTCCCCCATTCTCTCACTCTCACTCCTTCTATTCTTTCTTCTTCTTTTCTCTTTCCAAGTGATGCTTGCACAGGAAATCCGGTTATCGAGTATATTCCATCGGAGATTTCAATGGACGGAAGGACCTCCAAAAAGTTTTAAGTTGTTCTAGTTGAGAATGGCTACCCATTCAGCGAACCATTCCACCAGCCATGAGAGCATGCACTTTTTCCAAAGACAAGCTGCCGCAGCAGCTTCAAAAGGATGTGGAGCTTGAGAGTTCCACTACCCTCTTTGCATGCATCCATGGGTCCCACCCCTCTAGGACTTAGGATAGGGACTAGATGCTTGCTGCCCTTCTTCTGACCTCTCTTCACACCTTTCTGACGTTTGTTTGTTGGGGGAAGGTTTTTTTGAAGTGGTCTTTGATTCCCATGGAGTTGTAGCAATGGTGCTTTAGACTCTCTCTTTAGCACTTGGCTCCAAGATGATCTTCCTCTCACCTTACTCACTTGGATTCGACCCAGTGGAGGAGGGTAGATGGGTCATGTCTTTGTTTATTAGGTTACCTGGTCTTCCAGAGATTTAACACCGGCTCCTTGCCACGATTGGAGCCTCTTTCAGTTTGGTCACAGAGGTCCCTCCTCTACCTAGTTTGCCTTCTTCCGCAGCAAAGGCAGTTAAGGCCAACAGGGAGTTAGGGTCATTGTTGTTGACCCTAATGTGTCCGATGACCACATTATGCTTTAATGACCAAATCGCTCTCTATTTTGGCAGAGAGTCGAGATTGCGGGCCAATAGGAATAGTGTCGGGTGTACATACAGTTCACTAGAGATTTCCCAAAGAAGAAGAAAAATCCCAAGAAGACTTCAGGTGGTGTCTCCTTTTCACAGGATGCTCTTGTGGCACCCCCTGCCCCTACCACCCCTCGACCAAGATGGGTTGTTATTAGAGATGGTAGACTTTCGGATTCATTGCCGGCCTATCGGTGGGCTTCTTCTTCAGATTTTGGCTCCTTTAGATTTTGGCCCACCATCTCACCTTGATGTCTCTCTCCTTCAGATTTTGGCCCACCATCTCACGTTGATCCCTCTCTCCTTTTGCACAACAAGTCCTCACGCTTAATTGAGAACCTAGAGTGGCTGCCCCTTTGCCACTTCTGATAGGCAAGGATTTCACACGCTCCAGCTCCATTTCAGCCATGTGGAGATTGGTAGATTTTGTGCTTGTCAACACCGCTCCTTTAGTTCATGTTGATAGAACATCAACCTCCACTAGTTTGGGAATCCTTTCCCGAGTAGAGTTCCTCTCCTCACTCCACTCCACTACTCCAAGAGATCCCCTTTGCAAGGGGGAGTAGCTTCTGCCAAGGTTAGGGGAGGTTGTTCCATGAGGATTGTTAGCTAAAACATTTAGGGCTTTGGTGGTGTTTCTCATTGCTGTCAAATGTAGCAGCTTCGTAATTAGCTTCATCCAGGTGTTTTGGGGGTCGTATTGACGTTCTTTTTATCCATTAGGAACACAAGTCGGACGACATAGATTGCAAAAAAATTACGACTTAGGTCACACTTTTAGGTCTCTTACTTTTGGCACTAGGAAAGGGACTTGTATTTCAGTTTTAGATTCTTTCCTCCTCTTGTGGCTTGACCCGGCATCATTACTCCGTCTAGAGCACAAAAGCTTTTACTTTTGATTGATGGACGTAAGGTGGTCTTCTCAACCTCTATGCCCCTAATAATAGAGGGGAACGTGTCTTTTTTTAAAAGAAACTGCTATCCCAGTCCCCCATTGCAGACTTGTGGATTATCAGGGGTGGCTTCAACATCGTGGAGCTACTCTCAGATAAAAAGAGGGGAAGGGAAGGAGTCCTTCACTCTGTTGAGACAGTTGCCTAGGATGCTTTTCTTTTTCATTTCAGTGGCAGAGATTCTTGGACAAATGGTGTGAGGCATCCCCACTAGGATCTAACCCTAGACATAGTCCAAAATAGTCAACAAAACAACATAAAGATTAGAAGGCGACT
This sequence comes from Dipteris shenzhenensis, assembly GCF_047967505.1. NCBI lineage: Eukaryota > Viridiplantae > Streptophyta > Polypodiopsida > Gleicheniales > Dipteridaceae > Dipteris > Dipteris shenzhenensis. The sequence continues at coordinate 39,481,756 of NC_141621.1, forward strand.
CGCCTCCTAACCACTTTCATGCACGTGGGCTAGAGATCAAACTCCCATAAGGCTATGCCCATAGATCTGATGTCCCATACTATCAGATTCGTCCGCAAGGAACCTTCATCATAGTATCTCATGATCCACCATGCAGAAGGCAAGAAGCTAGGCTCACGATCCAGACCAGACCATCTAGTGGTGGCAACACATTGAATGCCAATCCAATAGCCTTGGCCACTATTATATAGAAGAGCATCCCACTTTCCAAAATGCATCCTGGCTAAATATAACCAATTTGCCGTTTGCTATTGTTCTAAGTTCTCTAGCCCTACATTCGCTTGCTTCTCTTAATCCCAAGGGCCCCCTAACCTGTTGTTTAAATCCACTAATCTGAGGATTAGAATCCAGGTACATAACATTCTTCCCCTCCTTAAGCATTTAGTCTTAAATGGAATTGGGAAAATTCTTATGCAAACGAATAATTGACTCCCAAGTTGAGCCTTCCTCAAACCTATCCTTCCACTTAACTTTGAACTGTGAAACTTACTTATTCCTGAGCTTCCTTTCTTCGAAAGCGACAACTCTTTCAGGTTCTTTTGAAGCATAGGTCAAATCCTCAAGTTCTATAAGTTTGTGGGGCGAGACAAGAGTATCTCCAGCCCCCACAATGCCCCTTTTAGTCTACTGAGATGAAAGACTGGACTATTACATGCGGAGCGGTTCTAGTTTATATGCAACCTCATAACCTTGAAACAGTACCTAGGGAATACCTTTCCTACCAACCCTGTCCATAATGTCTTTGAATCCTTTTGTATTCACAAATATACACGCATTCCCTCACAAAACTATGTGGGCGAACGAGGTCTATTAACATAAAACTGTGCTCTATCCTAAGGTGCAGTCACTAACATCTCTTGCATGTCTTGCAAGAAATCCTCAGCTGCATCTAGATGAATATCCTTGAATCCTTAAAACTAGTAGCTGTATGCTTAGCATATTGTAGGTGAATTCCACCATTGAGATGTACTTTTTTCAATCAGATGGTCTCTTGGACACCTATGCTCAAAGCACATCTTCCAAGACCTAATTCATCCTTTTTGTTTGCCCATCAGACTCAGGATGATCAACGGAACTCATACTCAAGGTGGTTCCTAACTTGATAAACTCTTCCTGCCAGAAGTGCCTAGAGAACTTTGGATCTTTTTCACTGACTATATCACAAGGCAACCCATACAGCTTGAACAATTGCTCAATAAACTGCTAGTTCAATAGCCCTTATAGTTGTTTTTGTGTGATAAAAATCTATCAATATTTGTCAATCTATCCACCACAACCCAAACAGCATCATGCTCTCGCTGGATTCGTAAGCCATTCCAAATGTAGAACTAACAAACCGCCACCTGAGTAGGTGGTATGACCTCGGGCCCGAGTCTTGGTCTATTCGTGTGGAGCTCCTTATCTGAACCCGCTGCGAATACTGACCTGAAATGACCATCGGTTCTACATAGCCCTCTTGTAACATAAAGGTCATATCCTATCTCATAGAGCTTAGCTCTTCAATGCGATCCGGTAAGGCCAATACAGGTGCTTTCTTCACCTTAAACTTGAGAGTCTGGAAAGCTTTTCCAAGTTATCATTCTAGGAGATAGGACTGTTGGACCGAAGTCCATGTCGCTTAAGGAGGAACAACTAGCTTCAAATAATCCCTCATTGACTTCTTAAGGAAGACAGGGAATCCTAGGAACTCACGAAGTTGTTTCACCGTTTGAGGAATAGGCGACTCCAACACCTTTTGGATCCTTTCATGATTCATGCTCATGCCCTATTGGGATTTTTTTTGTCCTAGGTATAAGAGTTCTTTACGAAAGATCTCGCTTGTAACTCCTTCACATACATCTTCTCACGGCTTAGTGTTGCTAACATGATGTGGAGATGCTCGACATGCTTGTCGAGAGTATGGTTGTATCTTACATGCTTCCGAGAGAATGCTCGACATGCTTATCGAGATAATGGTTGTATCGCATGTCAATCCCATATTTGCTTTCCTGCTGCCATGTCCACCTTGGAGACATGGTCACTCGGTTGTGTTGGAACCCCCAACTTTTACTGAAGTTTTCAAGAAATTGTGAGAATTCCGAGAGTCAACTAAATGTGTGTTGTCCTACCCATGATCGACCCATATATACGTATAAGATCACTTGGTTTGAACACCTTCATTTTGAAGTTACAACCATTCCTGCAAGGACTTTGACCTAAGACAGTGGTATGAATGGAACAAATAGTGTTCCCTTCGGTCAAAGAAGCATTCTTTGCCTTGCCCTTCAACTTTGGACACTGCATCTGCATATGCCCCTTTTGTCCACAAAAGAAGCAACGGCCTTCCTTTAGGTTTACTAAAGGGTTTGTTCGGCCTTCTTCATGTGCTTTGCAATCGCCTCAGTTGGAGTCTATGAAGGACTCGGGCTTTGAGTCTGCACTTTCCTAGGAGGTCGAAAGTGCCTCTCCCTCCTAAAAGTCTTTTGCTCGGAATTTGTGATAGCCTATGGTTTTTGTGAAGAACTCCCTTTTGCCATAGTATCATGATAGATCTTGGTGTATCTAATTGCGCCCTCAAGGTCTTGCTTCGGTTCTTCTCCACCTGGAGCTTGTGTTCTTTTGCCAATACATTCATGAAAAACCCATAGAAGGTGGCAGGATCCATGTACGAGGCTTTGGACTGTAGGTCCCTAAACTTCTGTAGGTAGGTTTCAAATGGTAGTTTGTCCATGTTTCAGTGTGTGAACTTAGTGAGGAGATCAAAATCATCCTCAGGTTGAAGGAACTTCTCTCTAAACATTTGTTTGAATTCAGCCCCAAGTCTTTGGCTTCGTTTTCAAACCCCTCCACCAAGCTAATGCCTTGCCTTTGAACATCCCTTGTGCCATTTGGATTTTTGAAGCATCAGAAAATGGATAAGTGTTGTAGCAATGCGACTATCTGCGTTTGGGCTGTCATCAAATCCTTCAAGTCCTTCATCTGAGTTTCGAAGTAGCTCTTTAGTTCTGCATGCTGTGCCTTTGTTACGATGCTTTCTGCTCCATATTCCAGCTCATCGTCCTCTCTCCTTGAGGTTCTTCAAGAGGAGGTACGCTGCTTGTGGCCTCCTCATGCATGCGAGTTTATTAAGCCATACTAAGAGAGAGATGTGGAGGCAGAGAGAAAGAGAGAATTCAGCAAGTAGATGAGGGAAGAAAGGAGAAAGAGTAGCTGGAATCTGCACAATGGCAGTCACTGAGAAGAGAGAGGGAAAGAAGGGCTTTGTAGAGGCCAAAACAGTCGTGGACAGGTCCGGTCTCCCTGCTGTAGCTCTGAGGGAGGTAGCAGCAACAGTCCGCATATCCTTTCAGCAGTCAATCAGCTACAATTCTTTGCGAAAGATGGGCTGTTCTTCAGGTCCTGATGCAATGGTTCGAAATTCCTTGTTGATGATAGAGAGGGGCAGCACTTAAATCACAGTTCAATTACTTATGGCTGTGCTAATGAAATTCACAGATTTTATAGAGCTCTAGGCTCTTTGCTTGTGAAAAGAAAGCTCCAAAATCAAACCTTGATTTTGGTTGAGCTTTTCCGAAAGCTCCCTAGCTTTCTTTGCTCTTGTTTTTCAGCCTGCAGCCTAGATCAGCCTGGTGTGAATCACCATTGGTCTCTTAAGGAGCCTCAATTGATTTCCCCTGCGTTTTTACCCATGCACCATGCCCAAATTAACAAACTATTGCTGCACCTTGAAGGATCAGTCAGCAAGCCCTGGATCTTTACTGGGATTTTTGGATGAGTAGGCTTGACCTTTTCAGGTCTTTCTCATCCTACGCATGGTGTACTCTTGCCTTGAGCACGTTGTTCTTGGGGCTTTTTCCATACTTAATAGAAGTCTCTTTCATGAAAAAATAACACGAATATTTTTCCTTCCTTTTGTAGTTGCCTGGTTGTTCTCTGCGACAAGCTTTGCCATCTCTTTGGTACTTGTTATATATCTAAGGTGCCTTTTGTAGTTGCCTGGCTCTTTTCTGCAACAAGCTCTGTTGTTTCCTTGGTTACATTTTATACGTCTAAGCTTTTGTAGGTTCGATTCAAGCCTATTTTTGTCCTTGTGTAGGTGCCTGGCTGGAATTTGCTCAATGAATCTGGCCATTTAAAGCTACAAAGATCTTGGAAGGCTAAGACTTTTATGAAGGGTCTTGAGTTCTTTAAAACCATTGCAGATGTTGCTGAAGCTGAAGGTAATGATACAATATGGACCTTCTTTTTAATAATTGTCAACTGAAGCATTATTCTATTAGGAGCAAATGAATTGTTTTTCCTTACAAGATCTTATTAAATATTATTGCATCTATTTCGTACTGGATCTCATGATCGTATCTTTTTCATGAGTGAAAGGAACGTAGGGATAACTGTGGCAAAGTGAGATTTTTGGAAATGTTGAACTGCTATTGGAAAGCATAAAAATTCTAGTCGTGGGGAGGTAAGGAACTCACAGTCTGTGTGCTACTTCTTCTGTTAATACTGCCTCATAAACCTTTGCACCTATTCCTAAAACGTCTTGAATGGAAAATATCTTAAGGGAAAACCCTTGAAAGGTTGTGCCTGTTCACAGTATTTTTACAACTAACTGAATCAATAGCTGTAAACCTCTCGCTGGTTCTCAACCTTCTTGCTTGTGCAGTCTTACGACAGCTCATAAATTACAGCAAGGAAACACTCTCAAATGCTCTCCCTCTCTCCCTCTCTCTATAGAGACACTAGGGCCCAGGACAACCGTCGGGCTGGGCCCCCCGAAGGATTTTTATTACTTGAGAGAAGATGGAGTACATGAGTTCAGCGTAGAAGCTGTACATACAAAATTCGAACGTGAATTTCAATTACATGAGCTCTCAGGCTCCCCTTCTTGGCAACAAGCCACTTGTCAATTTCTACTTTACTTTCCTAATTACATGCCACTAAGGGCAACTCTGGAGTCTTCGAAGCACTTGGTCACGCGAACCGCCTCCTAGACTCTTGTTAGGCTCCTGTAGCGCTTAGGAAAATAACTCTTCCTAGTACCTACAACAATTACTTAAAGCGCTCCACCATGGCACCCATTAATTGTTAGCGCTTTGCATGCAAATAACACACTGTGGACTAATTCTAGTCACGGTGGGCATCCCCACTGAACACGTGCACACATAACAAATATAAAAATAAAAAATTTATTCTCTGGTTGAGTGAAGTCTACGCTCTTGATCATAATCAAGGGGCTTTGACCAAGGGTCGAGGCGCCTTAATTATAATCAAGTCTCTCGAACCGAAGTTGGCACATCTTGGTCAACCGTAGTTAACCCTCTTGGCGCATGCGAAGTCTTGTCGACGGAAGTCAACACTCTCTGCTGACCGTAGTCAGCTCTGTGGTTCTCTGGTCAACCGTAGTTAACCCTCTTGGTAATATACCAAGTCTCCTCGACCGAAGTCAGGTTTACTTGACCAGAGTCAAGTATCTTTGACCGTAGTCAATTCTCTGACCGTTAAAAGAACTCTTTGACCATAATTAATGTATATGAAAACTCTTTAATTATGATCAAATAAATGGTCAACTGTACTTTGACTTAGGATATTTACATGATGGTGATATCCCCTCGGCTTCTATTCAGTTGACCTCAACTGAAAAGCTTCCTACCATCCAGAAGCTGTGGATGATTGGACAACATGTCTTCATCCATCCACTTGGCATCTAATGCCGTATAATTCTTGAATTTTACAAGATACCTGTAAAACTCCTTGCCCTGAGGGCCTTTGCGTACAGTATGGTACACAATCTGCTCTAGCTGAAGGACCTCTTCCAGCTCATCGACTTTTGGTGGATTCTCTGATACGGGCTCTGTAGGCTCTGGCCCCTGGAATTTCTTTAGAAGACTCACATGGAATGCATTGTGAATCCTCCAATGCTCAGGCATTGTTAGCCTGTATGCAACCTCATTTATTCTTTCGGTAACCCTGAAAGGGCCATAGTACCTGGGAGATAACTTTGCATACACTTTCTGTTTGCCTTTAAACTTATGGAGCCTAGCTTTCTCGAACTTCAAAAGTACCCAATCCCCTTCCTTGAGATCTAGCTATCTTCTGTGCATATCTGCAGCTCTTTTTTGCTTCTCTTGAGACCTTTCAGTTGCTGTCCGAACTTGGCTGTAAGCTGTCTGGAGGTCTCTCACAAACTGATCAGCTGCAAATATTTCATCCTTGGTCCTCAGGATAGGTCGCAGAATTACCTTCCCATAAATGACCTCAAAGGGGGCTTTCCCTGTAGAGCTGTGTACTGTATTATTGTAAGCAAACTCTACCAATGGTAGGTACTTTACCCAGTCTGAACCTTGGTCACCCACGTAGCATTTCAGCATATCAAATACTAAAGAATTTGCTACTTCACTTTGACCATCTGTTTGGGGATGAAAAGAAGAAAAATTCAAATTCGTCCCCATGTTGTCAAATAAAGCTCTACAGAATAGACTGGTCATTTAGGGATCTCGATCACTGACAATGGACTTAGGCATACCCATATGATCTGCCTTTATGGTTTTGCGAACCGGAATGAAATGAGCTTGCTTGCTGAATCTGTCAATGATAGTCTAAATCCCATCATTCCTTGACTTTGATCTTGGCAAATCAAAAATAAAGTCCATTGTAATACTTTCCCACGGTGCCTGAGGCACGGGAAGAGGCATAAGTAGGCCAGGGGCCTTCCGTCTATCATACTTCACTTTCTAACACGTAAGGCATTCAGTAACAAACTGATGTATATCTTTCCGCATTCCTGGCCAAAAGAAATAGCTCTCTAGTGCTAGAGTTGTTGCTGTAATTCCTCTATGTCTAGCATAGGGAGGTGCATGGCATTCCTCCAAAATCTTTTTCCTGATCTCCTGGGTGATGCATAGGCAGTCATCTTTCATTAGATACCCATCTTTTAGGGAATAGTGATTGGTGGACTGCTATTGCATTTGCTGTAAAATCTCGCCAAAGTCTGCATCATTAGCATATTGCTCCCTCATGCCGTCTAGGTCCCGATGATAAGCAATAGTCACATTATTGACCTAGGGCCACTCTGTTCCAAATTCTTGGGGTATGGACAATCTGAAAATGATACATTGACAGCATATTTGCCCATTTCATATGCTTCTCGGAAAGTTTTGTCTGAGTTAGAAAATGTCTCAGACTTTGGTGATCTGTTTTAATAGTAAAATTTGCACCCAAAAGATAGTGCTTCCATGTATGGATGGCATGGATTACAGCCAGTAACTCTTTCTCATAGATTCCCAGATATCGCTTTGCATCCCGGAGTCTCCTACTCTCATAGGCCACTACATGACCATTCTGATGCAATGCAGCCTCAACACATTCCCCACAAGCATCACAATCCACATCAAATGGTTGATACAAATCTGGAACGATTAAGATTGGCTCTGTAGTCAGTCTCTCCTTGAGTGTGGTGAAGGCTGTCTTTTGAGGAATTCCCCATCTAAAAGCTGCATTTTTCTTAGTAAGATCGTGGAGTGGAGCGGCTATATCCGCAAAATGCGTGATAAATCTTCTGTAGTAAGAACATAGGCCTAGGAAACTTCGAACTTTATGCACTGTTTTCAGCTCTGGCCATTCCTAAATGGCACGGATCTTTGTATCCATTTATATCCCATTCTTGGATATATATGCCCCAGGTAATAGATCTCTTCCAAGAAGAATTCACTTTTCTTGCTGTTTGCATAGAGCTGATGATTTCTCAGCTCTTGAAACACTATAGCAAGATGTTCCTTGTGCTCTTCTTCGGACTTCGAAAAGACAATTATGTCATCGAAGAAGGTACCAGTGAACTGTCTGTAGGGTCGGAAGATACGATCCATCATCCTATTGAAAGTAGCTGGGGCATTTGTCAATCCAAAAGACATCACTAAGTATTCATACAACCCGAATGTAGTGCGAAAAGCTGTCTTATGCACATCTTGCGGTTGTATCCTGACTTGATGATAGCCACTCTTCAAGTCTATCCTGCTGAAAACTGAAGCTCCATTTAACTGATCCAGCACATCATCAATGCGTGGAATAGGGACTCTATTCTTAATGGTCATTTTGTTCAGTGCGCGGTAATCGACGCACATACGGAATGAGCCATCTTTCTTCTGTACTAGCAGTATAGGGGAACAGAAAGGAGAAGAACTGGGCTGAATCAACCCCTTGGACAACAAGCCCTGTACTTGAGTCATAATCTCTTCTCGTTGAGTTGCACTAACTCTGTATGGGGGCCTATTGGGTGGCTCGCTGCCAGGAATGAGTTCTATGCCATGATCCTCAGGTCTCTCAGGGGGTAGCTCCCCTGGCAAAGTGTCAGAAAAGCAATCTTTAAAATTTTCAAGAAACTGAAATTTATTCTGATCTGCCTCACTTGCTTCAGCATGCATTTCCACATCTCTCTCTTTTGCAAAAATCATGTAAGCTGAAACTGCAGACTTTATTTCTTTTCCAACAGAACTATTCGATACAATGGGAATAGTTTCCCCTCTATTCCTAGCAACCACACAATGTACTTCATCCCTATGTACAAACTCCAGCACTCTTTCAGGAAGAGTCAACTTCAGTGCCTTGCGATGAGACTAAGGCATATCCAAGACTACATCATGATGTTTCAGTGGAGAAATGAAGAAGTCTTCCTGATCCACATAACTCTGTACATGAAGACGGAGCTTCCCTATCAAGGGAGTGACTGGCACAGGGTTTCCGCAGAACATCTGATCGGCATCCAAAGCCCTGCCCAACTCCTCCATCTTTATTCCCAGCCTCAGGGTTAGGTCCTCAGATATGAAATTATCAGTAGCCCCTGGATCAAATAAAATCAGTGCTTGCTGGTCTCTGATTTTCCCCATGATAGCAACAATTCTCGTTCTTCTGGGTTTGAAACATGACCCAGTATGTCAGGAATTCCTCCTGCCATTGGCTTTTGCGGTCCCCGTGGCTTCTCTGCCTCTTTTCCCTTTGAAGTTGAAGGCTTTTCTGGGCACTGGGCAGCCACATGCCCCTCTTTCCCACACTTAAAGCATTTCCCATCTCTGCGGAATTCTGCTATCTGTTCAGGAGTGAATGGGGATTTGCCTTTATATGTCTTTGAAAACTGAGTACCCCTCAGCTTCTGAGGCTGAAACCCTTTCTTTTCAACCTTGGGATACTCTTTCTTTTCTGATTTTGAAAAATCAGTTTTCTTTCTTTCAGCACATCCTGCATGCAAGGATAGTACTGTGGATGGATCTTGTAACGGCACAAGACTAGCTACTGAAGCTGAATGCATAAGGTCTTGAATGTTCTTTGCCCCCAAAGCATTCACTACTGCCTGAATTCTTGGACTGAGACCTGCTCTATACTTTCTCATTTGGGTTCCTTTGGAGATCTTTTTGAAAGGTGCAACCTGTAAATAAGCATCCCAAAACTTTTGGTTGTACACATCCACTGTATCTCCTGCATCCATATGCAAACTGTCCCAATCTTGAAGAACATGGTCTCTAAACTATTTAGGCATAAAATGCTGGTAGAAGGCTTTCTTGAAGTCCTTCCACTTCTTTGGGGTTGACCCATCTGTGGTCTGTGCACTCCACCATGCACTAGCTGTTGCTGTCAAGTGCAAACTGACCATTCTTAACTTGGAGGATTCTGAACTTTTCTGTACCGAATGCAGCATCAAACTGCTTGATGAACTGCAATGCTTCGTCTGTTATAGGTCATAAACTTGACAGATTTACCATATTGTCCATTATAGGTCATAAACTTGACAGATTTACCTCCCTCTTTGAATTCCTTAGTCTCTCTGGAAGACTTTCTCTTTCTAGACCTCTTGTGTTTCCTTCTTTTCCTGGCTGGTTTATCTGATAAAGAAGAAGATACAGAAGTCGAGCTCGAGGTAGACGGTGATGGATTGGGAGATCGGTGATGATGCCTCGATCTCTTCCTGCTATGAGACCGTCCCCTATGAATTCTCTCTTTCTCTGGTTGTACACGAGAGTGTGCCTTTGGCATTGGCACATCATACGCTGCATTAGGCATAGTTTCTGCTTGAAACAAATGCTGAGCTCTTGGATCTTTTCTGAGATTTTCCATCTCCTGCATAGGAGTGCGTACCATCTGTTCTAATTCTTGCTGAGTTTGTTGCTCACTTCTCTGTCTTTGATGTGCATCCCTATCTTGGGAATTCCTCTGGATAGGTGATTGGGACATTTTCTTACGACTCGTCTGAGATCTGCAAGTTTGTCACACACACTGTGTATGCAACTGATGCACGCAACCTTTGCTTTTCAAAGAGAAAAATTACCTCAACAAGAGGTGTCTTGCATTCACAATCTATGCCAGTACCGGGCTGTCAACTCAAGGCATATACCCACAAAGTACTGAGTATGCATTTGATTCCCTTTTTCTGAGCACAAAGGCATGCATCTCTTTACTTGTGCAATTTTCTGATTTTCCTCTGATTTCTGCTTTTTCTGACAGTAAATACTTTTCTCAGATAGGTGAAAACTGCTAGCAGAAACACTCTCTGCAACTTTTTTTTTTTGGGGACAATAACTAGATGAATAATCGGCTGGTTACTCTAACCAGACTAACTGGCTCTGGTCTGGTTGGCTCTCAACTGGACCTCAACCATCTGTAGTCTAGTTAACCAGCTATGGTTTGGTTAACTAAAACTAAGGTTAGTTGGTCATACTTGGTTTGACTAACCAGTCTAGTTTGGTTAGACCAACTAACTGAACCTCTAACTAAGGTTAACTAACCAGAGTTAGTCTAGCCACTGGTTTGCCACCTCAGCAGTCCAGCTGGCAGTCCAAGTCAGCTGCCATGTGTCTTGCCATGTCATCACCTTGCATGTGCTGCCACATCAGCATTAGCTCCCACTGCCACGTCAGCATCCACACGTGTCTGCCACGTCAGTTGGACCTGTCAAGACCTCTGCCACGTGTGCGCCATGTCAGCTCGCACATGTGCCCGCCACGTCACCTATGTGCCACATGTGAGCACCACGTCAGCGCTGGGCATACCTGCCACGTGTACTCCTAGCTGGCACCTTGGCCACGTCAGCAAAAGCCACGTATGCCTAAGGTTTCAGACCTTGGCTGGCTGGGCAGCGTCGCGCGTCGTGCCTTCCAGAGACCTCCGTCGCGGGACTTATGTCAGCACTCAGCGTCGAATACGAAAATCCGGCAAAAGTTTCCATCTACAAGGTCCGCTCATGGATTCACTGTGTACACGAGAACGCGCCTTGGTGACCATCGCTCTGAGCATGAGCATTTTCATAACGCCTTACCAAAAATCAGCGTCACCGGCCACGCAACAGAGACGCTCATAGAGGCGCTCACAATTTGTGATCCTCCTTTCAGTTTATGATTGCAACCCGTCGTTGGATTCTGCCCCTTGCCTGTTGCATAGAGCTGCGGTACACCTAAGCTTATACTAGGCCAATGAAAGTAGATACAGACATAAATCGTATGTCAGCCAACTTGACGTGAGCCATTTGAGCTGTATGTCGTTCCAATTTCTGCCATCTCCCACAAGCTCCTCTGATCGTGGTCACCATAGAAGGCACGCCATAGAAGGCAATCCTTGCCTTGGCTCTGATACCAATGTAAACGTCTCGCTGGTTCTCAACCTTCTTGCTTGTGCAGTCTTACGACAGCTCATAAATTACAGCAAGGAAACACTCTCAAATGCTCTCCGTCTCTCCCTTTCTCTACAGAGACACTAGGGCCCAGGACAACCGTCGGGCTGGACCCCCCCGAAGGATTTTTATTACTTGAGAGAAGATGGAGTACATGAGTTCAGCGTAGAAGCTGTACATACAAAATTCGAACGTGAATTTCAATTACATGAGCTCTCAGGCTCCCCTTCTTGGCAACAAGCCACTTGTCAATTTCTACTTTACTTTCCTAATTACATGCCGCTAAGGGCAACTGTGGAGTCTTCGAAGCACTTGGTCACGCGAACCATCTCCTAGACTCTTGTTAGGCTCCCGTAGCGCTTAGGAAAACAACTCTTCCTAGTACCTGCAACAATTAATTAAAGTGCACCACCATGGCACCCATTAATTGTTAGCGCTTTGCATGCAAATAACACACTGTGGACTAATTCTAGTCATGGTGGGCGTCCCCACTGAACACATGTGCACACATAATAAATATAAAAATAAAAAATTTATTCTCTGGTTGAGCGAAGTCAACGCTCTTGATCATAATTAAGGGGCTTTGACCAAGGGTCGAGGCGCCTTAATTATAATCAAGTCTCTCCAACCGAAGTTGGCACAACTCTCCAACCGAAGTTGGCACATCTTGGTTAACCGTAGTTAACCCTCTTGGCGCATGCGAAGTCTCGTCGACCGAAGTCAACACTCTCTGACCGTAGTCAGCTCTGTGGTTTTCTGGTCAACTGTAGTTAACCCTCGCGGTAATATATCAAGTCTCCCCGACCGAAGTCACGTTTACTTGACGAGAGTCAAGTATCTTTGACCATAGTCAATTCTCTGACCATTAAAAGAACTCTTTGACCATAATTAATATATATGAAAACTCTTTAATTATGATCAAATAAATGGTCAACTGTACTTTGACTTAGGATATTTACATGATGGTGGCAATAGCTGCAAGATAAAAGAGTACTCTATTCCTTTCCTGAATGATTAGTACAGGAAAGGAGACCAAGGGGCCTGAGGACCTCATCCCATCTGTTCTTAAATTAATGTTTGCTGTCTGGTCTTCCACACATTTTAGTGGGAGAATGTCTCCACTTTATCATTGCCACAATTGTTAATTTCTAAGATGGAACTTCTCGATGATTGTTGTTTTCACAATAGAGCAATACCTTAAGACAATATTAAGGATTAAAACATTCAACCTTGAAATTATGTGCACTCAGTACACAGGACAGCTCTTCTTGTCTTTTTGGCTGGTCTGCCATCTGCAAGGTTTCTAGAAAGCCTCCAGACAAGCTTGACATCCATTTGCACAGCTACTATTTGGAATAATTCCAGCAAAAGAGTGCTCCAATAAAATACATTGCAGTAACAAATGCATGAGTCAATCATCAGGTCACCTGATTGCAAGCAGGAAACGGATTGCCTGCTGTTGCAGTTGGAGAGTAGATATAAAATATATGAAATCTACTGAATGAACTGGGGATTTCCTGAATTAGTTGTTCGTGTGCATACAGATATAAAATTGGCAGCAAAAAGAGAAATGAATGCAGTGAATTCTTGTTTAGGCTATAGTTAGATTGTGTGTCTGTGGTCTAGTTTGAGAACCAGCAGAGCTATTAAGATAGTTGAAGCAAGTATGCTTTCTTCGAGGATCTGAGTGCAAGACATGTTGTCACGAGGACGTGAAAAGTGATGTAAAGTATCTTCGTAACTCAACCTACGCTTAATTCAGGGTTAACCATGGTTAAGTGTGGTAATGGTTTGGCCGTGAGGGATTGGCTAGAGGAGGTGCACACTTCCTAGAAGTTCCTAAGGGCAAAGTCTAGGTGCACCACTAGGTCCTAGGGGCAAGGCAAAGGCTTTAAAAGAGGGGTCTAAAAGTTGGGCCCAAGGACAACCAACGTTGTCCTTGGTATGGGGGTTAGGACTTTAATGAAGGGGAAAATGGCAAGGAGGAGGTGCCATTTGTCAAGCATGTGTATGCATGCCCTTCCCCCACCTTCCATCTCTCTCCCCTCACTCTCCCAGAGGTGTAGGACGTTTTTAGTTGTTCTTGTGCAGTGGAGCTATTTGAGCTGTTTCAAGCGTGTTTTCAGTCATTTTAACAGTGTTTTGACTGTTCCAAGGCTAGTACGCACTTCTAGGAAGTGCAAGGACTCATTTTTGAACTTTTGGAAAATTTTCGTACGGACTGTACGGACGTCCGTACAGACGTGTTCAGCTGCCTCCAGCAGGTGCCCGAGGTGGTCTTTTGCTGTGCCGGACCTTTGTGCACATGCTTTTGGCTGCGTGGTGGCTTCTGGAGCTGTTCTGGAGCAGTGCAGGCTGCATGAGGAACTTTCCCTGTTGCTTTTGGCACCTTCTCTTAGGAGGACTCAGGCACAGATCCCGAGGCAATCATTTCGAGGCAGATCTGTGAACCATCTTTCCTCTACAGCTCTTTCTTGTTCACCCTCCGCTCTCTACCTTCATTTCTTTCTTCCCCTGATTGCTGGAAGACACGTGCACCCTGCGGGGAGCTTGGATATAGGATAGGTGCGAGGAAGGAGCTCACCCCTCTGCCACAGTTAGCAGGAGTTGGTTCTAGGTTCGGTTTTTCCTTGTTCTTTCTTGCTTTGTAGCTTTTTGCGGTGCATGCGTGTTGTGTGCAGTCCTTTCAGGACTCCAACAGGTTCTAGTAAGCACCCAAAGGCCAGGGTGATCCTGTGGAAGGCCTAAGGACAGTGTGGATGCATGTGATAGCCTTGAGGCTGCCTTGAGCTCAGTTTGCCAATAGTTTGGATGCCTGAATGCCTCTAAGTTGTGTCAGATCAGAAGTGAATGCCTGAATATGCCTTGCCAGTGGGAATTCTAGTGGTGCACTGGGATTAGATGCCTTGAAGACAAGTGGAGGATTTGCAGAGAGGAACAGTGCAAGGTTGAACCCTTGTTGTATCTACCAATTTCATTCCTAAAGAAATAAATAAATACTGGAAGGGGCGCCAAGTGTTTGGGGCCAGTGTGGTGTCTTGTACTTGGTTCCATTGAGCCTCCATCCAGTTATTTCTCAAGTTGTTTCTAAGTGGTATTGTTTAAAGTTAAGCGGTTGGAAATGATACAATGTGGCTGTGAATAATGAATATGCAATGCAAGTTATGGTCTACTGCCCTTTAGGAAACTGAAGGCCGGTTAGACATGTACACATGGAGAAATATAGGGAGGTCAATAAGCAAGAATAGGTAGTGAGCTCATATCACTGTCTATGTTACTACATGGACTTGAGAGTGAGCAGGGACAGCAATAATATGCTTTGCATAAATCAGACAAGGAGTAAGGATAATACAAGGGACATTATTGTACGGGCATAAGGTTGTAGAAGGGCTGCTTGCAGCCACTATACCCTTGGCAATGACTGGTGGAGGAGACTGAGATTGGAGACGCTTGCATTAAAAGTAAGTTAAACGTAAAAGGTTACATTTTTTTATGGAAGTGTAGAAACCAGTTACTTAGATTGGAGTCTTTTAAGCATACCAATCTTGTATGCGTGCTGTCTTCACTTCATCGACAGTGCTGTAATGTGGCATACATATCTCCTGGTGAACAAAATGCTACATCTGTTGACACTTAGTCTGGTATGCCTTGTAGGCTAGTTAGGGCAATTAGTCCTATGGGGACACCCAGCACACTTAGGGAATTTAAGTCCTAAGTTGACTTTGGGCCTTATATTGGCCCTTTCTTGTACTTTCACATTATCCATTTGCCAGTTTACTTCTTTTCTTCAGCTTGTTTTTTCCTTGCATTCTAGCTTCCTTCCATTGCTCCCTACATCCAACAGTGGTATTAGAGCAAGGATCTCTTGTTCCTACTTGTCTCCCCTCGTGCTTATTGCTCAGCCATCCTTCCTCTCAAGGAATGAACACTATAAGTGAAGATGGGAGCCAACCCGATGCGCGATGAAGTAAGGGTGAGAGTGGCTTCTGTTTGCCTTGTTCAAGCATAACTTAGGGATCGGGAACAGAAAATATAGAGTCAGGCATGCCCCCCAACCTACTGTGTGACTTCAGCGACAAGTTTGCAGCTCCTGCTTGCCACACAATTTTGCATTTGTACCCGCACCGCGATTTCAGCTTGTTTTCATTTTTCGCCTGCAGCCACGACTCAAATCGCCTCTTTTTGGAGTTTCCTTGCGGTCACGCTGATGAGACTGGCAAAGCAACTCAGAAATGCCTTTTTAGCTAGGACAACAGTCACACTCACAAACACACTGAGAAGAAATGCAATCCCAACACAAGCTCAAATCACTATATAAACTGGAAACACCGAGAAATACCATGTACCAATAACTTCTAGGAACCATGAACTTGTAGATAGAACTCCCTATAGGATCAGATAGAACCTTGCTTGCCAAAGACCGACTAGATGCCAATGAGCCTGAATGGGACCTTGGAACTTGTGTTGAATGCTCCCCTCCTGGCTTGATCCACTGATCACCCCACCCCTTCCTTTGATCCGCCTGTGATATCCTCCAGCTCCCACATGCAACCTACTGCAGTAGAACACTTTAGGTAGTAGATATAGGCTCTGCCATGGCTGAAAATGGTCGCTTGGAGAGGGCGACTGCAGAGACTCCTTGTGGAAGGCCAAGAGGCACCCTTGGATCCACACACGGCCAACACCAGCAGCCTGCAACAACATTGTGTGGTCTTCTATTAAGAATCAACCAAAAAAACTCACTAAAATCTCACGACGTAACAAAGAATCAAGGCCACTAAGTATGCTCATCTAGCCGACGAGCAACCATTCACAATCACGTATCGAACATCCACCTTCACCGAGTGAGCCAACTCCTTGGAAATTCATCGTAGATCTGCGCTCAGCTTGGTACCTTGAACTGGTATGCAACCTGGGCTTCTACAATCGACCATAATCTGTCACTGTGGATTGCCTTTCAAGAGACGTGCGTCCGCAAGAATTATATCACCTATGACACTATCGATGAGGAAAATTTGCAACGCTGAACCCCCTCTATTGACCACAAAATCTCCCAGGCTCAACTTCAGAAATCACAGCGCTTCTTGACAATATTCTCAACCCGGATGCCCTTGCCAGCAACGAGTCAAAATGGAGACGGGTAATCAAGGCTTCATGGAAGCAAGTTGTCCAGCCACAAACTGCCATGAACGTCAACTTCTCCACGAAACCTTCAATATCTGTCTACTTTCCGCGAAGGTGGCTTTTCTCTGGCTTCTCAAGAGCAAATCCCAAAAATTATTTCTATCCCTGAACCAATATGACTAGCTACTGTTGAATAGAGCTCAAACTTTGCCACCCCGTAGAACTGATCCAAAACCTTCCTTGTGGTAATAATTTAACCACTTGCACTAAAGACAGCACTGGAGCAAGGCTCCCTTGATCAATTGTGACACTGATAGGCCGCCAAGAGCATCCACAAGCTCCCTTAGACATCCACTAACCTTTGGAGTTAGCAGAGGTTTCACCACTTTCAAACAATAGATTCGAACCAAAAAAACCCTGTAATCCACCACCCAATATATACTCGGGCGAGCAAAACTTTCATATAGTACTCTCTGTGATCACCTTCAACGTTGATTTAGAAGAGTGATAAGCTCAGTGGTAGAGCAATCGGCTTCTCTTCCCTATTGATGCGCCAAATTGAGGTGAGCAAACCAAGCTCCCCGAAAACATGTGAAGCCAGCTTCTTTCAAGCAAACTGAGAACACAATCTGGTCAGCCTCCTGACCACAAAGCAAAAATAAACAAGACAAGATGGGCTAAATAATGGTCGCTTGGAGAGGGCGACTGTAGAGACTCCTTGTGGAAGGCCAAGAGTGTTGAAATGGGAGCACAAGGAGATGCAAGGGAGCAAAGAGAAAAATGTAGAATGCAATAGATAAGATGAATGAACTACAAGTCTGGAGGTGGTTTTGTCTAAGTGACAAAACCACACTAACCCTCTAACTGTGGTTAGGGGGGAAAAACCTCTAGTGAGGGGAAAGTGCCCCTAACTCACTTATGGATTACATTGGTCACTGCCTAGAATATGCCAATAATTCTAACACCCCCTGCAGTGCCAATGTGATGATGTACAAGGAAGTGATCAATCACAAAAAGGAGATAAGTTCAGGGCACTGCGAAATGCCTCAAACTTCTCACGTGGAAGTGCTTTGGTGTGTTGAAGAAGTGAAAGGAAAGCATGAAGCTGAACACGAAATGAGAATGCTTGCTTGCTTATAGAATGAAGAAAAGGTGAGGTCCATATGTAGGCACCTCTTACATGAGCCACCAAGCTCCACAATCATCTCCTCAATCATCTCCTCAATCAGCTCCTAGAATCTCTCAATCATCCTATGTGGCATCTACCACCACCTAACAGTGCTTATGGACACCTAACTGTGCCTCTTGCACACACACATAGAACCCAAGGTGTGCTTGAGGCATACACCTTGAGATATCCCATCAAACCTTCCCTCAAGGGAATGCCTCAGGCTATGTCAAGGATACATCTAGTCACATAGTTTCTCATGCCATCTCATGGTGGTCAAGGATAAATCTATGGCTAGGATCTCATGCTAGCAAGGGTTCCCAAGGGTAAGAAGTCAACAAAGGGATACATAAGACCTTCCAATGGTTATCTCCCTTGCATGTACATGCACACAATGTCTACAGGAGGTACCATGGAACTAAACACATACACATGGCCTACATCATATGGTGACCAAAGGTGTTTACAAAGAACACAATAGTTTATTCCATTCATTTTGGAGGACTATCCAGGTTGAGTACCTCGACTCAACATAAAAGAGAGATCTGGAGCATATATGGAGATGGTTCAAAAAGCATAATCTTCAAAGGAAGCCTCATCTTGTGGAGGCACATCAACTGAAAGTAAATTGGCAGTTTCTGGTTTTGTAGTTGCTTCCTTTTTGGCCTTACAATACTTTTCATGGTGATTGTTTTTGCCACAATGTTTGCAAGGATTGATCTTGAAGCAATCTTTTGAGAGGTGATTAGTCTTCCCACAATGTTTGCAAGGTGAAAACTTGCCCTTTTGAGTTTTTATGGCATAGGTTGTGTCATTGCCTCTCCGGAGTTCCATGTGCCTTTCTTCTTCTTGAAGAGCATTAATAAGACCTTCAAGAGTAGGATTAGGAAGATTTTTCAATGTGGTAACAACATGATCATAATCTTCAGGCATACTTTTGAGCAATACTGCCATTGCATCATCTGTAGTGATTGGAGAGTTGATAGAAGCAAGTTGAGTCATGAGACTCCACATGTGATTGACATGGGCAGCCAAGGGAGTGCCACTAGCCATCTTCAATTCAAAGAAAGCAATCTTAAGTGACAGTTTTGAGATGTGAGAGCTAGCACCAAAAATAATATCAAGCTTTTGCCAAGCTTCAGAAGGAGACTCCAAATCAGAAATGTGATGAATATAGTCATCTCCTAAGCCAAGAGCAATAATGCCATAGGCTTTCTCCTCTCTAGCAGGATCTCGTGCCGGGCGTGTAGGAGCTGAGGATTCTCCAGCATTAGAGGCTGTTGAAGAAGAAGTTGAAGCAGGTTTGACAAGCCCCCAGAGGTTTTCCCTCATTAATGCAAACTTAACCTTCATCTGCCATGTGTGAAAGCCTTTACCATTGAACTTATCCATATTCAAGAAGGTAGCCATGAGAGGGTCTAACCCAAAATGGGCAGTGTCTACTCTCTTACAAGGCTAGAAAGAGTTGAAAAGCTTCAAAGTACAAGCATTTAGTGTAGCAAAGACCTGTAACTAAATTCCATACTAAGAATCATAATGGAAATGATACTTCAACTTGCATGCTTCATAGAGGTGGCTAAATGAAAGTATTCCAAGCAAATCCAGGTATAGCAACCTAAAGGAAAGTTGTAGCCACAGTTGTACTGATGCTATTTTACACTTTAAAACATCAGAAATGCTAAAGTAGCATCTAATGTAGCACCAAACTCACAACATTGTCAAAACTGTCCAAAACAGAGGCCTGAACTTGGAGGGCTTGTATCTCACTCTTCAAAGCAAAGAAAAGAGGGCTTTTTAGGTAGAAATAAAGTTGGTATACCAGAGAAGAGCCACTGAAGAAGAGAGGCAAAATGCCGCGTCATGTCGCCATAGCCAGCAGCTTGAAAGTCGACTGGTTTTTCGGCTGTTTCTCCCTCCCTGGTGGACCATTTCCCTTCAAATCTGGATAGGAGCTAGCTCATACTGTTGTGCAAGCTTGGCTCAGAGGAATTTCGGAATGGCTGCTCCAGCAAGTCGAATTGAACGAAATGGCATCGAGAAGAAGACGACTGTTGTGCGGTTTCGTGGGCACCATTGTCTAATTCCTTTGACGTGGAAGTTTGTCCATATGAAGGGTCTCTCCAGCCAGAAGGACCTTGGGAATGGTTGCTTGTAGGTAGAGAACTCAGCCCTCCAAGTGGTTGGGCAGAAAGGGATAAAATGGAGAGGAAGGTGAAGAAGAAGAAGAAGATGAAGAAGACGACATGGCATAAATGGGCTCAAGGAGGATCATAGTGCTCTGATACCATGTTGAAGAAGTGAAAGGAAAGCATGAAGCTGAACACGAAGTCAAGGAAGTGCATTTTTCTTGGATATGGTGATTCAGGCGAGATGGGATACCGATTGTGGGATCTAGAATGCTTGCTTGCTTATAGAATGAAGAAAAGGTGAGGTCCATATGTAGGCACCTCTCACATGAGCCGCCAAGCTCTACAATCATCTCCTCAATCAGCTCCTAGAATCTCTCAATCATCCTATGTGGCATCTACCACCACCTAACAGTGCTTATGGGCACCTAACTATGCCTCCTGCACACACACATAGAACCCAAGGTGTGCTTGAGGCATACACCTTGAGATATCCCATCATGGTGAAGATGTCTGCAACATTGTCATGTGTTGATACATAGATCATATTGATCTCCCCTGCATGCAACTTCTCTCTGACATAATGATAATGAACCTCAATGTGCTTCGTGCGAGCATGAAACACAAGATTCTTTGCTAGTGCTATAGCACTCTGACTAGTTCTACTGAGCTCCCTCATCACCCAAGATGGGATGGTGTTTTTGAATGACAATGCATTGAAAAACTACATTGGTGCAGACATTTGACAGCATGGTGCATCCCCACAACACCTTGGTGTACCCCTTGATGGTTCCCCATGATGATGTGGTGCAAAACCCTCTGGTCTTCTTTCTCATCACTCCATTATCCCCAAAATATGCGAGGTGGGGCTATGCACTATTCCGAGGTATTAACAGAGGTTAAAGGCCATTGGTGTCACCAAATTTCTCTAAACTAACCTCTGCTGCATATCACGGGAGTAGCACCAGGATTCTCCTCCCAGCCAATTCTGCTAAGGCCTCCAAGCGAGACAGAGATCTAACATTCAAATTCACGTGAATCCGTTTCTTCTCATCTCTCTCTAGCCTTAGCAAACCCCAAATCCCTAGATAGATCTAGATGCCACATGTCATCCATATAGGGCCTTCCTAATGCAACATTTCACCCCTCTCTTGGGATGCATTTAGTTCCTTGCCCCTAGGCACAATCTTTGCACTAGGCCCTTGGTCTCGGATCTATCTAGTCTGGTGCTATCAGCCCTCACCTAGGACCTTGACATTAAATCCCTCCCGATCATTTACATGAAGCGCAAACACATATATTACAGAGATAGATCCTATAAGGGAAATGTCGACTGATTCTTCTGAGGTCATGCTACCTCGGCTAGAGCGTAACATTCCTTCCCTCTTCAGACATCAGCGTCCTCGATGATAAAGTCTGGGAACACTCTCCGCAACTGATATACGGATTCCCATGTAGCTTCGGATAGAGGCTGACCATGCCATGCAACCAACACCGTGGGTATCTTCCGATTTCGTATTTGCATTGTTCCTCGGTCCAGGATTCTTGTTGGTTTGCGCCTTGCAATATCCTCTATCTCCTGAAACAAAACCACACCTTCGATTAGTGAGTCACCAGTATGTAAAAATTTCTTTAAACGTGAAACATGAAAAACCGGGTGCACCTTACACCCCTGTGGCAATTCTAATTTATAGGCTACACTGCCTATTCTCTTTAGAATTAACCACGGCCCACAGTATCGAGGTGATAACTTAGCACACTCTCCTGAAGTCAACGACTTCGAGTGCGAAGGAATTCTGAGAAAAACTTTTTCTCCTTCTTCAAATACTCTTATAGACCGATTTTCATCCGCATACACCTTGGCTCTATCCATAGCCTGACGGATACTAGCTCTCGCAAGTGCTAGCATCTCCCGCATCTGAACTACAAAGTTCGCGGCACTAGGCACTTTCTGAGGTACTCCAACTATAGTTGGATTGGCTGGCCTATAACCATAGTTCAGCTCAAACGGACTGAACCCAGTAGATGAATGTTTCCTGTCATTGTAGGCAAACTCCAACAATGGCAACCACTTGTCCCATGTATGTTGCCTCAATGACACATATGCCCTCAGCATATCCTCTAAAGTCTGGTTGACTCTCTCCGTCTGACCATCCGTCTCAGGATGATCCCCACTACTCATTCCCAACTCAGTCCTTAGTGTCTCAAATACCGCTGTCCAAAAGTGACCGGTAAACCTGACATCTCTGTCTGACACTATGGATCTAGGCAATCCATGCAGACGAAATATATGCCTAATAAACAAATCCGCTACTTGCGGGGCACTAATAGACTCTCTAGTCGGAATGAAGTGAGCCATCTTGGTTAGACGATCAACCACCACAAGGATAGAATTATACCCTCCTTGTGTCGCAGGTAGTCCTACAATAAAATCCATGGAAATGCTCTCCCACTTACTTAGTGGTATTTCCAAGGGCTGTAAAAGTCCGGGTGGCTTCACCCGCTCGGCCTTACTTACCTGACACGAGAAACACCGTGTCACATATTCATGAATATGCTTTTTCATCTTTGGCCAAAAGAAATCTCGCTTCACGAGGTCATATGTCTTCTCGACTCCTGGATGTCCCGCACACGGGCTATCATGGCATTGTCGAATGACTCTCTGCTTGAGATCATTCTGACCAGGTACTACAACCTTGCCATTTCTAACTAGCATACCATCCCTTATGGTATATCTTGCATAAGTTTGGCCTTTTCTGGATGCCAGGTCATCCTTTTCATTTTCCCCGGGTTTTAACACATGAGCCTTAGGCCATAAGCTCTGGACAAACTCGTCCACCTTTTGAGTTTCTCTGATCTCGGTCATTAGAGCACTCTCTAATACCGTGAAACTCAGGTTGTGCATAATGCGAGACAACGCATCAGCTACCTTATTGTCTTTTCCTCTTCGGTACCGAATCGTTAGATTAAACTCCTGCATGAGCTCTGCCCACCTAGCTTGGCGGCCCCTCAAGTCAGGCTGTTTACAGAAATGTTTCAGAGTATCATGATCCACATCCACATAAAACTCTGAACCATACAGATAATGCCTCCATGTTTTCAAAGCATGGATAACAGCATACAACTCCAATTCATGAGTTGGCCAATTCCTTTGAGAGGGAGAAAGCTTCTTGCTTTCGAAGGCTACTGGCCTTCCCTCTTGAAGGAGGACTGCTCCTACCGCAATGCCACTTGCATCGGTTTCTAGGAACAACGGTTTTTGGGGATCAACTATTTTTAACACCGGTCCTGTGACCACAGCTTGCTTTATGGTGTTAAAACTTTCCTGTTGATTCTGTCCCCAAACAAAAGGTACTTTATCTGAGGTCAGATCAGTCAATGGCGATACTATTCCGGAATATCCTTTGATATGCCTTCTATAAAACTGGACAAATCCCAAGAATGATCGCAACACGGTCAGACTCTGAGGGATTGGCCAAGTTAGTATCGCAGCCACTTTCTTCGGATCCATTTCTACCCCCTGTGGAGTAATTATGAACCCTAAATACTCAAGCCTAACCATACACAGTATAGTTTTCTTTTTATTCACGTAAAGACTGGCTTTCCTCAAAGTACTGAACACTACGAAGGTCGCTGGAGCATTGGCAAGTCCGAAGGGCATTACCAAAAACTCATAATGACCAAACCTGCTTCTAAAAGCGGTTTTATGCACATCCTCGGCTCTAATCCGGATCTGATGATAGCCGCACTTAAGATCTATCTTGCTGAAAATCACGGCTCCATGTAATGCATCTAGCAAATCATCAATCCGAGCCATCGGATACCTGTGCTTAACAGTGATATTATTTAATGCTCTGTAATCTATACAGAGGCGAAACGTATCATCCTTTTTCCTCTTTAATATCACTGGTGAAGCAAAAGGTGAGAAACTTGGTTGAATCTGCCCCAACTTGAGGTATTCTTCCAGTTGCCTACGCACCTCCGCTTCTTCAGTAAAACTCATTCTATAGGGAGGTCTATTTACAGGTTCTGCCCCCGGGATCAGTTCAATCTTATGCTGAACTTTCCGCTCTGGAGGTAACCCATAAGGTAGTTCATCCCTAAAACATTCAGAGAACTCCTCTGTTATAAGATTAGCCAGCTTGGCCATCTCATCACTTTGCATAACATCAGTGCTAGCCGAAGACTCATCCACCGACTCTACCGATGCTGTGCAAAGGTATAAAAACTCTACTTGAGCCTTTCTGATTTCCATCACGGAAACCAACGGTCCCTGAGGTATATCTTTTTCACCTCGCAAGACATAAAGCACATCATTCATCTTGAATTGATATACGTGCTTTTTCCAATCAATGGCTCGATTCCTCCTAGAATGCCACGCCATTCCCAGGGCTATATCCGCATGAGCAAGCTTGGTTATTTCAAAATCAAGCTTCTCAGCATAGTCCTGAATCCGAAGCTCTAACTGGGTAACCCTTTGGTCCCATACTTTAGTTGAACTTCCATCGGCCATCCTGACTGTATACGCATAGTCAGATGGACTTGTCTTTAATTTCAGCCTCTTCACGAGCTTGGAGTTAATCACATTGTGAGTTGACGCTGAGTCAAACAACACAATGACATCATGACTGGCCACTTGCCCTTTCATTTTGATTAACTCCGTATCATTGAAGGCTGTATACCCCGTTGCTGCGGGCTTAGATAGGATGTTATCAGGTGCACTCGTCACTAACTTAGTAACAGACACACAAGGTACTAACCTCTGAGAAGATCCCGCTAGCTGAATCTGCATCTCTTCCGCTCTGGGACTTCCCTGCATCTCCACGTCGCACTCTGAGATCACCATCTCAGCCATCCGACGATCTTTGTTACGTGGACAATCTCTCCACTGATGAGGTTGAAGGCAACCAAAACATAAGCCTTCTCTCCTCGCTTTTTCCCTTTGTTCTGGGTTCAAGGGAGACTTAGACCAAGCCCGAGCTGCCATTGGGGTTACTTTCCTCTTCACTCCAATGGTGGTACTTGGTTTAGGAGTTTCAGCCGGTCTTGCCTGCTTGGCTTGACCACTCGGCTGCGAACCACTCCCTCTACTAGCCCACTTCTTCTTAAACCCAGATTTCTTCGGATACCCATACTGGGTTCCGACCTGTGCAAACCCACTTGGCTTGTTGCCCTTGGCATCCTCGTAGTTCAGGGCTATAGCTATTGCATCATCTAGCGTGTTCGCGTACTTAGCCCGAACTTCCATTTTTATTCGATCATTCAATCCAAATATGAAATCTTTCACTTGGATTGATTGAGGCAGGGGTTCGTCAACCTTCATTACACTCTCTCGAAACTTATCAGTGTATTCTGCTACTGATAAATTTCTCTGACGAAGGTTCCTATATTGATCCCAAGCTCGGGATGCCTCGTCAGGAGGTAAGAAGTGTTTCCTGAACTCTCTTTTAAACCCCTCCCAGGTAGTGGATGCTATGCCATCTTTTTGTTGTTTAATCCACCACCGATCCGTAGCCTCACTAAACATATGGGTGGCCTCGCGGATCTTTTTGATGTCATTTCTGATCTCACAAATGGCGAACGCCTCGTCCCATTTGTGTAACCAGGTCTCAATGACATCGGAGCTACGGTCGTTCATCCGACCAGAATACTTTTCCGGTCTGTAATTAGCAATATTTGGCACTTTAGCCTTCCTAGGCTCGACCGTATGGACACTAGACTCCAGTTCCATTGGAGCCTTTCCCTTCTCTTCTCGAGAAGGTCTGGCAGACATACTTTGTAACGCTCTCCTAAGTTCAGATTGCCCTGCATTGGCTTGTAATTGCTGTGCTAACAACTGTTGCAAGGCATCCTCCAGCAATGCAATTCTGCCAGATAAAGTGTGAGCTACTGGGCGCGATCCCTGCTGGGTCGGCCGGACTCCTGATTCACCAGGCTCCCTCCTGGAAGCCCCTTCTTCTGCTTCCATTTAGTTCAGTAGGTGTTTTGTTTTGGGGCTTGTGTGTTTTTTTTAAAAAAAAATAAATAAAACACCCTTAGAACACTGTAATCAAAGGCTGACACAATTCAGTGTACTTGTTGGGATATCTCAAGGTGTATGCCTCAGGCACACCTTATGTTTCTATGTGTGAGTGCTAGAGGCACAGTTAGGTGCCCACAAGCACAGTTAGGTGGTGGAAAAGCCACATAGGATGATTGAGTGAATCTAGGAGCAGATTGAGGAGATGATTGAGGAGCTTTGAGGTCATCAGTGATGTCAGTGACCTTGTATGAGGTGCCTACTTAAGGACCTCTTTCTTCTTCATTCTATATGAAAGTATTCTGATTTTGTGTCAACTCTACTCTCTCCTTTCAGTACTCCAACATGGTATCAGAGCCATTTGATCCTCCTTGAGCCCATTTCTGCCACATCATCATCATCTTCTTCTTCTTCTTCTTCACCATCTCTCCCTCTTCTCCAAAAATTTTGCTTGAGCTTGTTCGCCTTCAATCCTCAACCATTTCCCACACCCTTTCTGCTGTAGATCCCTCTTGTTAGGGCGAACTTCGGGCTGCAAGCAATTGGAGAACAACCCGCGCTGCTGGTCGCCATTGTAGAAAAGTCGTCGATTTTCTCTTCTGCGTTTTCTCTGCACCTGCTCTGTCTTTTCTTAATTCCTTCCAGGGCAAGCTTCTACATACCTAGAGCTACCTTGTGCTGAAATCTGAGCAGCAATGGCTGCATATTGAAGGAGAAAACAGAGAAAAACCAGTCGACTTTGTTCAAGAAGGTGAAGGCGACCTGACGCGTTTTTTCACCTCTTCTTCCCAGAGGATCTACTGTGGTATACCAGCTTTCTTTTGCCTCAGAAAGCCCCCTTTCTTTTGCTTTGAAGAGTGTGCTATGAGCCCTCCAAGTTCAGCTCTCTAGTTTTGACAGTTTTTACATGCTTTTGAAAATGATGCTACATAAAATGCTACTCTAGCATTTCTGGTCTTTTGAAGTTTTTAATAACTTCACTACAAGTGTTGCTTCAGTTTTGTTTTGACTTGCTAGACCTGGTTGTGATTGGAAAGTGGTTATTTCATCCACTTCTATGAAGCATATAAAAAGTAGCATCATTGTTTGAAAACTAGTCACTACTATTTGCTACATCAATTGGCTATACTTTGGAAGTATTGCAGTTCTTTTTTGCCTTGTAAGAGAGATAGACACTGCCCATGGGTTAGACCCTCTCATGGCTACTTTATATAATCTTGAGAAGTTCAATGGAAAGGGGTTCCATACATGGCAAATGAAGGTAAAATTTGCATTAATGCGGGAGAACTTATGGGGACTTGTCAAATCTACTCCTACCGCTTCTTCTACGGCCTCAAATGCTGGGGAATCTTCAGCTCCGACACGACCGGCAAGGGATCCAGCAAGAGAAGAAAAAGCATATGGTATAATTGCTTTCGCGTTGGGTGATGATTACATACATCATATATCTGACTTGGAGTCTCCATCGGAAGCATGGCAGAAGCTAGATTTGATTTTTGGTGCAAGCTCTCATATTTCTAAACTATCACTTAAAATCTCTTTCTTTGAATTAAAGATGGCAAGTGATACTACTTTAGCTGCCCATGTCAACTATATGCGGAGTCTTATGACTCAGTTAGCTTCTATCAACTCTCCTATCACCCCTGATGATGCTATGGCAGTACTACTTAAGAGTATGCCTGAAAGCTTTGATCACATTGTAAGCACTTTGAAGAATCTTCCCAATCCAAACCTTGAAGGCATTATCTCAGCTCTCCAAGAAGAAGAAAGACACATGGAGTTAAGGAAAGGCAATGACACTGCTTATGTTATGAAATTCCAGAAGGGCAAGTACTCTCCTTGCAATCACTGTGGAAAGACAAATCACCTTTCAAAGGACTGCTTCAAAGTTAATCCATGTAAGCACTGTGGCAAAAACAACCATAGTGAGAAGTTCTGCAGAGACAAAGCAAAGACAGAAAATGCAAATCTACTTACAGTGAATTTGCCTCCACAAGATGAGGCATCCCATGAAGATTATGCATTTTAAATCATCTCTATGTATGCTCCAGATCACTCTTTTTATGTCAAGGTACTCAGCCTGGATAGTCCTCCAAAATGAATGAAAATAAATTATTGTGTGTTGTGTTGTGTGTGTTTTGTAAACACCTCTGGTCACCTTATGATGTAGGCCATGTGTATGTTTTGTTCCATGGTACCTCCTGCAGACATTGTGTGCATGTACATGCAGGGGAGATAACCATTGGAAGGTCTTTTTGTATCCCTTTCTGTTTACCTTACACCCAAGGAAACCCTTGCTAGCATGAGAACCTAGCCATAGATTTATCCTTGACCACCATGAGATGGCATGAGAAACTATGAGACTAGATGTATCCTTGACATAGCCTGTGGCATCTCCTTGAGGGGGGGTTTGTTGGGATATCTCAAGGTGTATGCCTCAGGCACACCTTATGTTTCTATGTGTGAGTGCTAGAGGCACAGTTAGGTGGTGGAAAAGCCACATAGGATGATTGAGTGAATCTAGGAGAGGAGATGATTGAGGAGCTTTGAGGTCATCAGTGATGTCAGTGACCTTGTATGAGGTGCCTACTTAAGGACCTCTTTCTTCTTCATTCTATATGAAAGTATTCTGATTTTGTGTCAACTCTACTCTCTCCTTTCAGTACTCCAACAGTACTAACACTCTGAACATAATTCCCTATACTAGGGAATACCTGCAATCCCACATTCACACTGATCAAGCATTTAATACAGGCATATATCACAGATGGCGCTTTTCCCTATACTAGGGAAATTCCTGCAGTCTAATTCTAACTGAAGCACACAGGCATCTGCTCAAGCATAATTTGTTCTTGCTATAGCATCATAAACTGCGACCTCTGCTAAAACCACAAAAGTCTAACTGCTTCCGACAAAACAGGAATAATGAAAACCAGAAGGGAAAATAGATAAAGTGCTCCCTGGAATTCGAATCCCGCAGCTTGCACGTACGGCCTGCTGCTCTCAGCTCTCACCAATCATCCGTACTCTGACTTCTACCAACGATTACCGAACACAACCAGCAGTCGAATCACTTGCAACACTGAACACTGTTCGCCTCACGCCAGCTCTATCAGTCAGTCCTCCACCAGCGGGTGGAGCCCAACATTCATGTATGGCACTCCCGAAACACCACACGTGGCCCAGCAAGGGCCTTGTGACTAACCAGTAGGAAGAGTCACTTGGAACCCTCTGCCCTCTCCAACCGAGCTCACATGTCAAGAAAGCCAGGCGCCAAGGCGCAGCCCCTCTCCAACCAAGACACAATTGACGAGCGGCAGAGTCCGTGATGAAATATGCCTCCAAGCCACCAACCTGTGCATCGACAGTTCTGGCCAAGCCCCCGGACGACATGCATACCAGGTCCTCCACAGCTCACGCGACCTTCAGATGGATCCCTGCCCACGCGACGGGCCAAGGCTGATCCTTGGGCAATTGTCAAAGATCCAGCTTGTGAGCTCTTGCATGCGCCGTTAGCCCGTTACTGCTCGTCGGCCAGCCAGCCTTCAATTTCGCCGCTCACGGGCCGTTGCATCCAATCGGTGTCTCCCCTTGGACTTTCCGCTAACTAACGTCGATTCTTTTCTTTCTTGCGCTCTGCGACAGCTACGTAAACCAGCGTTCGTCCATTCTCTCATTCCAAGCCTTGTGCTCTGATACCAATTGTCACCAAATTTCTCTAAACTAACCTCTGTTGCATATCACGGGAGTAGCACCAGGATTCTCCTCCCAGCCAATTCTGCTAAGGCCTCCAAGCGAGACAGAGATCTAACATTCAAATTCACGTGAATCCGTTTCTTCTCATCTCTCTCTAGCCTTAGCAAACCCCAAATCCCTAGATAGATCTAGATGCCACATGTCATCCATATAGGGCCTTCCTAATGCAACATTTCACCCCTCTCTTGGGATGCATTTAGTTCCTTGCCCCTAGGCACAATCTTTGCACTAGGCCCTTGGTCTCGGATCTATCTAGTCTGGTGCTATCAGCCCTCACCTAGGACCTTGACATTAAATCCCTCCCGATCATTTACATGAAGCGCAAACACATATATTACAGAGATAGATCCTATAAGGGAAATGTCGACTGATTCTTCCGAGGTCATGCTACCTCGGCTAGAGCGTAACAATTGGTGCAAGGTGTCGATGGTTGTACTTATGCAGCCATACGTCTTCATACTACTGTGGAACAAGTGTCTTTGTACTACCTAGTGCAACCCACAAACGTAAAAGAAAGAAAAAGTGAACGTAATAGATCTTTGTAGACAACACTAGTTTCCATGTTCACATTCAATCACCATACACCAAGACTACTTCCTAGATGGGCCAAGGTCACACTCTAAAACTCCTTTCACTCACTTTGGTAGGGTCATAGATTAAGCCTCTCTCTCTCTCTCTCTCTCTCTCTCTCTCTCTCTCTCTCTCTCTCTTTCTCTCTTGGCTATGAACAATATTCCCCTACTCCCTATCGTTAATGTCATCCCTAGTCGATGCCTCTGAGATGCTCTACTCGCCTCCAATCGGTGGACTTGGTGTTTGATTTCGTAGGTCCCATGAATTCATCCGTACCCATGGGCTCTTGCCATACCCAGTCCTCAATTCTCTCTTCTTGTGATGATGATCCTCTTCAAGGCCACGGATGACAATAGTCTTCGTGATTGCTAATGATGGTCATCTTTAGGGTCTTTGATCCTGTGTGACACTTGTTAAAGAAAAGTTTATAGTCTATAGATCTATGTTTAGAGTCAATCTAGTACTTGCATTGTTTGAACAATTAATGGTATAAATAATTTAATGTTTTGGTATGCAATATTTTGTGTTACTATGGACAAGATTTTAATTCACTCAATTAACAGATTTTTGGGTCTTTTGAATGTGGCAAAGGTCATCATCCCAACCTTCATTTGGTCGACTGGAATGATGTCAATGTCGAGATATGGACTCATGCTATTGGTAATGAAATCTTTTCCTCAAAGAAAATATATTCTTGTTGTTGTATGCTACACTTTTTTGGGTTAAACTTTGCTGTCCCATATTAATTTCTGTTGGCTCGATCTCATTTTCTTGCCTTAAATGAAGCACATTTACTTATTTGCTGATTTATATGTGAATCATATTTATGTGAGAATTCTCTTGCTCATGCTACGCATTTGTTGCTGTTCCAAACTGTTTTTTGTTATTTTTGTTTCTTTTCTATCCTCAAGTGCAAGCTTATTCACTTGTGCGATCATTTACATGCATGCATGGATTGGATTAGCATCCAAGGAATCGTACCTGTTTTGCTCTATGAGAGGGTCTCAGGTAGGGTTTGGATGGGTGCAGGGTGGATAGAGGAGATCATGAGCACTATTGGGGTCGGAGTCAAGAAGATTATCCATTATCACCAACCTTGTTTGGTCTCTATATAGACGAGATGGAGACTTTCATTGGGACACTAGGGGCAACAGGCTGCTCTCTCGTCGGCTCCTTGATTCAAATCCTCCTATACGCAGATGATGCGGCCTTACTCTCAGCACAGGCCTTCAACGTCACTTGGATGCACTTCATACCTTGTGCTTGGCACATGATTTGAACGTTAAATTTGGTAGGGTCAAAATCATGATCTTCAACACATCCCAAGCGGCCATGTGCAGACATCATTTCATGTACGATAGATTACCGATGGTGGTCATCGCATCACAAACTTGGGGGTTCTTTTCACGATGTGACCTAGCAATGTAGGCCAGACTGAGCAGGGGATGCGTCACACTTGCTTGACTTGAGCGGCGGTGCTTTCACTCTCATTTCCAAGATCCTCGGACCAAGTTGCTTCACTTTGACTCCTTGGTCCGCCCAACGGGTATGTATGGCAATCCTTCTCGGGAGCTTGATATATCAGATGCATATTGGGCTCGAGTGGGGAGGCTTTAGGTTCTCTTGTTGTCATTGATGGTAACATCAAATAGTTCAGGCCAAGTTCGGAGCATTCCCACTACAACTTGATGTGGCATTCCAGGTACATCTTTCTTGTTCACCTATCATGAGGTCAATCAGGTTATTCGGGAGGATCTCTTACATTTACACACTCAGGTGCCAGTTGGCACCTAGTAAGCTTCCTTTGAGATCAGCTTATATAGGGACCATTGCTTACAAATATCGAAGGAGGGATTCATTGACCCACCAAGCTATACACGGATCCATGTCCCCCATTCCTTGAGGATATCAAGTGGACAGTTCAGTGTCTCATCACACTGACTACGCATTGAGAGTGGGCTGGCTGAATATGTGATCAACAGGAGATCGAGTAAGAGGAGTACTTTGCTTTTAGATGCCCTATCTACTATGAGATCTGAGGTCGTTACCATTGTCTCTTCCGGGATGGTTTTGGACCCCTCTCTGGTTTCCTATCTTACCCAAATTAGAGATGCTTGGTGACTTTCATTCATGAGGCTGTTTGACGTAGAGAGAATCTGCTCAAGACACATAGGCCATAGGCGAGGTCAAGGTGTACAACCCTGTCTCTACTCGGAGCATGATCACTGAGTTGTTCCAACAAGACAGCATGGTCCAGTAGGTCCTAGGGAGACGGCAGAGCCGAAGTCTAGAGAGCGAGATACATGATAGACTAACAATGGGTTGGGCATCGATCAAGCTTGGTAATCTTTCCTCCATGTGCACTAGATTGGAGACATGATCGACAGGGGTGGCATTGGCACTTGTCTAACGTAGATGCACAACTAGGAGACCATAGTGGACCACACACACCTACTGCCGCTAGCCCTCTATCAAAAGTTTAATGCCACCACATTCTCGTATAACACTGGGCTCCTCCTTGGGATTGTTGACCTGTCCGCCAGCTTCCAGAGGATCATCGCAATGATGCCACACCATAGTTTCCATCCTCTCCATGAACTCATATATTTTTATGTATTAGTGTTTCCATGATTATATTATATTTGTCTTGGTGTTGATGCCTGATTAGAGGCTCCACCCATTCACCACAGTGTATCTAGTTCTTCAAGTCTCATAGGCACTTCGGCCTTTCGAAAACTTGTAATAAACTTTCTTTCTATATGGTAACCATTTGTGTACATAGCAGTTTTTTTTTTCAAGAAAATTTAATTAAAAAAAAAAAAAGGAAGTATGAATGAAAACTGTGAGAGCAAGCTCAAATGCGGGAGTACGTCATGCAATGCATGAGGAAAAAAAAAACAGCTCAAAAGGAGTTAATAAAAAACCAAGGCGGAGGCTGAAAATGCCACCTTAACACTGAGGGAGACTCAGAGAAGAAAGGAGATCCTCTCCAAACTTTGAAAAAAGTAACTCTCTTGGCAGTGGCTGCTCTGGAGGATCCATGCATGCTCGCCCATATGGCCATTAGAGTGTGTATTGTGTCGGTCCAAATATTGGCCATAGCCTGGGAAGGGTGAACTTGGATACCCTCCATCGCCTCTGTGCACCTGGCTCTCCAAATATTCCAAGCTCCAGAATCTCCCAAGACGTGTCTACTGAGGCATGAGCAGCTTTGAAAATAGTGAAGGGAACATTTTTTGGGGAACAAGGCTCCACTGAGTGTCGCTGTACAATGAGAATTGGATCTAGATCATGTCGCTCGAGAAACACCTGAGAGCCAGTAAGAGAGAACCAAGCCACTGAACCCTAGGCCATATAGAAAGGTGCTGTATGAAAGATGCTGAAAATCCTAGCAACACCTTTCCAGATCGTCCTCGCCTGTTTGCACTCCCAAAGGCAATGATGTACTAACTCAACTGCAATGTGACAACGAGGACAGGTAGGGTCAGCCCCGAACCTTGATCTCCACAGGTTCACTGCAATCCCTCCATGAATAGAAAGCCAAAAGAAAAGAGTGATCTTTCTATTCCTGAGGGATTTCTAGAGCCTACGTCAAAAGTTTTTTCGCACAACTACGGAAATCTGAAAACTATCCCAATGAGGCACCTTGGAGGGCCTCCAACCTCTACTGCTAAGCTGAAACCTCCAGGCATTTTTGACTGTATAGCGAAAGAAGGGGAAGCTCTTCTCTCGGTGCCCCTCATCAATCCATTTCCACTCCCCTGGGTCCCACTGCAAGAACCTAATAGGGGAACCACCATATAACGAGAGTCTCCAAGACCCTAGCGCAAGGAGAAGAGGATCGGGGTCAATATTATAACCGGCCTTAAGTCTCCTAAAGGGCAGATGACCATAACTTGCATTGCATATTCATTATTCACAGCCACATTGCATCATTTCCAACCACTTAACTTTAAACAATACCACTTAGAAACAACTTGAGAAATAACTAGATGGAGGCTAGAGTGCCCCTGCTCAATGAAACCAAGTACAAGACACCACACTGGCCCCAAACACTTGGCGCCCCTTCCGGTATTTATTTATTTCTTTAGGAATGAAATTGGTACATACAACAAGGGCTCTCCCTTGTGCTTTGCCCCACAGGCAATTCCACTGTCCAAGCCAAACCTTGGCTATAACCTGCATTCCATCCTAGTGCACTCACTAGCACCCAAGTGCCAAGGCAAAGCTAAGGCATTCACCATTTGTCCATGACCAACTGTAAAAGTATCCAAGCATTCCACAATGACTGTAACCGACTGTTAATGACCAGCCATGGGAAGCCGAAAAAACAGCAAACTCCTTCGACATGTATTCACTCCCCTGTTTGTATTAATGTGAGCATTGTGCAGCCCACTCTCATTCTCAGCCAAGGCAATAAAGTGCTTGAAGCATGAAGAAACATCAGACTTGGATTTCAATGCGAAAATCCAAGTGTATCTAGTGAAATCATCAATAAAAGTAACAAAATAGTAGAACCTCCCAAGAGCTGCAACCCTTATGGGTCCACAAACATCACTATGAACTAGATAAAGCTTATGTGAAGCACCAACTCTCCCATCCTTGGGAAATGCAGCACGGTGCATCTTACCAAGTAAGCATGGTTCACAAACATGTTTGGTAGGCATATGCATTTTGGGAAAATCCACAATCATATCTTCCTTATATAACTTCACCAGGGCTCCAAAATTGAGGTGTCCAAACCTCTCATGCCACAAATGAGTTTCTGCCATGGTAGAATCAATAGCAAAGGCATTTGCATTGGCAAGTGCAGCACCATCATCTAAACATCTGTCATAAGCATCAAGTATGTAAAGACCGCTAGACAATGTGCCAGTCAAAACCAGGGTAGAGGCATGTGTAACATCATACACTGCACATCTCACATCATCAAAAATAACCTGAAAGCCACATGTAGCAATGGCTGAAATAGAAATGAGGTTCTTACGAATGCCTAGAACATAAAGCACGTGATCTAGAGTGACAATACCACCAGAGACAGAAGTAAGAGCAACTTGTCCAATACCTTTCACAGTATATGATGCATTATTGGCACATGTGACACTGCCCCCCTTAGATGTAAGCTCCAATGAGCTAAATAACTTCCTGTAGGAAGTGATGTGCTTGCTAGCACTACTATCAAAGAACCAGGCATCATGAACAGTTGAAACTGCCATAAAAGCATCATGAACATCAGGATTATACTGACATGTAACCAAGAAAGCCCAATGGTGGTCTTGTGCGAAATTAGCAGACTCATGTCGATCTTCTGCACTACTAGAACCAAATACTGCAAGACCAGACTCTTTCTTTTTCTTTCCAGATGCTATGCACTTCCTGCATTCAGAAATATCATGCCTAGGTTTCCTGTAATAGTTGCATCTCTTCTTTTTGTGATTCCCTGAAGAAGAGGCACCATGTGAATGATCAACATGGGAATGAGAGGGCTTTCTAGCTGAAACCTTGCCTTTACCTTTGTGTACGAAAAAAGCGTAAAGGTACAGTCAACAAGACAGGCTCCAAACTGCCGAGCATTGCGATTCACACGACTTTGCTCCTCCTGAAGAAGAAGAGCAACAAGCTGGTCAAATGAGAAATGATTGGCATCACCCCCTGCAATCAACCTCAATATAGTAGCAAAGCCTTGATATGAATTAGGCAACCCATCAAGGGTATTAGAAACCAGCTGAGAATTAGGCATAATCTCATCAATGTTGGCCAACTGCTCTTTCAAATCCTTCACACTTGTGAGATAGGCATCCATGTTACCACCCTCATCAAGCTTTAAATCTTTCAATTGCCTGTGGAGATAGGCAACCCTCGCCTCATTCCGCACCTGATACAAAGATGCAAGCTGATCCCATGGTTGCTTAGTTGTCTTGCAAGACCGAATATGAGGGATAATAACCCGTTTCATTGAAAGAGCAATCAAGGCATGTGCTTTGGCATCACGACCATCCCACTGAATTCGCTCCTGTGAAGGAGGCAAAGCACTTGGAGTAGGAGGTGCAGGAGTCTTGGCTGTAGCAGTAGAACCATCACATGAAGAAGCAGAGGCTGCAGATGTAGCACCAGTAATAGTGCGTGTAGGCCTGGTCTCAGAACCTGAAACAATATGCCATAGATTCTTGGCAACCAAAACATGTCCCATCATGTATGACCACATGGGTAATTGGTGCCATCAATCTTGTCATCGGCCCCAATCAGCCCAAACAAATCATCTTTGCCATCAGACATGGTGTTGAAATACAAGGCAAATGCACCAACTGGCAAAGCAAATGAGAGAAAGGCAACCTCTCAGAATCAAGTGCCAAAAAACTGCCCAAGCTTCAAAGCTTATGTTTGCAAAAGACTCTGCTGTCCCAACGTGTACCTGTTGCAAGAAAAATCCCCAAAGGCAACAAGAGGCGTTCCAAGGCAACATGAGGCCTTTCCAAAATGCAAATGAAGCAGAAATTGGAAAAAGCCAATAAAACAATGGCTTACCCAATGATGAACAGCAGTGACAGGCTTTGAAATTGAGCAAATGAGGGTTGGAAATAAGAATTACAGCAAAAGAAGTGCTCTCACGGGAGGAGAGCACGAAGAAATGGAGAGAAAGAGATCCAATGGAGAGAAGCTCGCAGCCTGAGGCAAAGGGATGCCAAATGAGGAGGGAAGGGCTCAAAGAGAAGTCTCCAGATCAATTCAGCAGCTCCAAATGGCTCCAAACGTCGGCACACAGCTCGAGGCAGCTCCAAAATGCTGGCACGCAGCTCGAGGCAGCTCCAAAATGCTGGCGTGCAGCTCGAGACAGCTTCGAAATGCTGGAAAATTTTGAGAAATGATTGGCACGCACCTCGAGGCAGCCCGTACTGCAGTGAATGTACTGAAATTCTGACAAACCGGACAGAAGTATGGAAATTTCTGATAGATGTACGAATTTTCGTACAATTTTTGACAGATGTACGGATTTCCGTACAATTTCTGACGCATGTACGGATTTTCGTACAATTTTTGACGCATGTACGGATTTTCTGTTTTGTGTGACAGGTTCAAAATTCGGTACAGATGCTGTAAATGCTCGCGTGTGGTCGTTTTTTGCTACAGCAGGTTGGAAAATGCACCGAAAAACAGTTCCCTTCGCGAGAGTTGCTCCAAAGTGCAGTCTTCTCGCGACAAAATGAGGTTTTTCGCGACAGAAGTGCTTGGAAAGGTCTCAAACACTCGTGGGAGTGTGAAAACCAGCAAGACCAGCAAGAATGAGAGCTCCAAAGGCTGCCAAACAGCTTGGGAAAGCTGTCAATGGTTGAGGGAATGGATTCCCGACCTGCTCTGTTACCACTGTTGGGTGTTGGAAGCAATGGAAGCTCCAAAATGGAAGCACAATGGAGAAAAACGAGATGCTGTAATACATTGCTGCAAAATTGAAGTGTGGAGGCTCAAGGGAGAGCCAACATAACAAAACCCTAGGGCTAATTGTCCTAACTGGACTAAGTGTCCTAACTGACCTAGATGGTACATAAA
This sequence comes from Dipteris shenzhenensis, assembly GCF_047967505.1. Taxonomy (NCBI): domain Eukaryota; kingdom Viridiplantae; phylum Streptophyta; class Polypodiopsida; order Gleicheniales; family Dipteridaceae; genus Dipteris; species Dipteris shenzhenensis. The sequence continues at coordinate 39,519,735 of NC_141621.1, forward strand.
CTAACTGTACCAATAGTCCTAACAGACTATAACTATGCCTACAAGGCTCATACGAAGGTATAAGTGGCATCTATGGATAGCCCATGAGATATCCTACAGGATTGACCCTCAACATATGCAAGATGTATGCCCAAATAATAGTGCAACCGGCCCATATGTGTCATGGCAAAAGACTGCTGTAAATCAGCTTTGAAATCTGCAATTGTTTCCATATTTGGCCTAGTGATAAGCATGTCACCCACATATAAAATCAAAATTAAAAATTCTGATGCACTCTTTCGGACATAAAGAGTGGCCTCGGTTGGGCTGTTTTGAAAGCCACGGGCTGTCAAAAATGCATGTATCTTCACATACCATGCCCGGGGTGCCTGCTTCAATCCATAGAGGGCTTTTCTAAGCCGGCAAACCATATTTTCAGAACCCAATTATTCAAAGCCAGGTGGCTGCGTGACATAGACCTCTTCTTGAAGATCACCATGAAGGAAGGCGGTCTTGATGTCTAGCTGATGAACCTCCCAATGCCGATTAGATGCCATAGCAATAACACACCTGATAGTAGTGATGTGTGGTGTGGGAGCAAAGGTATCCTCAAAGTCAATGCCGTGCTCCTGTGCATAGCCCTTTGCAACCATGCTAGCTTTGTGGCGGTCAACACTGCCATCAACTTTCCTTTTCACCTTGTAGACGCACTTTGTGCCTATGACATGCTTGCCAGCTGGCAAGTCACACCAATCCCAAGCGTTGTTTGCATGAATGGATTCAAGCTCAACCTTCATGGCATCCATCCATTCCTTGCTGCCAAAGGCATCCTTGTGACATAAAGGTTCCTCGCAAGTAGTAGCAACCAAAGCTACAGCCAAATAGTTGCCATGCATTTGTTTATGTGCACCTCTGGTGCGGGCTGGCAAAGGCTCAGCTTGTTTGCTGTCCTTGAGTGTGTCTAAAAGCCATCTCGGGACTGATTTTTGCTGTCTGATGACAACACTCTTTTGTGCAACTGCCTGCTCATATAGCATGGTCATCAACTAAAGACATATCAGGCTGAGCAGGAGCTACTGGTAGAGGATGGGCACTGCTAGAATTGTATGGCAGAACACTCTGCACTGCTGCTCTGCATCTGTGGGCGACTGAGAGAGAGGCAACAATGTATCAAAGACATATGAGGCATCAACAGTAGGCTTTCTTTTGCATTCCAGCGAAGGTAAAAGCACAATTTCAGCGAATATAACATCCCTACTGACAATGACCTTGCTCGTGCTAGGCTGATACAACCTATATCCCTTGCTCTCTGCGTTGTAACCAATGAATATGCATTTTAGAGCTTTGTCTTCAAGCTTATGCTTGAGCTGAGATGGCACATGAGCTAAGCCAATGACCCGAACACCTGCATATGAGAAATTTCAGGTTTGCGGCCGTGCCATGCCTCGTAAGGTGTGATAGTCTTCAATGCCTTTGTGGGTACCCGATTGAGCACATAGTTGGAGCACATGACAACATCCAACCAAAACTTATTTGGCAAAGACTTCCCTTTGAGCATGCACCATCTCATTTCCATCTCTGACTGATTTTCCCTCTGTGCGAGCCCATTTTGCTGCGGAGTATAAGGCATAGTATGAATAATGTCCGGAGCTGCCAAAAAATCAGAGAATTCATGGGACATGTACTCCCGCCCCTGTCAGTGCGTAGAGCAAGGAGCTTGTTCCCGGAGTCATTTTCAGCCATTGCAAGCCAATGTCTGAAGCATGAGAACACATCAGATTTGGCCTTCATGCCATATATCCAAGTGAATCTGTTGTAGTAATCCACAAAGGTACAAAAGTAAAGGTAGCAATGGATGCTGTCCGCATTGGCCCGCACACGTCACTATGCACAAGGTGAAGCTTCCTGGATGCACCAAGTGTCCCATCCTTTGGAAATGAGAAACGGTGCATTTTGCCAAACAAGCATCCCTCACAAACATGTTTAACCGGTGCATGCATGGGTGGGAGAGCAACCACCATGTCCTGTGAATGCATTTTAATCAAGCTTCTGTAGTTGAGGTGACCCAACCTCGCATGCCATAAGTGGGAATCTCAAATTACAGATTCAGCCACCAAATTTGCCTCTATAGTAGGCTGTTTTCATAAACATCAAGATGATATAGCCCAGAAGAAAGTGACCTAGTAAGTACTATGCTTTCATCATACCGGTTGTCATACACGGCACATCGATAACCATCAAAGAGAACCCGAAAGCCATTCAAGGATATGGTTGCAATGGAGATGAGGTTCTTCTTGATTCTTGGGACAAACAAAACGTCCATGAGCGTGATCGTATCACGTGAAACTGAAGTGACCTCGACCTGGCCAATCCCTTTCACGGGATAACTGTGCCACCATGTGGAGCAGCCCCCAATGTTTGAAAGAGTGATGTGCTTGGAAGCACCACGGTTGAAGCACCAATCTGACTCAGAATCTAAGACAAACAAGGCTGTAGCATGCTTCGCTAGATGGCACTGGCATGTCACCGTGAAAGCCCACTCATGGTGAGCAATGTTTGCTGCCTCTTGACCATGATCGGGGGCAGCAACAGTAGTATTGACAGCAAGTCGCTTTTGCTGTTTTTTCTAGTCATAAGCCATGCGCTTGCGACATTTAGAAATGTCATGTCCTGGCTTCCTGCAATAATTACAACGTTTGCTATTTTTCTTCTTTGCATCAGACGGGGCAGAATTAGATGAGTGTCCAGTAGTAGATGAGCCTCCAGATGGCTTTGGTTTGCTGTAATTTTGCCCGTTCTTTCCCTTATTTTTGTGATTAGTGACAAGAGCCTGATTTGCAATTTGAGAGGTAGTACGATTTGTGCGACTCTGCTCCTCCTGCAGGAGAAGGGAAACAAGCTGGCCGAAAGTAGAAGTGTTGGGATTGGCCATGTCAACCAACCTTAATGTAGTAGCAAATCGCTGGTAGGACTCAGGAAGTCCATTGATGTTGTGGACACTACCTGAGCATATGGAATAATTTCATGAGGAATGATGTGTCTATTGACAAAAAGCAATGATAGAATGTGCTTGGGCATCTTTACCATCCCATCTAGCCTAGTCGGGTGTGGGAGGAGGGGCTGGAGTAGTAGGAGAAGAGTGAGTAGATCCAGAGGTGGCTGTAAGAGCTGCACTAGCTGTAGCAGCAGCTGGAGTGGAAGCCATAGAGGGAGGTCAAAGGTCCGATCCTGAGACAATACCCCAAAATTTTTTGGCAATTAGCAAATGTTTCACCGTGTATGACCACATGGGATAAGGGTCCATTGAGCTTGTCCTCAGCGGAGAACATAACCATCCAATCGTTGCTTCCCATTGCAAAAAAAAATCCCTGAAGGAAAAATGCGTGCTCAAGAGTAGCCTCAAGGCTTTCACTACAAAATGAGCTGGCTGTCCAAAAATGACAGCAAATTGACTGCTCAAACAATGAGCTAAATGCACGTGCTGTCCCCAAAAATATGACTTGCAGTTCGTTCAAAGGACCCCCCTGCCAAAGATAGTTGTCCTGCAAAAATATCAGCCCAAAACAAGGGGCAAATGTCTGCAAATGTATCCAATGATCGATTGAGCTGTAAATGTCCGAGATGGAGGCTGTGTGCCTCAAATCTGAGAGGACAACAAGCCCAAATCAAGGGGCAAATGCATAATACACCCAAATTTAGCTGAATAAAGCAAATGCCACTGCAATAGACAGCAAATCTGGTAAAAGCCCCAAATTCTGAGAGGGAAAATATGCCAAAAAGAGGGCAGATTGGGAAAATCCCCAAATTGTGCTGCAGGTTGCAAATGTGACTCAATGTGCTGCGATTCCAAGCCAATGTCAATGTTCCTGCATGCATTGTCTGCCAAATGCCCAAAATTGGTTGTACCAAGCCAATGCCACTACAAATTTTAACAAAATTGACAAAGGCCCCAATTTTCGGAAGGGCAAAAATGTCAAAATTGGGGCAAATGACCAAAAGTCCCAAATTTTGCTGAAATATAGAAAATGAGACAAAATGTCCTGCAACGTGACTGCAATGTCCTGCAAAAATGCCAAAATAGACCAATCTGACTGCTAGAGATAGCAAATGTAAGGCTCTCTCACTCAAATTGAGGGAAAAAGTACTTGCATATCTGCCAAAGGCCTCAAGTCCTTTGCAAAATTGAAGCTCAATGTAAAAAGCCCCAATTTCTAAAGGGAAAATTGCAGCAAAAGAGGACAAAATCCAAGAAAGCCCCAAATATCTACAATGTCCAAATCTAGTTGCGAAATCGGCAAACAAATTTTATGGGTAGATTGTACGGTGCAAGTGTAAAGTGTACAACGTACGGCGCACAAAAGATCTGCATGTACGGACAGGTACCGAAGATATGTGTGTACGATGTAAATGTATGTGTGCATACGGACGTCATGAGTGTACGAGAGTTTTGCAAGTATGGACTTGTACGGATGTACAAAAGCTGGCGTCTGGTTGTACGGATGTTGACTTGTAGATGTATGGACGCCTGTACGGGCGTCTGGCGCCTGGCTGTACATCAATGTACAGACTTTGGTATGGCAGATGACACACTTACGGCAAGCAGGTCGTTGTGTACGGACGACTACTGTAGATTGGCGTAGAGTTGGACGTTGATGTTGTTGACGATGAATGCAGTGACCAGTAGATGGAAACATCAAGCATTTGAATGTCGAGTTGTTCCAACAACGAGCGAACGCCAAAAGGAAGGGTCTAGCAAGGGAAATAGAAAGGTCGGGATCTAGATGCTCTAATACCACTGTTGGGTGCAGGAAGCAATGGAACGGGAGTGGAGTGTGGGAAGCAAACAACAAGCTAGAGCAAAACGTAGTACTGCTCAATTGGATAAAGAGAAAGTACAAAGGCCTGGCCTATATGGCCCCCAAGTCAACCATATGACCTACAAGGCACATACCAAGGCTAAGTGCTAACAGATTCCCAATTCCGCGCATCAATGATGGGCCAGCTCAATGGAGCTTAGTTTCAGCAAGATAGATTTGAAGAGTGGTTATCATCAAGTTAGAATATAGCCACAGGCAGTGCATAAGACAACATTCCACACTACTTTTGGGCTGTATGAGTTTGTGATGCCTTTTGGGCTAAAACAAAACGATGGATCGTATCTCTTGACCTTATAGAAAGAAAGAAAGAAAGAAAGAAAGTTTATTAAAGTCTTGGGAAGACTGATGGGTCTATGAGATTGTGAAAATCCTGATACAACGAGCTGTGGTAGTGGAGCTACTGAATGAGCGTCCGTACCAATGCAAAATGCAAAAAATGCAAAAATGCAGAATGGCAGTACTAAGTCCTAAGTACAACATAGTCATGTCGATGGTCGACTATATATATCAATTTAGCAGCATCATCAATATCATCATCATCCCTAGCAACAATAAGATATCAGAATGGATGAGGCAGTGGAGGCATGAAGTCGGCAATAGAGTGATGTCGGCCACTCAGAGGTGCGGTCCTGGCACGTCTCTTGGTCGTAGCTCTGCGTCTAACCAGGGCTACTGTGACCCCCGTCGGTCGGGCTCTGACTCTAAACAAGGAGGGGATGTCTCCAAGTGTGATCTGTGTGTCGACCCTCGGTCTGAGCTATCGGGTCACGGGCTCCGGGTCACGGTCATGTCAAGGCCTCGTCTCGTTGGGGTCCATGTGATCTAGCTGAAAGAACTCCGTGATAGAGCTTTGAGAGGGATCAACCGAGGAAGAAGTCTGCTCCTGTCTCCATGCTCGGAGTATCCTCTCGCGGTGTCTAAGTGTCTCATGAATGAAACCTACCAAACACCGTTGGTCTGGGTAGGAGAGGAAATGGGCTAAAATCCCATAACTATCTCTGAAGAGGCAGTGGAAACGTCCTTGGATCTCATAGTACACAGGACACCTGAAGATGAAATGCTCCTCTGTCTCAACCTCCTGTATGTCACATAGTGTGCATATGCGCCGCTCCCTGGGTAGTCGCTCTGCTCTGCCGCTCTCGATGCGAAGTCTGTTTGAAGAGACCCGGAATTGCCCAAGAGAGATCCTCATCGAGTGGGGTAGGTGAATCTGTGTGTATCTTGGTGGGTCAATGAAACCCTCCGCTGTGATATGTAAGAAGTGATCTCTGTAGAAGCTAAGCTTCACTGGGAGTTCACTCGGTTCCAACCAGGTCCGAAAAGTGTGTAGCTGTAGTAGATCCTCACGGATAACCTGGTTGACCTCGTGTGATAAGAGGGGAGAGAACGGAGCATCCATGCTATAGGGGAAGGGAGGTAGTCTATCCATGTGGAGCCCCAGTCGCTCAAACCATCTCTCTGTACGTGCATACCAACACCTCTGATCTCCTCCTGCTGCAAGTGCCATAGAAGAGGATAGAGCTATCCATGGTAGCCTGCTATGCCCCGAGGTATAATCCCCATATTCCCTAACTCGATACATATATGTGATGACCTGAAATGCAGCATCTAGCTGTAAAGGGGGTGACCCAAACTCAGCCTGAATGATCTGGTGAGGAACGGATGACTTACCACGAATCATTCGTGATAGCATGAGAACCTGTAGCCGCTCCACACGGGCCCACTCTGTATCCGACAAGTTTGGCCCCCAACAAGGGTTGCCGTATATCCTCGCTGGGCGAGCCAAGGAGTCAAAAAGCAACCCCTTGGTGCGTGGATCCTGAAAGTGTGAGCGGAAGCACTGCCTCTCTAGCCTGGCCAATGAGGCATACCCTCTACTCAAGCGTGCCTGCATCGCGGGTCTCATAGTGAAGCGTGGTCCGGAGAAGATAACCCCAAGATAAGTGTATGATGAAACTATCTCAACAGATGACCCCGCAAATGTGAACTGCTCCTGACACATGATGGCTCGAGATGTATTGAAGATCATGACCTTGGTTTTATCCAGGTTGACCTTCAAATCATGAGACTCACAAAAGAACGGTAGTGCGTCTAGGTGTCTCTGAACCCCGTCTGTTGAGGAAGACAAGAGAGCCACGTCATCTGCATAGAGCAAAATTTGGATCAGCGTGCCCGCAAGAGAGAACCTACACCCCCCTGTGTTTGCATCACTGTCTCAAGCTCGTCAATGTAGAGGCCAAACAAGGTAGGCGACAAAGGACACCCTTGTTTGACCCCGATGGTACTCATGATCTCGTCTGTCGAATCTGAGTTGATGGCGTAAGGCCTTACACTCATCATCGTACCAACTATTACAGGGTACAGTTTCAGGGGGTGGTGGGCGGGTGGAGTGGGTGGTGTGGGAAAAAGCGTGAATGGCAGCCTTGTGTAGTGAGCGGGTGACAAGGACAGCACGAATTTCTAAAAGGGGTATGAAGTCAATATAAGTGAGAAGTATGTACAGACGGCCAGAGTAAGAAGGTGAGTGATCCCGATCAAAGCGTATATCGTGGTAGGTGGAGTAAGCACTGAGTGGGGTGGAAGGTGTTGTGCGAAGGGAGGTGGAGATGCGAAAGAAAAGGTATGTATGATCAGCCCCTGGGGGGAGAGGTGCTATAGTGAAGTCAGTAATGCGAGATGTGAAGACAGGGGATCCCATGATGTAATCAACAACACTGGAGCCCCCCCCATTTGGAAAGCATGTGAAACCACCTGAAGCGGGCCATCTGTCAAGACCATTATAGATAATGAGATCATGTATCCTGCCTAGGTCTAATAGGGCCCGTCCATAGGATGAGAATGGACCTCACCTGTGAGTGGAAACCCGTAGCATACCTGCCTCCTCAAGGTCAACATCTGCCAGTAGAGTGGAATCATCTCTGAAATCAAGAAGTGGTACCTGACGGGCCCTTGTCCTCGTGTTGAAGTCCCCCACTAGAAGGACTTCTCTGCGGCTAGAAGAGTCAACGATGGACTAATAAAGGGCAGCAAATGGGGAATATCTCTGGCAAAGTGACAATTCATAGGTACCTTCTTCGATGATGTAATCATCTTCTCTAAGTCCGAAGAAGAGTATAAGGTGCATCTTGTTACTATTTTCCAAGAGTTGCAAAATCACCAGCTCTATGCAAATAGCAAGAAAAGTGAATTCGTGGAAGAGATTCCCTATTTGGGGCATATAATATCCAGGGAAGGAATACGGATGGATCCGACAAAGATCCAAGCCATCCAGGAATGGCTAGAGTTGAAACTGTGCATCAATTCCGTAGTTTCCTAGGCCCGTGTTCATACTATAGAAGATTTATAAGGCATTTTGCAGATATCTCCGCTCCACTCCATGACTTGACCAAGAAAAATGCAGCTTTTAGATGGGGCACTCCATAGAAGAAAGCATTCACTTCACTCAAAGAGAAGCTGACCACAGAGCCAATTTTGATTGTTCTTGTATCAGCCTTTTGATGCCTGTGGAGAGTGTGTTGGGGCTGCATTGCACCAGTATGGTCATGTAGTGGCTTACGAAAGCTGGAGACTAGGGGATGCCGAGAGATATGTGGGAATCTACGAGAAAGAGTTGTTTGTGGCTGTGATTCATGCCCTCCATACATGGAAACACTATCTTTTGGGTGCAGACTTTACTGTAAAGACTGATCATCAAAGTCTGAGATATTTCTTGACTCAGACTAAGCTCTAGGAGCGGACATGAAATGGGCAAATATGCTTTCCATGTATCATTTTCAGATTGTCCATACTCAAGGAGCACATAATAGAGTGTTAGATGCTGTCTCGAAGACCTTAGGTGAATAATGTAAGTATTGGCTATCATAGGGATCTGGAAGACATGAGAGAGCAATATGCCAATGATGTAGATTTTGGTGAGATTTTGCAGCAAGTGCAAGAGGGGCAGTCCACCAGTCACTATTCCTTGAAAGATGGGTATCTAATAAAAGATGACTGCTTATGCATCACCTGAGAGGTGAGGCAAAAGCTTCTGGAGGAATGCCATGCACCTCCATATGCTCGGCGTACAAGAATTGCAGCTACCACTCAGGCTTTAGAGAGGTATTTTTTATTGGCCAGCTATGCGGAAGGATGGACATCAGTTTTTTCAGATGCCTCACTTGTCAAAAGGTCAAATATGACAAGTGGAAGGCACCTAGTCTACTTATGCCTCTTCCCGTGCCTCAAGCACCATGGGAAAGTATTGCAATGGACTTTGCCAAGATCAAAATCACGGAATGATAGGATTTATCATTGATAGATTCAGCAAGCTCGCTCATTTCATTCCAGTACACAAAACTATAAAGACATATCATATGACTAAGGTTTTCATGGCACAGATCTTTAAGCACCATGGTATGCCAAAGTCCATTGTCATTGACTGAGATCCTAGAATGACCAGTCTATTATGGACAGCCCTTTTTGATAATATGGGGACGAATCTGAATTTCTTTTCTTCTTTCCATCCCCAGATAGATGGTCGAAGAGAAGTAGCAAATTCAACAGTATTGGATTTATTGAAATGCTACATTGCTGACCAAAATTCAGATATAAAAATGCACCTTACACTGGTGGAGTTTGCATATAATAATACTACTCACAGCTCCACAGGGAAGGCCCCCTTTGAGGTCATTTATGGAAAGGTGATTCTACCACCTATCTTGAGGACTAAAGACGAGATATTTGCAGATGATCAATATGTCAGAGACCTCTAGACAGCTTTCAGCTAGGTTTGGGCAAGCGTAGAAAGGTCTCGAGAAAAGCATAAGAAGGCCGCATACAAACACATGAGACAGCTAGATCTCAAGCGTGGGGTTTGTGAAGTTCGAAAAAGCTAGGCTCCGCAAGCTTAAGGGCAAAGAAAAAGTGTATGCAAAGTTCTCTCTCAGGCATTATGGCCCTTTCAGGGTCACAGATGAGATTAATGAGGTTGCATATAGATTGGCACTGCAAGAGCATTGGAGGATTCACAATGCATTTCATGTGAGTCTTCTAAAGAAATATCAGGGACCGGAGCCTAGGTTCCACCGGAAGTGGATGAGCTGGAGGAGGTCCTTTAGTTAGAGCATATTGTGAACCATATTCAAGAATTATTCATCATTGAATGCCAAGTGGATGGATGAAGACATGTTGTTTAATCATCCACAGCTCTTGAATATAAGCTTTTCAGTTGAGGTCAACTAAATAGAAGCCGAGGGGATGTCACCAAGTTGTAAATACTCCAAGGCAAAGTTCTAATTGACCATTTATTTGATCATAATTAAAGAGTCTTTCATTTATTTAATTATGTTCAAAAATGTATCTTTTATTGGTCAAAGTATTGACTACGGTCAAAGATACTTAACTCTGGTTAAGTAAGCCTAACCGCGGTTAGAAAGACTTGGCTTAGGCCCAAGAGGGTTAACTATGGTTAATCAAAGAACCACATAGTTGGCTTCGGTCAAAGAGTGTTGACTTCGGTTAACGAGACTTGGCTTACGCCAAGAGGGTTGACTAAAGTTAACCAAGATGTGCCAACCTCGATTGGAGAGACTTGGCCATAATTAAGGCGCTTCGACTGTCAGTCAATCCCCTTAATTATGATCAAGAGGGTCGACCTTGATCGAGTAGAGAAATTGTTTTATGTTATGTGCACATGTTTGCTTGGTGGGGGCGCCCACAATGGCTAGGATTAGTCCACATATTATTATTTTCATGCAAAGCGATGACCACTAATGGGTGTCGTGATTGTGCGCTATTGCAGGTACCAAGAGGGATTCAAGACCAAGCAATATGGAGCTTCGCAAGCAACCAGGAGATCACCCACATGACCAAGTGGTTCGAAGACTCCAGAGTTGCCCATAGGTGGCATGTAATTAGGAAAGTAGTCTAAAATTTGACACTTCACATGTTGCCATAGAAGTGCGCTATGAGCTCCTTTGTTCAAGATAACTAGCTGATGTGTGAAGTCTTGAAAGAACTCACATAGAAACTTAGGTGTGTGACCAATAAGCATGTGCACAAATTGAGGAGAATAGAGGTGGATATCCTTGGAATACAATAGGTTTGTCACATAGGTTAAATTATTTAATGCATCCTATATGGAAGCATCAACAAATAAAACTCATACCATGCCATGGCCAACAAGATCTAGCTCACCACCAAAACTCTTCCTGTATATGAGAGGTTGGAGTTCTCTAAAAGAGAGCTTATGCCAGATTCTTTCCCATTCTGGGGTGACCTGTTGTTGTACAGAGCTGTCAAACCTGAGGTATGACAACCTTGATACCTTGCAGTTTTTCGTTTCCCAATATGCTCGGGACTTTGTCATGGACAAGAGGAACTTGGAAGACTTATATGCCCTCCAATATGCGATCCAATACGGGTTGAGGAGTGAATGAACAAGCAGTAGACTCTTGGCTGTCCCTTCCACATACACAACAATATCATTTACCAACTCGGTGTCTGGAGCTCATGCACAACCAAATTTGGAGCTACAAGATTATAAGTAGTAGCCCAAGGCCTCATCTGCAACACGACAGCAGAATAGGGTAATGAGGCAGTCCTGTCGGAGTGTCTTGTTAGTGGGAAGGCCTCTCCAATAATGAGCACGTGGATTGAGAGCCGTATGTATAGCATTAATGCTCCATGAATTCATCTCTTTGAGGAGTCCATCGTGCTTATCATGCCTCAAATAAGTGCCAGCTGTGTCGATCATAGGTCTTCTCAAAGTCAGAAAAGAAGGGCACAAAGAGGCTGATATTGCTATTGTCATTCTATTTCCTTTGAAGAGGTGAAGTTATCTTCTAGGATTCTCCGGGCTTTGACAAACCCATTCTGCCTCTTGTGGATCAAGTCCGGAAGGATCACCGGGAGTAAGGTCTTGGGTCTTGTAGGCTGTGTCCAAGAGAGTCAGGGATTTCACTGCCAGTGCTTCCCCCCTCCCCTCCTTTGGGGATGAGGCATTCCCTGCAACAAAGTAAGAATGCTGATTGATTATGTACAATGTCTCCGTATAATTTTCTAGTCTTCAAAATCCTTATAGAAGGGTGAAATTGGTTTGTTTTCCCACATGATGCATATGTTTAGGTCTAGAAAAGCTTTTATGCTTTTACTTTTTTGAAGATGTAATATATTTCACATTCTATTTTCTATGATCCTCGTAACTGAGGTTTTCAAGCTTAGATTATGATTATCGATAGCATCTTCTTGAATCCATTATATAATACTAATTGCCTCTTATTCTTGGCTTGATCTCTCAAATAGTTGCTCAGCAAATTCTTCTGTTCAGGGTTTTTCTCTAGATCCAACACTTCTGTACGAGAAAGGAGAATGAAATCTCTAGGGCAGAAGCTGCTACCTTCTATGTCAGTGAATTTTCTAGTTGTAGTAAATAACATTCTTTTGAAGGGTCCAGCATTTTTTTCCCATTTTGTACGAGTGGTCAGGTTTTCCCTCGAAGTAGACATCTTGTCAATCCAATTGGATTGTTGTGTATCAAAGAGAGGTGGTCATATATGTCGAGAAGGCCATACGAAGGCTTGAATGTTACGGTCAATGGAATGAAAATGCTCACAATATCTCAGGGTAAAGGCATGTGAGATGTTAACTTTGACCTTAGAGGGCCTCAAATTTTCCCCTGCATTCTTTTGAATTTTTGTGTGTTTGATATTGCAATGTAAATTCATGTATGCTCTCTAATCTACGCATATTCTTCTTATTGGTTATTTTTTTTCTGGAGCAGGGGGTCTCACCGAAAATGACTTCATTCTTGCTTCCAAGATAAATGCCCTTAAAGTAGAAGGTCTATTTAGGAAGACTGTAACTCGAGGAAGCTTATCAGTTTCATGAACCTTTGTGATCCACAGAGACTGTAGCAGAGGAATCCTGAAGTGGTGCTTTAGACCCGAGAGTTTTGACTTGAAGTGTATTAGGAAGTTTTTATTAAAAGTCATAGATGATAAGAATGCATAATTTTGACAATGGTTGAGAATCTGTGCAGTCTTTAAGCGCCCCCCCCCCCCCCCCCCCCCCTTCCCCCCCCCAACACCTCACCCATTTGTGTGTGTGTTATAAATCATGTCCGAGACAAATCTTCTGCCATCTCTTACGAGGGTGGGATGGTTAGCTCGTTGGGTGTAAAGAAAGTGTGGGTGTGTGCTTCTTATTTGTAGTATTTGCAAAAGATGCTATGATGTAAGAAACTCTCTCTCTCTCTCTCTCTCTCTCTCTCTCTCTTGCAGGGGATCATTTAGGCTGTCATGGCACTTTACGAGAGTCTTAGGCGGAGTCCGGGCAGGATTTGGGTGGACAGACGAGATTATGAGCACTATTGGGGTCAAACAAGGGTGTTCTTTATCACCTACCTTGTTTGGCCCCTACATAGACGAGCTTGAGACAGTGATGCAGGCACAAGGGGAGATGAACACGTTGATCCGGATATTGTTGTTTGCAGATGGCGTGGCTCTTTTGTCTTCCTTAGAGGGGCTCCAGAGACACCTTGACGTACTTCAGTCCTTTTGTGAGTCATGATTTGAAGGTCAACCTGGGTAAAACCAAGGTTATGATCTTCAACACATCTCGAGTCGTCGTCATGTGCCAGGAGCAGTTCACGTTTGATGGGTCACCTGTTGAGATAGTTTCATCATACATGTATCTTGGGGTTGTCTTCTTTGGATCCATCTTCACTATGAGACCCGCGATGCAGACTCGCTTGGACAAAGGATACGCTTCATTGGCCAGGCTAGAGAGGCAGTGCTTCCGCTCACACTTGCAGGATCCATGGACCAAGGGGTTGCTTTTTGACTCGTTGGTGTGCCCAACGGGGATGTATGGCAGTCTTTGTTGGGGGTCAGACTTGTTGTCAGATATAGAGTGGGCTCGTGTGGAGCGGCTACAGGTTCTCATGTTATCACGGATGATTCGCGGTAAGCCATCCGTTCCTCACCAGATCATTTGGGTCATCTCCATTACAGCTAGATGCTGCATTTCAGGTCATCACGTATCTGTACCGAGTCAGGGAGTATGGGGATTATACTTTGGCGCGTAGCAGGCTACCATGGCTAGCATTGTTCTTCTCTATGGCTCTTTCAGCAGGAGGTGACCAGAGATGCTCGTATGCATGCACAGAGAGATGGTTCGAGCGACTGGGGCTTCACATGGATAGACTCCCCTTTCAGTATAGTATGGATGCTCCGTTTTCTCCCGTCTTGTCACACGAGGTCACCTAGGTCATCCGTGAGGATCTCTTATAGCTACACACATTCCGGACCTGTTTGGGCTTTCAATGAAGCTCAGCTTCTATGGGAATCACTGCCTGCATGTCACATATAAGGGTTTCATTGATCCACTAGGATACACATAGATCCACTTACCCCACTCAATGAGGATCTCTATTGGGCGGTTTCGGATCTCTTCACATAGATTCCGTATCAAGAGTGGCAAAGCAGAGGGTCTACCAAGGGAGAGGCGCCTATGCACATTATGTGACACACAGGAGGTTGAGATAGAGGAGATGTACTAAAGAAAGCCACAACACCAAAGGAAAGGAAGATCATCTCTAAAACACTTGAAGAAGAAAAATGACGGGGCAGCAAGACTCTGAAAGTGCTGGTCAGAGGTCTTACAGTAGGTGATAGTCCCATGTCAGATGCCAAAACTCTTTTTGACAAGATGGGAGTCAACCTTACTTGTGAATTAGCCTGGAGAGTGAGTAAAGTAGATGCACCGACGAGGCCCTTGGTTGTAAAGCTACGATCAACCACAGATAGATCCACCCTCATGAGTACACGGGTAACACTGAAGGGGACCAAGATCTTTCTGGATGAAGATCTCACACTCCTATAGCAGGAGCATAGAAGGAAAGAGGGGTTAAAAAAATAAGTACAAGATGCAGTAGAAGGGGACAACACATGATGGTGTCTGAACAATGGGGCGAGTATGCAAAACAAATTGAGAATGGCAGTGTGGAATTGTAATGGCACCCTCTGGTTTGACCTGGGGGGGCTCTTGGAGACATACAGTAACAGAGACATGATCTTCTACACTGAGACACACGAGAGCTTAGAGAGAAGGCTATCCATAATGATAGGATACACATGGAGTCTGCTCATAGGAGGGAACTAAGGAGGGATAGTGGGGTACAAGGATCTAAAGGTGTGGTTATTCTCTTTAGATCACCTCTGAGGCCACTCCGCTCTGTGATAAGTAGGGAGGAGCACGCATGGCACATGTGGATTCGTGTTCACTTACCGGATGCATGACTGATCTTCATTGTAGTGTGTTACTTTCCCCCGGGCACATCATCTTATGTACGAGAGGTCACCACTGACGGGCACAACCCATATGAGACTATCTATGATGACATCATTGAGTTCTCCAGACACGGGGACACTTCTCCTTGGTGACTTCAATACACGTACTGGGAACAGACAGGTGGGCCTGTTAGATTTCGATGAGGATTTCCTCAGAGTATCGGAGATGAAGGCAGCAGAGCTGGGGATCGTGAGGCAATGGGCAGATGTGCAGATGCATTAGTGATAGCCTATGGGAGGCATCTACTCGGGTTGAGGGCTATACATGACTTGATCATATATAGCGGTCTCCGAAGATGGCCATCATCTGGCGGGCTCACTTGTTTCCCACATGGAGGGGGGAGTAGTATGGTCGACTACTTGCTTGGTCCACTAGCCTTTGTCCCATGGATACATGATTTTACTGTGTCTCCTTCACTCGGAGCCGACCACTCATACCTTATCTTTTGTATATCGGTCGCCATGCCAGCCATGAAGAGGCCCCCCTGCCACCGACTTGTGTTCAAATCCATTCTGATCATACTCTTGACCTGGTGTACGTGAGCCACTTGGCTTCTGAGCTTCTAGTGCTACTTGGAGAGGGGATGGACCTTGCACATGTATCAGACACCCTTATCTGAGTGATGCATGATGTTGCCACCAGATCCTTTCCCACAACATGATTTGCACGTGTTTCAAATGGGTAGATTCCCCAAAACCCCTGGTTTGATGATGAGTGCAGAGAGATGAGAGCCCACCTTACACGTGAGCGAGCACTGGGACACTTGACTTTACTAGAGGCACAATGGATCTCACGTTGAGTGACACAGTGTAAGAAGTAGGCTTTTCTCATGCACATAATGATGACTACGGGGTGGGGGCTCTTGTTGTAGGGGAAGTTGGCCATCCCCATTAGAGATCCAGCAGTTTGGCATACATATGCATGCTCTCTGTATGATGTCCCAGGTCAGGCACCACTTGATATGTCTATGCCTAGACCCACTACGTGTCATTTGTTTACTGCGCAAAATGTACGAGCTGTCCTTCGGCTTCATAACCAGAGATCACTAGATCATGCGGGACTACACATTGAGCATTTTGCGCATGGGCAAGAGATCTTGATCCCAATCCTAGCACAGCTGTTTAACCATGCCGTAGGCCATGGCTTCCCACCTACCTAGAGCACCACCACCATAGTACTGATACACAAGATAGGTGATCCCATGGACACTGGGAACTATTGCACTCTTATGATTGGCCACACTTTGGCTAAGATATATGGGTCGGTACTAGAGAGAGATTTGTAGCCACACAGAGGGTCACGGAGAGCGGGCACTTAGGTTGGCATGTTTTCGGAGACATCACTTCACCCTAGATCACATTTTCACCCTGAGGGCTATTATTGAGGAGGCGAAGTCGAGGCATCAGAAAGTCTACACTTGCTTTGTGGACTTTCGCAAGGCATTTGATACTGTCGCATGCTCTCGCTTGATTAGGAGGTTACAAGACTTGCATGATCATAGAGATCATGATTTGGGGAGTCATGACTCTGTATGACTCTGTTAGAGGGAGGATACGTGCTCGAGGAGACCTATCAGACAGGGTTGAGAGCACTATCGGAGTTAAACCCGCTATCACCGATGCTTTTTAGGCTCTATATCGATGAGATTACTTCTTTTGTCGATCGTTTAGGAGGGGAGGGTTCGCTTCTGGTTGATCTGATGGTACAAATATTGTTGTACGCCAATTACGTAGTCCTCATATCATCCTCAATAGAGAGACTACAGAAACATGTAGAGACTCATGTTTTGCAGAGAGAGCGACTTGACGGTTTACTTTGGGAAAATCAAGATTATGATCTTCAATACCTCGCGAGCAATGTCTCGTCGCCATAGCTTTACATACTATGACGAGCTTGTGAAGATAGTGCAATCTGACACATATTTGGGGATAGTGTTCATCGGACCAGGTTTCACGATGATCCATGTGGGTACAACACGACTCACACGAGGACAGGGTGCTCTGGCCCGACTAGAGAGGCGATGCTTCCAAGCATACTTCCAAGATCCTCCGATGAAAGGTTGGCTTTTTGACATGCTGGTGAAATTGACTGCCATGTATGCAACACCCTTCTAGGGGAGTGATATTTCAGTGACAGAGTGGAGGTGATTTGAGAGGCTATAGGTGACTACGGGATCTAGGATGATTCGGAATAAACCCTCAGTCCCCCATCAAATTATATAGGTAGAGTTTGCCATGACCCCTCTTCAGGTTGATGCCATCGTTCGGAGTCACGTTCCTCCATAGAGTTTGGGCCGTATCCCAGTGAAGATTAGCGAGGTTAGCATTAGAGTCCTGCAGGCAACTAGCGGAGAGCGGTGTTGATACGGCATGGTATGCACGGATATCCACGCGGTTTGGTAGTCACGGCATTCAAATGGACATACTTTCTTCCTTTAAGTATAGTTTAGATGCACCACTTGAGATGATCACACGAGATGAGATCAACCGTATCATATGGGTGGCCTCCTCTAGCTCTATGCATCTAGGGTTTGGGGGGGAGAGAAGTTCTCCACCAAGATCTAGTTCTACCATGACCACTTTCTGAGGGTCTCAGAGCACGATCTTGTCATCAGACCTCAGTATCTCCACGAACCTTCTCTAGGGGGATGATAGGAAATCCCCCATGGACTAACAACCAAAAGAAATAGGATATCGTCCATGGTCTCATGCTAGTCCAAAGATGAGGCTTGAACCGAGAGACGATCTCTCGAGGAACCTCCTGCTCGACCCAGTAGTGCTTCCTTGAGGGTTTTCAAGCCATTGTCTCCTGTTAAAGACAACGGCCTATGCGAGTCGTGTACGAGAAGGGCACCTGCTCTACCTTGCTCGCGTGTCCTACTTTGGTTGACCAAAACCGTGCCCTTGATTCCCACTGAATATCGCGGAGGGGTCGGTTCTCCTAGAGCCAAAAACGCCAAACTGCTCCCTCCGGGATTGACAAGACTCTCCGGATCGATGTGTCATCCCTTGCCTAAGTGGCCCACCACCTTGATCAATTGCGCCTCCAAAACATTCAGGGCTACCTCATCTAGATCATCCCTACCTATCTCAACCTACAACAAACCTCCAAACAAGGGTCTTCGAAAAAAGGGAACCTTGAGAGGCACCTCTGTCCGTGAGAATTGTCTAGACTAGCTATGGAGAGTCTAAGGACTGCGTAGCCCTTCCCGCTAAGAGGTGAGAATCGATGCATCAATCTATGCTATCCGTGTACTTGTCCCCCTCAAATGCGAAAGGGCTTGTCCTCTAGTCACTTCATCCCTAGGAAGTCAATGCCAAACTCCAAAAGATTTGGTCGGGCCATAGTCCCACTGTGCCCATCCAATATGTGTCTGTTGGCCTAGCTTACATCCCTATGTATCTTGAACCTTCAGGTGCCGAATGATCAGTTGCCTCTCGAACTCTCCCTGCATGAGGGGCTGGCCCAGATGAACTCCCTAGCTAGTTGCTGCCAGACCTTGAAAAAGGCTCATCATGAGGGGGGGGCACATAAAAGATCCACCTGTGGGACTTCTACCACTATCCAACTATGCGAGGAGTGTTCCCTAGGAGCCCCTGGTGAAGGAGGAGCTTCCAAGGCTCCCCGCCTTGGGTGAGACCACATACCAGGAGCTTGCCCAAGGGCTCTGCTCTGAATCTCTGAATTAGTGATGCTAAAACCTCCTCCTGTTTGCGACATCATCAGAATCTACCATGCCACTCGATCTTGCCATCTGAACCTGCTCAAAGGTACTTGTGCACCAATGTTTGCATCTCGGGTGAAAACACCATTAGGAGGTTATGTATCGGGTCATAGCAAGGACCCGATTGACTACCAATGCTCTACTCGTGAAGGAAAGTTTGGTTGAGCTCCAATACAAAGAGCTTGCACCAAACACTCTCTAGAACATGACAATTTGTTGCTGTGCTAAACCTAGCAGCAAAAGTACCTTGTCTGTCCAAACGGTATCCAATAAAAACCACAAGCAACCCCCCAGTCTCGGACGTCCTCAACCTCCTTTATGTTTGTGAAGAAGACAATAGATTTGGTCTAGTTAATGCAGGCTCCAGAGGCCTCATAGTAGATAGCCAAGCCTCCCCCGATCGACTCAAGGCTCGCTACTGAGCTCTCCACATACAATGTTGTCATCGGCAAACTCTAAATTTAGTAACTCCTCTTGTTTTCGGATCGGCAACCTCATCCCTGTGAGACCAGTCTCCTGAGAGTGAAGAAAATAGGCCAACGCCGGGCATCTTTGTCGAATTTTGCGAGAACAGAGGCGGCCTCACCCGTGTGCCCCCCAATGATCACCTGGCTAGAGCTCCCTGCATATAGAGCTAAGACTCCTCTGCTCTGATCCACCTCTTTGAGAATCCTAGTCTCTACATGGTGCCCTCCAAAAAGAACCAGTTCCAACTCTGTCATATGCCTTCTCAAAATCCAAGAGAAGGATGGCAAGAGGCTACAACTCCTCGAACTTGAGTCAAAAACTTGGGTCATTCTCTCTAAGCCTCTCAATGGATTCCAGATCTTGTCGTACTGCTCTCTCTTTTTGCTAGAGCATGTCTCCGCCGAAGCCTTGGGACTGCAACTCTTGGCTACTTCGTTGATTTCAATTGGCTGCCTCAATATCTCAACTAGTGCCTGTTGAACCTCCGCCTCCTATAAGAGATCGTCTAGAATGCAAAACCCCCATTGGGAAGTCCTCGACGACTACTCTAGGTGGAGGACGATTGGAGAGTGATTTGACATCGTTGTACTTGCTAAGATGCTGGTGGGGCCTTGTGTAGCGCCTAGTCCCCAACATAAAATCTATCTAGGTGCTTCAACATGCCGTCATGTCTCCTTTGTCCAAAAGAAAAAAGGAGGCTGTCAGGGAGCCTAGTAAAATCCACCTCCCTCTACGGTTCTCTACCACTGGCCATGAAAATACACTGCACCCAAGTGCTCTCTGTTGCTTGCATCTTGGCAAAGGAGGCTCCACCTTGCTTGTCGTCTATGGAGATTGTTGAAATCACCTCCAACATTCCAAGAGTCCACACCTTGAAGACAATTTGTCAGATGTCTGTAAAAAGTAGGGGGTTGCTGCCTACAAGTGGGAGGATCCTGATCCTAGACTCACTTGCCCGAAGACTGATCCTGTTACACCCCAAGAGCAAGAGCGGAAGAAAGGTTAAAATAGGATGGGATTCTTGCCTTGGCATGGCCAAGTGGTTGCAACATAAGAAATAGGAAGAGTGGTGAGTAGGGTTGGCCCTCCCTTCAAAAGCTGCTATATATATAAGCTAGAAAGTTGACTTATGGTCTTCAGTTGTAAGTGCAAGTTTGAGGAATAAAAGACTTCCTTCTTTTCAAGTGGTGTTGTCTATGGTTCTCATGCTCTTGCCCTTGTGAATGCCTCTCACCCTCTTTCCCCTTCTCCTTCGATGCATCCCCCTTCCCTCCGACTCACCCCTCCCCTTTCTTCATCTCTCTCACTCTCTTCCTTCCCTCTTGAGGATTCACATTGCTATAACTTCGGAAGCTATTGAAGTGACACTATGGAACGCATGGGCTTGCATTGCTCCCTCCGACTCACCCTTCCCCTTTCTTCATCTCTCTCACTCTCTCCCTTCCCTCTTGAGGATTCACATTGTTGTAACTCCAGAAGCTATTGAAGTGACACTATGGAACACATGGGCTTGCATTGCTTTGGCAAGGAGTAGTAGGAGGTGGAGAGTTCCCTCGCCATTCTTCCAAGATCTCTTTCCCTTGTGAGTCACCGTTGAAGACCACATTTTTGACGCTGTTGTCGAGGAGATAGATGTATGCTTTTACTTGCACATGCTTCTTCCATTAATTCCCATTGCCATGAAGCTTGGTTGTGGAGTTTAGTGTAGGGATAGAGCTAGAAAGGTGAGCGAGAAGGAAGAGAGAAAAGACTCGAGTTGTTTTTTGAAAGTTTTTGAGTGGTTTGTTGTAGTTTGTGTGCATTGGAGGTCTCAAAATCTAGGAGGGAGTGTTTTGAATCATTGCTAAACCTTGGATCAAGTCCCACCCCATTGGAAAAGTTGAAAAGTGATGAATGGGTTGAAGTTTCAAGGTCTTGGGAATGACAAACAATCCATCTTGGGAAGGAAACCTTCCATTTTAGTCCAAACTTGCTTGTTTTTTGCTATTTTTGACTCCTTTTTGGTTGCTTCTTGTTGTTTAGTAGGTAGTTTAGCTAGGAAACTAGTCCTTACACACTCCAAACATTACACAGAGACCCAAGAAGCTCAGAGAATCCCAAAAATTTTGTCGGCCAGAGTGTTCTAGAGAGGCGCTAGGTTAACCTACGTTGAGTTAAAATCCGCCAAGATAGTGTTGACCATGCCATGATATCGTTGACTCTATCAAGTTAACTTTGACTTTGTCGAGATAGCGTTGACTCCGTTGGGTTAGGACTATTGACATTTCTGACACCTTCTGACTTGGTTTGATAACGCACACTTGACATAATCTCTGACAGGTGGCATAATTAATGACTAAATCTTGCCCAAAATAGGAGTCAAAACTACTCCACGCACAAGGAATCACCTTAGTATTAGCCTCATTAGGAATCTTGGTCCCTAGCTCCTACTTGGTACATGGTCCACCACAGGATGACACTTCCAAGTTCGGAAGACTTAATGAGTTTCGACGCCAAAATAGGGGAGAACCCAAATCTGGGAGGTCCTATGGCTCCCAACTCCAGCTCGGTTAGGCCCCAATCCCCCACCCCCTCCACTACAGCCATGCGTCTAAGGCAGACATTCTCCAATATTATGGGACGGTTCAGCTTGACTGATCTTGACCTTGTCAATCCCTTCGCTAGGTAGACTCGAATGATCAAAGAGTAGCAAGACTTTTCGCGAAGATCTGCATCAGGTAATGCTCAACGAAGTCCCTTGTTAGCCTCAACTGAAGAGCCTTCATGGCCTTGAGTTCAGTTCTATGAGGGTGAAGCCTCCTTTACGAGAAATTCTGAGCCTTGGGTACCCAGGTTCTAGACACCAAGTCTCGAAGGGTAGGGTATTGATCAAATGAACTTTGGGGAGAGCAACTTGCCTCATCTGTTGGTCCCTCGACCTAATCTGAATGTGGCTTGGGGAGGAGCTCCAGAGGGTACTCCCTTCTCCATGGCTACACCTTGTAGGCCGGCACCTAACGTAAACATACCAATGCCAAGGCCCATTCCGATGAGGCTAGTAAACCTGAGCTCACCACACGTGTCGGTTCCAGGTCTTATGAGACCAGGACTAGAAAACATAGTTCCTATTCGGTCGAAAAACTATTATAATCCACCTCAAGGACCACCCAACTATGGTATTGTGCCAGTCTCCCAAGCACCTCCGCTTGTGCCACAGACAATACTACCCGATGAGGATCCTAGTGCAAGCATTAGGAAGGGGGTCGCGCCGCAAGTAGTTAAGGGGAGGGATGTCAACGCTTCATGAAGTTGTTTGGTTACCATCTCCAAGCTTATCACTAAGTTTCTAAGAGAAGGAAATCTTGTCTCCCACGTGGAAGGGTTCGAGTTTCTAAGAGAAGGAAATCTTGTCTCCCACGTGGAAAGGTTCAAGTAGATTTGTGAGACCTATGGAGACATTAGTGACCTGGACAACGTGAATGCATTTGGGTTGAGCCTTGACGGTAAGGTGGGCCAATGGTACATGGCTTTAGGAGCTGACAAATTAATCAATTGGGAGACGTTAAGGAAGGCCTTTATAGTGGGATTTGCTCCCATTAGCCCAAAATGGAATCTGATCAACCAGTTGTACGAGGTTAAGCAAAAGTAGTAAGAAACCCCACGGGAATACATTGCCAAGATTAAACATATGAATTCTCGCTACGAGCCTCATGAGAGAATGAACGGCTCCTACCTCTATTCCTTCTTGGGTTAAGGGCGGCAAAATTGTATGACCATTTGCTCACCCTTAACCCCACATCGTTCGAGTTGTGCAGCAAGATTGTTGTACGGATAGGACCCACATCGTTCGAGTTGTGCAGCAAGATTGTTGTACTCTTGGATGACAATATAAAGGATAAGGACCAACTCGTAAACTTCCCTGTCACTCCTATAGAAGTGTCTTATGCTAGCAAGGCAACTAGCCCAGGAACACCATCTTACAAGATGTTATTTACACCCTATATGCCATCTAGGACCACGAGACATCGATTCTAGAATGACCACCAAAAGGTGAGATTGGTTTTGCAAGGATTTTGTTTTTAATTCCCTCTCCCCAAGAGGTATTTGTTGGATGTACAATTTGCCACCTTGGTTGTAATCCCATGTTCCAAACATTCCCTATGCAGTCAACTAGGCTCTTTGAAAATAGGCCAATCTCTTTTTGACCACCAAGTTAGTTTTGTTTTATTTCCCATGACCATAAGCTTTTGGATTGCTAAATTTTATGGGTTGTTTTTCAAGCATAAATAGAAGTTTCTTTTCTTTGGAAAAAAGTAATTGGAAAGGTATAAACCACATGCCTTACCCCACTAGGTGGCATTAGGCTACAGAAGAGGACCCCACATCCTTTTATGACTTTAAGGAACTGCAATTGGAAGGCCGAGAACCCATCACCCAACCCCTTGATGTAGCAGGGCTCGCCACCTTCTTGTCCACAGAGGTGCAGCAGCCCTATTGAGGGGGAATCCTATCCTCAGGAGAGACCTATTCGACTAGATGAATAGGCAGATGGTCATACCCCAAGAGATGGCTACCAAGGTAGTGGAAGTCACCACAGAGGCACCATGCCTACTGAAGATCCCGATTAATAAACTGGGCTGATACTTCCAGAGCGACGACACCAATGATGTGCTACCAATTACCTACCAAAGCAAGAATGCCACAGTAATCTTGGACGGAGGCGCTAGTGTCAGCATCATCACTAAACAATGCTCGGCTAAATGGGAAAAGCTTGACCTCAAAAACACCAACCGAGTTGTCAAATTAGTCGATGGAGCAACCGCCCAATTGACAGGGGCGTGGAGGGACATGAAGATCAAAACCTCCAGCCTCACCTATTGTGTCTGGTTTGTGGTAATGGATCTCTATGGATAGCTAGATGGCTACGATGTTATATTGGAAAGACCCTTCATGCGTGCGGCAGGATTGGTCCATGACTGGTCCTTAAATAGGATCTATTTGTGCAAGGATGATCAAATCGTATGGGTCGTCGACCTCCAGTCATGGAAGGCCCAACCCCTGATCGGCAACTTATTTGTCGCCGCTGAGTCGGATACTACTTAGAGAATCAATCCGTGAATGTATTCCTAGCATGTAAAGACAAGGACCCGGGCGAGGATTGAGACGAGCACTAGTATGCTCCGCTGCCAAAGCGTGAGTTTTCATAGAACTGGATGCATGTCCTCACTACAATAGATGCGGTTGAAAGGACAGGGACAAAAATGGCAGCCCAAGATCCCTAGGTGCCTAGAAAAATAGTCCCCTTAAATATGATTAACATCCTCAAGGCACCAGAAGAGGTCCAAGAGGTGTGGAAAGTGAAGATGGATCTGCATTGGTTGAGGTATGTGGGTGCTATCACCTCACACCACGAGTTCTCGACCAATTGGGGAGCTAGGCTGGATAGAATCAAGGCTCCCCTAGGATCCTTAAAAGCATAGGAGTTGAGCCCCCACCGGAAGTTGGTCCACCGCGGAGGGTAAGTCTCCAAAAGCCAAAACCCCCCAGACTCCTTCCACAAAGAAGCAACCCTCACCAAAAGTCTTGGAAGATGGGGAGGAAGAGGAGATTGATCTGCGTCAAGTCCCCAATCACTTCAAGGCATATACAATCCAAGACCACAAGATACTTCTTGAGCAGGCCAAGCGAACTGCAGAAGGAGAGCATCAAGGGTATGACGGTTCGGCTAAGGTCAAGGAAGTGGACCTTGCATCAGACGATGGAGACCCTAAGCCAGCCTATATAGCTGGTGACCTCTCCCGTAAGCAAGAGGATGATTTGGTTACCCTCCTGTAGGAGTTTCAAGATTACTTCACTTGGAAATATACCGACATGAAGAGTGTGCCACCTGAGGATGTACAACATACCATCCCCATGTTGGATGACATAAGTCTAATGCGGCAAAGACCTTACCCTATGAATCCAAAGTACGCGAGTACCGTTCGGGAGGAGATACAAAAATTGATCGACGCAGGATTCAGCCGCAGGACTTGCCATGGAATGGTGGGGAGTTTATACTTCAAAGGTGATGCTTTTTGGGCTCACTAATGCCCCCGCTACATTCCAAAGGCTTATGATTACGGCATTCAAGGAATACCTGAGGGACCTCCTTAGAGGGTTTCCTAGATAACTTGTGTATTCATTCCAAGTGGGATGACCATCTCAAGTACCTGAGACTGGAGTTCAAAAGGCGCCATATCTATTGGATTTTCCTCAATCCCTTAAAGTGCTAGTTTTGGGTTAAACACGGGGTCATCTTAGGACATGTAGTGTTGAAGAAGTTTGATCTCCATAGATAATAATAAAATTGGAGTTACCCCCATCCACCAATGCAAAGGGTGTACAAAGGCTTACTGGGCACACTGGCTCCTATCATAGATTCATTCATATACAATTATGCCCAGATTGACCGCCCATTGTACAAACTATTGGTCCTCTTCTACTGGATGGAAGAGTGCCAATCCTCCTATGAAACCCTCAAGCTTGTCCTGGCCTCAGCTCTAATCTTGCGAGCACCTAATTGGGACCTAGTCTTCCATGTCCATATCGATGCTTTGAAATTTGCGATAGGGTGTGTGTTGGCGCAACCAAGCGAGTACAACTTGGACTACCCTATATATTTTGCAAGCCGCCAACTAAATGAGGCCAAAATGAATTATACGATGATGGAGCGAGAAGGACTCGCCATGGTGTATGCGATCAAAAAGTTCAGACATTACTTGTTGGCACAAACAAGTTTGTCTTCTTTGTAGATCACGAGGCACTCCTTTACTTGGTCAATAACCATGCATGACTGAACACATGACACGGTGGATGCTTATTCTTTTAGAGTTCAATTTCATCATCGTTGTGGAAAGGATGCACACGCTTCATGGCAGATCACATGTCCTGTACCGCCAATGGCTACGGGAGTGGGAGATGATCTTTTAGATGCCCCACTATTCTTTATTGACCTAATACCAAAATGGGAACAGGAGATCGGACACTTCCTGGCCAATGGATTTCCTCAAGACAAGGCCCTTAATAAAGATCAGGCCAAGAAACTCATCAAGGATGTGGATCCTTATCAATTGATAGCCGGCCAGCTCTATTGCATGGGCAAGGACAACATAATGCACTGCTGCTGCGTCTATGAGGATGAATTTGTGGAGGTAATAGACGAATCCCATTCGGGCATCGGAGGTGGTCACTTTGCTGGAGAACTTACAGTTTGTAAGGTGCTGCAAGCAGGATTATGGTGGCTAACCCTCTTTGCCGACACGGTCGAGTTTGTCAAATGTTGTGATCCTTGCCAATGGGCCTCCATTCCAAAAAATTAGGAGATCAGCCCTTCAAAAACTGGGGCATTGATTTCGTGGGACCAATAAATCCGGCAGCCAAGGGGACTCGGGCTTGATACATAATCGTGGCCATAGACTAGTTCACTAAGTGGGTAGAGGCCTAGGCCACCATGAAGGTGGATTTATGAACAACCGCCAAGTTCCTGTATGAGAATGTGATATCGCACTTAAGCCTCCCACTAGAAATAGTAAGCGATCGAGGAACAATTTTATTAAGGATACAATCCACATTTTAATGAGCGAGTTTTTCATCATTCATAAAAAGTCCACATCCTATTACCCCAGAGCAAATGGCCAAGCTGAGAGCTCAAAAAAGATCTTGAGCCGCATGATGACATGCACGGTTGAGGGTAGTCATAACGACTAGGAGCATAAGCTTACTACGGCACTATGGGCTTATTGGACGGCATATAAGGTCTCCACTAACTACACGCCCTTCAGTCTAGCATTTGGGGTGGAGGTGGTCATGCCAATGGAGTTTGTTGTTCCAAGCCTCAGAGTTGCGATTAGTGATCGATTATCCGAGGACGTGATTCCCGAAAGGCTAATTGATCTAGAAAAGCTGGATGTAACAAGATTAAGAGTGGCCTATGGCATAAAAGTTGAGAAATTATACCGCAAAAGGTAATTTGATCGTAATCCACAAAACAAGGATGTCAAGGAAGGTGATTTCATGCTACTATACAACGTGAGAAACACAAAATGCAAATTGAAATATCGAGAAATGGGTCCTTATTGGGTCATGGAAATAACACCACAAGGGTCATGTAGAATTGCGACCTTGGAAGGTACTGAGATGGATGGTTATTTCAATGGCAGCAGGATTAGACATTGTTATGGTCCCTTGACCCTATAGACACTGCACGCAATCCATCGTGAAAAGGGGCTAAAGAAGGAAGTCACTCGTATGAAGCGACAAGCGATAGAGGAAGCTAGGGCTTGGCATGCTAAAGCAAAGAACTCAAAGTTAACAACAATTTGTAAGGCTTCTGTAGAAGGGTAAACCCCCTGGATGATGTCACCATTGCCCTTGCTAGGGTACAAGTGGATTTTCTATTGTGCAGGGTGATAATTTGATCAGCAGAGGCCTTCACCAACCTTGGAGCGAGCCTCAACCTTACATCCTACAAAATGTGCACCCAACTCAAGGAATTGAGGTAACCTTGTAGCCCACTCCTGTCATGGTATGCACTGTGAATGGAAGGATCTCACCTGCAATAGGCTGCATACAATTACCCATATCAGTAAATAACCATGCCATGTGGCAAGTAGATGTTATATCATGCCTGTAGGTGCCATGAATGAACGGATCATTCTCGGTAGAACTTGGTGCTCGACGTTCAATGGCAAATTGACTGGCATGAACACATAGCAACACTGATGAATGAGGGTCGCACCTCGATTGTCTCGATTGGCTCTGGTATTTGAGGTCTAGTGGCAACTGACAAATACAGTCCCATGCTAGCCAAGGCAGCAAGGTAGCCATCCCCTTCAATACAACCAAGGCTTCCTTGTCCACTTCTACGGCTATCAAGTCCAAATTTGTGTCTTCCAGTGCAAGAACCATACTCCCGACCATACCCTCTGCATTCGTATCCCTTCCTTTTGTTTTCCCCCCAAAGAAAGTGAAAGCCCACTGTATCTAGGGTTCACTCCCTAAGTGCAGCTTCACTTCCCCCCTTGCTTCCCACACCGCCTCTCCCGCAATCTGCAAGACCAAGGACATCTCAAGCAACACAATGAACGTCAATGAGCCAAAAATAGAAAAATCATCCCTGATGGATCTCCAAAT
This sequence comes from Dipteris shenzhenensis, assembly GCF_047967505.1. Taxonomy (NCBI): domain Eukaryota; kingdom Viridiplantae; phylum Streptophyta; class Polypodiopsida; order Gleicheniales; family Dipteridaceae; genus Dipteris; species Dipteris shenzhenensis. The sequence goes on from NC_141621.1 coordinate 39,548,262, forward strand.
GGCTACTCCAAGCCCAAGGTTACTACGAAGGTGTATTTGGGTGCCTAAGGCCCCTAACCTCCCCACTTGACCCACCATTGAGGTACCCACCAGGGCTCCACTCGCAAGACCACCCAACGGTGAAAACAACCTACCTCAAAAAATGAGGTAACACCATAAGAACCTACTGCGAGAACTTCAAGGACAAATACAGCCAAGGTACGACCACAAGAAACTCCCTTATCTTGGTGTGATCCTACTTTAAGAATTAGCTATACAAGCAACCGTGGCAGTTACACAAGAACCTGCTGTGGAAAAAGGACCTCCCATCGAGCCGAGCCTCGACCTCAGCCTCAGCCTCAACAATGAGCATAGTCCATCCACAAGAACCTGTTTTCAAACAGGATACAGACCCACAAGAACCTACTATTGCTTCTACGCCACGGGCATCAGAACAAGGCACCAATTCTCTTGTAAGGACTACATAGGATCGGTGGATTTCTCATGTTTATAATGAACTTCAAGTAGTCCTACCGCCAATAGAAAAAGGTGCTTGACAGGAGCAATTTGATATCGACACATCAACACTACGTATGCAAATTCCAAGGACGCAGCTCTCCACGCTTTTCACCGGTGCCCTAATCAAATATGCTAGGTATGCTGATCCCTTAGAAGTTTAAATCCGCTCAGGTTCCAATGACGCAACTCTCCACGCTTTTCATTGGCACCCTTGATAGGCCTCTTATATAGAGAGTTCCCTTAGAATAGTCAACACTTGTGGGATCCTTTGATCCACATCTCTCCTTCTGGATATCCTTGATCCACATCTCCACATCAAGTAGTCCACATCCTAGGGTGGCTACTTTTAATCTTTCCTATACCATACCTTAGCCTTTAATCTATGTGCTCATGGCACCATATCTCAACACCTCCCCTTGGTGCCATGATCCATTGGCTACCGCAAGATGGTCAGATGTGAGTTTACATTCCATCACCTCCCCTTAGTGCATACATTGCTACTTAAGGTGGTCAAGTTTGGTTTCTACATCTAAATACCTCCCCTGGGTGCTTTCATAGCTACTCTCACATGGTCAGGCTTGATTTACAAACGTGTGGGCTAAAGGTGGCAAGGTTTTTGCTTCTCAATACATGTTGTCGATGGCATTCTCTACTTTGCTTGATGTAGCTTGATGCATGATGCTTTGTTCTTCCATGTGCTTTAATGCTTTATGTGTGGATGCCATGTTCTATGTTTGGTCATCTCATGCACTTGTTCTTTTGGCATGCTTATGACAACGATGTGTGCATTCATTCTTTGATTTGTCATTTGTTGCAAAAATTTTACCAATTGATTTCTTTCAATATTGGAAGTTTCTAATTGCATACAATGGTTCTAACTTGACTGATACATAGAGCTCAAAAAGACAATTTTTTTTTTTTTGGAGCACATGCAAATTCTTCTTGGATTGGAAGTTACGGCTTGTCGAAGGTTCTGTGAAGAAGAGGCCTTTGATTCCTTCTGTTCCAAGCCCAACCTGGACTTCTACCTCTCCTATCACGCTTATACCTACTATGAAACCTACCCTAACCCCAAAGTTTAGCCCTACCTTGAAGCCATTGGCCTAATGTCGCTGGTCCAAAAACTCCCCTGCTACTTGGACCTCAATTTGGTGACCTAGTTCATCGACAACTACACTCCATCCACAAGGCTGACGTCTTTCACCAATGAACGAGGGATCACCCACCACTTCTATCTTAGACTCAATGCCATCAGGGTAATCTATGGATTCCTAATTTTTTCCAGCCCTTCGTCAAGGTCTAGTAGATGGAGGAGAAGCGTGTAAAATGGGTCAACTATGATGCTCGTTTTTTGCCACAAGGGGGTTATTCCATTGGATGACATAAAGAACCCCGCCTCTATCAAGCCGTCCCAAGTACTTAGAATTCTTACTAAGGTCAAAATGTCAGACCACGCCAATCTCCTGCTCTGACTTCTTGAGCCAGTACAATTGAAGACAAACTAGGTGGACTACTTCTATAAAGAGCTAGAAGTGCAGTCCCACAAGCCGCAATAGAAAATAGGAAACCCTACGCTCTTCATGCCTATAATTTAGGATGTGATGAAGACCACCCAACTGGCCAGTGGGGCACTTTGGAACCGCACACCCAACCATACGGGGAATCCCGCCAGCCCTAGCTCCACAAGCATTCTCGGTACAAGAAGAGGCACAAAGGTGCAAACAGGAGGAGGAGGCAAGGGCAGCCTCACAATGGTAGCAAATCATGAAGGAAAGAACGCAGCAAAAGACCATGGGCATGGGCCAAGCAAGGGAGTCACAATTCCACCCAGTCAATTACGTGCTCCATTATGGCCACAACGCCCCAAGGCCAACAGTAGGACCAAGAAGAGAAGAAGCAAGGGGACAACTAAACAGGGACTAGATCTAATAAATTTTGATGACCCAGGTTCTGGCCACACATCTCGGTCCCAGTAGCCCACATCTCTGACTTGTCAAGGCACATTGCCTCCCTCCTCGCGTTTCTCAAGGGCAAGCAGACCATTGGAGCAGCAGCAAGCCCATCTGCTACCAGTTGGATAGACGTTTAAGAAGCTTTAGGTCACTACGCCAACCCCAGCCTATGGCCCCCTGTCAGAGTATAAATAGTTAAGGGAACAGGCACCCCGCACATTTTGACCTTATGGAGGATAGATTCATGGACTTCCTAGTCCACAGGGTCAACATTGCACACAACATTTATAAAAGGTGGCAATAAATCCATGCGGAAGCCTTAACAATGTGGGCACAAGAGAAAGAGCAGATCCGAAGGCTGACCGAGGAGATCCAATTAGCCCATAGTTGCATCATTAGTCTGCAAGCAGTGGGTGAGACCTCGGAGGAAGCAGCATGCAAATCTTGAGAGCTAGCTACAACATTACAAGAACGGAATGAGGCCCTCGAATAAGAACTATCGGCGGCCAGAAACAACCTGGACCGATACCAACTTCCTTTAGATGAACGAAGCAGAGCTCACCCTTGAGCAATACTGACAGCAGCACGCAGAGAGGTTAGAGCAGGCCATTCATTGCCAAATCAAGGATCGTCACGGCACGCCTCCAATTGAGAACCATTGGAGAAATATGACCAACTGTACCATCAATTGGAGCTCACATGGATCCAGCCCATAGAGGAAGTCGAAATGGATAGTCAGAGTGAGGAAGCATATGAACAGATAGTAGAAGCATTGGCCCACCTCAACACCCATGCTCTTGAGCCCTGCACAGTGGAAGACACCTTCCACTTTCACCTTAACATTCCTAAAATATCCTCCATTCAACATCACCTAGATCTCCCTCACCCCCTTCCGCCCACATACATTTTTGATGTCTCCGCCGCCATTCTATCCACGCACATCTAATCTTAGCCGTGGCCTTTTTTAGTGGTGACCTTCAATTCCAAGAGGGCCATGACATCTGTCATCTCCCTCTGCATCCCATTCGCCTCAATTTTTGTATAGTTGGTGGAGATGCTTACTCAAGTCCTCAATTTTTCTCGTAGACTCTAAAATTATAGAACTCTCTAAGCCTAATGGCCTCCCCACCTAGGCATGCACCCCACATTTGTGGCCAAAGGCCTCGGGTCGATGTGCAAACATGGTCAAGAGGAGGCACATAAGACCCACAAATATCTTTTGGCATGTGGAGTGGTACAATTACCTTAGAATACTCCAACTATATAATAGGGTATTAAGAGCCATGCAGCACAGGCTAGACGAAGGCTTCAGCCATTTTGAAATGGATCATGTCACCTATCCCAACTCCCTAACTGATTTAGAAACTAATATAGCCATTTCCATCTTCAACTCCATAGTCCACGCCGACATAATACGTCTTCCCCATCCACCAACTAATCCCAACTGCCTCGTTGCTTCCCCCCTTAACACTTATCTCAATTTTTCTCACCCCACCACATCCACCCCATCTACATAGCCTTCTGCCACACAACCCTCTTCTTCCCATCCCTCCACTACCACACACATGGGGTTGGCCAATGCATCTATCAAATCATCATAGAACCCTCCTAGTGACCTCATGCTAGAATAGGTCCAGAAAATCTAATGACCTGCATTCACACCTCCTCAAGACCTTCTGCCAGCAGCGGCCTTCCATTAGCTCCAACTACTTTCCAGACAATAGCGAGGATCATATCAAAGACATACCAACCGCAAATCCTAGGTGATATCATGTCCTCCACAAGTGCCGACCCTTCAAGGACTTGACTAATCTAAGCTTGTGGAAAGGAAAACTATAGAGCTATGACCTCAAGGTCTTTAATATAATAGAAGTCCAAGCACTTACAGCCTTCATCGGCCAGACTTACCATAATTGGGAAGCAATGCATCGACTCGAGGACATAGGTGGCTACGTTGAGTCGGACCCCTCGATGGTGCCCCCATTAATGAGAAAGCGGCCGGGATTCAACCTACTTGGAGGGTACCCTTCTTGAAGAAGCAAAAATTTTAGATACATGACTGCAATGCTTGCCACTCCTACCATATACAACCCACATATATGCCAGTGCCCCGCCGATGGAAGTGGTCTATCTTTTGGGCCATTCAGGATAATGACTCTAATGTCATATACAACTTTCCTCGCTTTCACTTTCCCCGCTTTAACTTTTCTCCCATCAGCACAACATACGGCCTTATCTCACAGATGCAGGACTACATCGATCGGTTCACAGAAGTCCCTGATCCCACCATAGTTGCTTCCATCCGTTACTTCCACCTCATTATTTTGTTATGCGATGGTCCAGAGCACCATCCCATGCTCGAAGAACGCAATTTGCAAATCCACCACGAAATAATCTTCAACATGGATGAAGTGCCCACCTTTAAACAAGTCATTCGCATGTACCTCCAAGTACACAATCTCCATGATGCGAACCACATCTGCACATTCCAGGACATGCATGACACACTTTTGGGAGCCCAAATTTCCACCAAATCTCGCAATGACTTTTGGAAGGGGAGGGGCATGTTACACCACAAGAGCAAGAGTAGAAGAATGTTAGAATAGGAAGGCATTCTCACCTTAGCATGGCCAAGTGGTTGTAGAGTAAGAAATAGGAAGAGTGTTGAGGAGGAGTAGGGTTGGCCCTCCCTTCAAAAGATGCTATGTATCAAAGCTAGAAAGTTGACTTTTGGTCTTCAGTTGTAAGTATGCAAGTTTGAGGAATAGAAGACTTCCTTCTTTTCAAGTGGTATTGTCTATGTTTCTCATGCTCTTGGCCTTGTGAATGCCTGTCACCACCTTTCCCCTTATCCTTCCATTCATCCCCTTCTCTCTCCCCCTCACCCCTCCCCTTTCTTCATCTCTCTCATTCTCTCCCTTCCCTCTTGAGGATTCACAATGCTATAACTCCGGAATCATTGAAGTGATACTATGGATTGCATGGGCTTGCATTGCTCCCACAAGGAGTAGTAGGAAGTGGAGAGTTCCCTTGGCATTCCTCCAAGATCCCCTTCCCTCGTGAGTCCCTGGGGCGCCAACTCACTTTATTACTAATACCTATGAAATTTTGAGTATGAGATGAATTTAGCAATATGCCATGAGTAAAATTAGTCAAATTAGCATGATTGTTTTAGACACTAAAAGAGCTTCAATGATGTCTTTACATCTTGAAATTTGGGTAACACATGGAAAAGTTACATGATTTTGAAAGAAGTTGGGTTTTTATAATTTAGTGTATTTTTTGTTTTAACCCCTCTCATCCAGAAGATCCCCCCTTTGGTTCTTGCATCTTATGAAAAATATGTACAAATCTTAAAATCTTTCATATTTTTTGAAGTATAATCCTTATGCTTTGTGGTAGGGAGGACTAGAGATTTTCATATTTTTCCCTTGCATATTTAAAACTTTTGTAAGAAATCCATGCATATTATTATATATGGACCTTGTTCCCCCATACCCTAGATTTTGGATGAGGATAGTAACATAATACATATTGAGTTGGCGCCCCAGGCGTGAGTCAATGTCGGTGACTACAGATCCAAATTTCTTGGATGGTGATGAGCTCACCCTGATCGTAGACCTCCAAGGCTACTACGTGAGAGGCTGAGATACAGACCCCACCACTTCTACGTACTGCCAAGGACCAAACCTCAAGGCTCCTCCATGGGAGGAGGTGATGCCAAGGTCCAACGTCTATTCCTGAGAACGTGTGCTCTTGAATTAGAAGAAAATCTGCCACCCATTCAACCACTACTCTTTGCAACTTGTGCCATAGTATTAGGTGCTGCAGGGAGAAATGGGGTCTCAAAAAGGCCTCCAATTAGTGTTTCCTAATTTCAAGGGATTAGAGAGGGATTTGATGTGTACTAATGAGAGTGCTAGAAGGTGTGGGGCAATGGTATGTTGAGGTGGAGGGTGGGCAGGCCTACAGAGAGCCCCTATTAGTTGTTCCCCTTACACTAGGGACCACCCAAACCATCCCCCTCCTCCCCCCCTTAACCCATGTTTGACCCTCCTCCCAGGTGCACCTCCCCCACATGAGCCCAAATCCACTTTCAATGACATGGTGGGCCCCTTGTGGAAAATGTTTCTTCCCCCCTCCCTCTTTCTTGGGTCTTTGCCCCCACTATTCTGGTCCAGCCTACCATTCCCTCCATTTTTGAAATGCGAGGCTACCCTTCCTTGCATTTGTCCTCTTCCCCCTCTTTCTCTGCTCCCTCCTGCTATGGCCTACTTGCTGCAACTCCTCTCTCTCTCTCTCTCTCTCTCTCTCTCTCTCTCTTATTATATACCATATGTATTTAGCTTTTTAGTACAGGTGCTAGAAGAAAAAAAATGGCCGGTGGCTTCCCCTATACTCTAATGATGAAGATAGTACGGGGGTAAGTTTGTCTATTCATGTTGATGAGGGAGATGTCAAGAATGTGAATGTCACATCGCAATGGACTCTAAGGGATGTGCGAGAACACTAATTGGTCATGAAGGATGGCATGTCAGAGATCAAATTTATCTTACATGGTGGAAAGATCAGCCGACGTGTGGAGAAGTGTATGCATAGTTCCTCCTACAACTTTGAAGATTGTTAACAATGTGTTTGACTAGTGCAGCATTTAAATTTTTTGCCAAATCCTAGTTCTTGTTTCAAAAGATGATGGACAATTAAATTGATGTGTTATTTCTTTTGATGTTTTTTCCCTTTGAGTTCATGGTAAATGTTTTTCAAAAAATTTGGGGATTTTATGATTTGTTTTAATTCTTAGGGTTTTGATATATATAAAGGGGTAAGAGCCATTTTTACCTTACATTCTCACTTTCACTTTCAGAGAGCCATAGAAACTCCCACCCTCAAAACTAACTCCATCAGTCACATCATCGCTATTTGCCATGGATTTAGCTAGAGCTAGGTTTGATGATTTCATCTCACAAACTGCATTTGCAGGTCACAAGGAAGAGCTGTTTTTTGTGTTTGATAGAACTTTAGATGTCCTGGGCACACATATGTGAACCAAGGATGATTTCATAGATCATCCACTACATGCAAGTGAATTTCATTGATTTTGCATATACACTTGACGAATCTTCAAAGAGATGGGTTCCAGTATATTACAACAAGTATCTATTCCTAGATGAACCCAAGTTTGTGAAGCGCTTGGCCTGCTTTTGCGATAATCTTACAGAGGAAGGGTTTAGGATGGTAGCAATGAAAGACATCCTAGAAGTGGGGATCATGGGAAATACATGCACTAAATTCCTTTCATGGGAGATGAAATTCATCTTTCTTCTCAGAGAAGAAAATTTAGAGGAATAAGCCTCATCGTCCGGCACCCCCGCTAGTATAACTGCTGATATCCTTGTCCGCAGACTAGACTCTAACATGTACATGGAAGAGAGTCTTGACCATGCAAGAGAGGAGATGGAAGCAGCTCAAGCATTGAGCCTACTTCAAGAGCCCCCAACAAGAGTAGAGCAAGAATTTGCATTGAAGACCATTGACCCAGAAGCAGACTTATGGTCCTTGTCCCCCCTCATCATTGATGGAGAATGTATGTTTGTCTTTGTCAAGATTGTGGTTAGATAGGAATCTCTTGCCTTCGCTCCACCCATGGACACTTTGGCAGGAAGATTTTATATTGCCTCAGAATTTTTCTTATCCTCATTAAGTTTGACATGTCCTCCATGAAATCCCATCTTTGAGAGCAACTTCTCAGCTTTTGCAATGCACCGTGTGGATACTTCTTGCGGAATTAAATTCCAAGAATAAATAAGATGCAAATACAATAACTTATCAAGTACGCACAGTTCTGTGTGTAAAGTACATATGTGTACTCTCTCTAGTGGGATGGTCAAGATGGGATCCCACTTTGGATCCTTCTGGTCATGATTGGGAGCTTGCGTTTGGCTACAAGATAGAATGCCATTCTCCCATTGTAATCTAGCCTTTTGCTTATGTTGAGAACACATGAAATAAAGGCATGTGAACATTGCATTTGCACCTGTATCATAACCATGCAAGCACTTGAGGGTCTTCAAATCACCAGCAAGATGCCATTCAGCTCGAAGTGTTCCATGGCCATCTATTGTCAGTGTTTTTCCTTCCTCTTGTTTTCAAATTGTTGATGGGAAATCTGTTCTATCTAGAACCCACTTCAATGTCTTATGGCACTCTTTCAGAGTCTCAAATGTTGCAAGCCAACATATATCCTTCTCTAATTGTATTGAGAAATATTACTCTACTTCCTCGTTCCCTTGAACAAAGGTTAAGGCTTTATTCATAATGCAGATGCTCACTCTCTCTAATTTGTGTTCTTTCACCAATTGAGCTTCATCCAGTTTGATGACAAATATGAGCTTGCCATTGCATTCTATACAACAAAAGAGAGAAATCGTTAGGATATACACGATATAGGAAATGAACTAAGTAAAGTGCAATGCTATAATGGATTTCCTCTTACTATCTTCTCTCATGCCATAGAATTTGACCATTGCTTGTTGTAGTTTCTCAACATCTAAGTAGACATTGTTGAAAGCATTCATCTCAAAGGTTTGCAAACCAGATTTCTTTTTACTCTTCCAAGTCATTGTGCCTCTTACGCAATGGTACCCTCCAAGCATTTACTTCTGCACGTTGGTTTGTTTCTTGTTGTGCACATCTCACAGACCAAGGTGGGGTAGGGGCACCATAGACCTCTTATACTTTTTCAAGATAGCAGACTTGAAAATTTTAAAAACAGATGTGTAAGCTTCACGACCTACACCAGCAGTATCACAAGATGCAAGCATCTCCTTTGCATCCACAATGTCCTTGAAGTCCTTCATCACCTCTTCAACAACTTGCACATATAGGTGCTTGTGTCTTGGGTCCCTTAGTATCCCAATGATATCACTTGACTTCAATAAACCTGTTAGAGCATATGAACAGTCAATATCATCTCCGTCCATTCTTCCCATCACATCTTCCATAAAGTTTTAAAAGAAGAACACGAGCAAAACTCGGTCACAAATAGTGTAGCACAAAAGAGTGTAATTGTCATTGGAACATTTGATAACCAACCTTGTAGCCTAGATTCTCCTCTTTCTTGCACCCCCAGTGGGTGCCAATGCATCCATGCTATGTAAGAACCTTCTTTTTCTATCCTTCAATCCCAAAGGTGTTTCTTTCATCTTTTGCACTTGTTCTTCTGCCTTCTCTCATTCCTTCTCTATGGCGCATTGAACTTGATTGTATACAGATCTTTCCAAGCCTTTTTTGGTTTCAGCTACCTTATAGAGTGACTCTTGTAATTTATGTCACTCCAAGTCCAATGCTTTGGCTTAATCATGAATATCCCTTGAAGATCCTTGTTCTACCTTTGAATCTCCAGCATAGAGTTATGAATTGTAATAATGGTGCTATTTCTAAATGTGCTAGCTACTCTGCTTAGACTGTATGCATATCGCTTGCTTGCATAGCCATTATATGAGCATTATTTAACCGATTGTAATAACCAAGCAAACCTGCATGTCCATTTCCAACAAACTGAACTAGCTCATGCATTGTATGAAAAGGAGGGCTCTTTTGGTTGGCAGGATCTAAAGGATACAAAGATCCTTCTACCCAAAGGTCGAGATGCTTCTTTCCTTGAATCATAGACTATGGATCTTGGAAGGTCTCCTCAATCCCAGACTACGTGTGCTTGCATATTCAGCCTCCAACTCTTAGTGAACCTCGCACTTGTTGTGGAGACGTCCTTGAATGGTGACATGAGTAAAAGAGTGTAGAGAAGGAGAAGGTGTGGAGAAGCAGGCTTGAAGGAGCAACATGCAAGAAGGGGGAGGGCAAGGAGGAGGAGGGACGGAGAAGGGAGGACCAGTAGTTGAAGAGGAGAGATGAAGGGGGAGGGAAGGTGGGAGGACCAGCAGGTGTGGAGAGTGAGGAGAAGTAGGCATAGAGGAGGAGGGAGGAAGGAGCAGGAGGGAGGGGGGAGGAGGAGCAGGCATGGAGGAGGGAGGGGGAGGGAAGGAGGGGTAGGCGTGGAGGAGGGAGGGAGTGAGGAGGGGGAGGGCGAGGGGGAGGGGGGAGGGTGAGGGAGGGAGGGAGGGAGGGAGGAGAGAGGAGGGAGGGAATAAAAATTCAAAATTTGAATTTTGAATTTGTTGGTTCCCACCTAGGAGTAAGAGTTGTGTAAGAGGTGTGGCCACTTGTGGGCTTAACCCACCTAGGTGAGGGGGGGTTAGGACTTTTTGGGCCCTACTATGGCCCTTTCATTAGGACTAATCCATTTCTTAATCCATTCCTTATGAGGCACTTTTGAGACCCCATTTCTCCCCTAATGTAAGTGCACGGTCACGAAGACCATCTAACTGACCACAGTCCAACTCATGAGGAGGGGGTGGTGGAGAGCAAGGCTCACTTGTGCCTAGGAGCCTACTTCTAAGAGTCAGATCTCTGTGATTTGGGAGGGTGTTTGTAGGGGAAGTAACCCGTGTTTGTGTGCATGCAAACCAAGGTCACGAATGTCTCTATGCCAACCTACTATGCCCACTGCACCATGAAAGAGATATCTATCTCAAAAATCTCAATGCACTATATAGTGTCCAGTAATGTAGTTGTGTGAGTGCTACCTACAATGGCAAGCAAATCACTCCTACTGCCAAACTAGAGCCCGGCCTCTTTGGAGCAAGCTAAACGTAAGTAGAATCCCCTTACTTAAGCCAGAGATCCACCCCATACGGGCCCATCCAATCATCCATATAAGCAGAAGCCCCATACGGGCCCATCCATCATTTGATGTAACTAAGCATCCCATCATAGCATCTGACATTGTTGGTGTCCACTTCTCCATACGTATGGAGGTGAACTCCTCTTGAAGGGGCTGTAGTACCAAGACCAACTCTAGAGGCATGGGATACAAGTCTGGAATGTCAAGATAGTTCCATGGATCGAGCCCCTCGACAAATGGAAGCCTAGCACATCAACTCGGAGGGGAGATATGAGAGGATGAATCCCCTTCCCCTGGCCCTTGTGAAGAGGCTGAGTCCCATAAGGGAGGGGAAGGGGGTTGCTGAATCGAGGAAGAGGCAGGGGGAGAGGGTACAGCCTTGCACTTGACTAGGGATGGGAACTAGGACTAGGGCCTAAAGATGTGCAAGAGGCCTAAGGAATGGGTGAGCCTGTCGTGGCAGGTGGGGTGGGGGCACTAGGGAAGGGGGGGCGGGGAACCGATGACTAGGGTGATGACAATAGGGGGGGCAAGGAGGGGGGTGAGGAGAGTACGGAGTAGGAGGTGAGGGATTGCTAGGAAGGGGGGAGGGATTTAGAGAAAGGGTTGAGGGCAAGGAGAATGTCCACCAATCATTGAAGAGGAGGCTTGTTGCTGTGGGGGTGCCTAGGAACTTTGGACCTTCTCCTCTCAAATGGTGGAAGGGTGGACAAGAGAAGCCAGTCCTCCAAAGACATTCTCCTTAGAAAATGCGTAGTGTTGTGCAACATTGGATGCCAGAGGTCTTGGTACTTGGAGCCTCTGAGTCCTCAACCACTCCTAAAACTTGCTGCTACTACATGGGTGCCTGGATGCTCATGCCTCCTTTCCTGATGGAGGCTTCTAGAGAGGAAGACATCCCACCTTTCAAGGAAATGGGCCACCTACTGGTCGGGATCCTATCTGCTCCTCTTGGGAGTGGGAGGCTCCCTGCTCTCTCCTCTTGTAGTTTTCCTGCTACCTACAACTCTTTTCATCCCACCAACTTGATGTTGAAATAAGTGTGATCAAGGGCTTGCTCTATGGTGCATGTGTGCATCTAGGGGAGTCACATGTGTGTGTGTGTGTTGTAGAGGCACATCAAGTGCTATGATGTGTCTAGTGTGTGACCTAAGTGATGATGTAAGCCAAAGGCCCCCACATGGGAGGTTCCTTTGATTTAGGCCAGTCCCACTGATGTAGGGGTTGATTGCCACTGATGTAGGGAAGGTGCCTTTGATCTAGGCCACCTTCTCCCCATTTCTATAAGAGAGAGTCACCTCTCTCACAATCAATAATGAACAACATTTTTGGTTACATCTTGTGCTCTCACTCCTCTTCCAAGATGCATCTATTCTATCCCACGTGTTTCTACATTTGGTATCAGAGCTTTAGGTTCTAAATCTAGCTTAGCCTAGCATTAGATGCTCCCTAGTAGGAATTCTTAGACTTTTTTAAGCTTCTACCATCTTCACCATTTCTTCCCCAAATTTGTGAGAGCTTGTTCTCCCTTATCGTTTCACCATTCTCCAAGCCCTTTGTGCTATAGAACAATCTCTGTCAGGTGCACCTTCAACTCGAAGCTTGTCGTGAAATTGCGCCTCCATCGCCTCTGCCAACAAGAAAATAGTCCGTCGATGTATCGCGTAATTCTGCCTCTGTGTTCACTCATTTCCAAATTCCTCTAAGCACGAGTTGGGCAACGCTACAAGAAAGCTGCTGGTGTATTTTGAGCCTGTTTGGTCAAGTATTGGAGGAGAAACATATGAAAAACTAGTCAAACTTACTAAGCTTAGCTATGGCGACCTGGCACAACATTGCGCACTTCCTTGGTTGAGGACCTTCTCTGGTATAAGGCCTTTATTTCTGCATAAAAATCCCCTTGAATAGAGCTACGAGCTATGCAAATTGTGGCCTCCAATCTACCTTGGTCTTTGCTGACAGAATTCTTCATATTTTGGCCAAGGGTGTTGACTAATCACCATAAGTTTGGGGCTTCTATTATTTACTGCAAATTTTCATTGTTTTGATTGTACTTGAGTAGTAGAACTCAGTCATGGAGCTCATGAGTGTCCTTATTCTTTGCATTTAGAATGATGACTATGTGATTTTCTTTGACCATGATTGATGAGTACTTGAATTGTAAACATGACTAAGCCCGAGCAAGTAGAGAAGTTTGATGGAACTAGTTTCCATACTTGGCAAACAAAAGCTAAGTTTGTGCTTATGAAAAAGGGGATATGGAATGCTGTGAATGGAAACGAAAAGAAGCCTACAAAAGAAGAAGCTAATTGGTTGATCAAAGACAAGAAGGCTCTTGCTATCATTGCTTTGGGATTAAGTGACTCATACATTCACCACATTGATGGCTTTGAAACTTCACATGAAGCTTGGGATCATCTTCACACAGTATTTGGTGCACAAGGGAAATGCTTCAAATATATCTTGCTTATTAAGTTCCTTTGGCTACAATTGGAAAAGGGAATGTGTTATTCCATGAAGAAGAACAACTCCAAAGAGAATGAAGCATTTCTTGTGAAGAAGGGCTACTTCAACAACAAAGCAAATCTGGCTGAAGGAAGAACTCCATCAGCAAATGAAGAATCAAACTTGGTGGTAGAAGATAAAGACTATGCTTTTTGAGCACTTTGTCTTTTGAATTTTTGTTTATCATCACTTGGTCAAATTTTGAGGTTCTCTGCCTGGAGTAGTACTCCAAAAATAATGTCATATGTTTTGTCTTTTGTAAATCACCTCTAGTCACCATATGATGTAGGCCATGTGATATGTGTTTTGTCTATCCCATTTTTGTGAACCTCACACCCTTGGGAACCCTTGCTAGCATGAGATCCTAGCCATAGATTTATCCTTGACCACCATGAGATGGCATGAGAAACTATGAGACTAGATGTATCCTTGACATTACAAGAGGCAAGCCCTTGAGGGGGGGTATGTTGGGATAAGTGTGATCAAGGGCTTGCTCTATGGTACATGTGTGCATCTAAGGGAGTCACATGTGTGTGTGTGTGTGTGTGTGTCTATTGTAGAGGCACATCAAGTGCTATGATGTGTCTAATGTGTGACCTAAGTGATGATGTAAGCCAAAGGCCCCCACATGGGAGGTTCCTTTGATTTAGGCCAGTCCCACTGATTGCCACTGATGTAGGGAAGGTTCCTTTGATCTAGGCCACCTTCTCCCCATTTCTATAAGAGAGAGTCACCTCTCTCACAATCAATAGTGAACAACATTTTTGGTTACATCTTGTGCTCTCACTCCTCTTCCAAGATGCATCTATTCTATCCCACGTGTTTCTACACTTGATTTATTTTTATTCTTTTCACCTTAGTCCATCTTTCTTAGAGGGCTCCACCCAAGGGTCTAGGACTCCTATTGTTGATGTTGGTAGGGCCACTAGATCTTGTCCACTTGAAGCTCCCTCTATTGTCATTATTCATCCTACTATTGAGGCTCCCTCTATTGTCTCTGTCTACCCTACTGCTGAGAAGGAGGAGGGGTCCCACCCCAACCTTAACCTCTGGTCCAAGGTGGCCCATTTGCCTGCAATGTAGACATTGACCTCATAGCACAAATACCTCTAGCCTCTATTGGAGCATTCCCCCCTCAAGGGTCTCATCGAAAGAGATGTTGGGTCCTCTATGACCATCTTGAGCTAGGGGACACCATCATCTTGCACAACCAAAGCTATAGTCCATGTGGGGGACTCCAGCATGGTAGCAAAGGCTCAACCTATGGCGGGAAGGATGACTTTGTACTTTTATGGGAGGCAAGAAATAAAGCATCACTAGAAGATGAGGAACATGATGGGTCGAAAGTCCATGTCCTCCAATGTGAAGACATGGTACCAAGGGAAGAGATACACCAGGTGGGGGCCAAGGAGGATGAGAATCTACTCCACAAGTGCCAAGGTGGTGTCGGAGGAGCCTAGCTGGAGGAGGAAGACCCCTCCCATAGTGTTGGTGACCTCCTAGATGTGGTCCCCTAGCTCAAGATGGTCCTCTATGACCATCTTGAGCTAGGGGACACCATCATCTTGCACAACCAAAGCTATAGTCCATGTGGGGGACTCCAGCATGGTAGCAAAGGCTCAACCTATGGCCAGAAGGATGACTTTGTACTTTTATGGGAGGCAAGAAATAAAGCATCACTAGAAGATGAGGAACATGATGGGTCGAGAGTCCATGTCCTCCAATGTGAACACATGGTACCAAGGGAAGAGATACACTAGGTGGGGGCCAAGGAGGATGAGAATCTACTCCACAAGTGGCAGGGTGGTGTCGGAGGAGCCTAGCTAGAGGAGGAAGACCTCTCCCATAGTAGTCGGTGACCTCCTAGATGTGGTTCCCTTCTAGTGCCAAGCTTGCCTGAATCGAGTGTCGCACCTATCTCCTTGTGGGTGTGAAACATACTATTCTTCCCACTACTGTCCCGTCCTTGAGTGATTGTATTGTGTGCTCCACCTATTTCTTATGATTTGGAGAGAGGAGAACCTTAACGGTTGGGGGAATCGAGGGTGCTGCCATAGAGCCTCTCTAGCCAGAACAAAGTTCACCATCAAACTTAAAAATTGTGCTTGCGCGATGAGGAAAGGAAGGAAAAGAGAAAGGGGAAAAGCACTTGGAAAAGGACAGATGGCACCAACCCTCAAGCCAAGAAAGAAAGAAAGTGAAAAAGAAGGGGAAGGAGGAGGGAAGCTGCCAAAAGAAACCTCAACACCTGCTAGAGCCTCTAGCTTGTTAGTTCTTCACTAAGGGGAAAAAAGAGCCCAAAAAACTCAGCAAAGACGACCGTACAACAGGGACCAAAAGCACTCTTCAAGGTGGAACGTCAACCTTGAAGCCTAAAAAAGAAAGCATGCTATGGAAAGCTAAGGGACCAAGCAGCTTTCCATGAATGCCTTGCCACGAACTCAACCACAAAAGAACCCATCTTGACTAGCTTCTTCCTAAACATGCCAAAAAGCCCAATCTCAAGCCAAGGTCCTAGACCCACCAACCTTTGCAATACTTGCCAAAAGGTACCTAGAAAGCCGCGCCAAAAAACTCAAAGCTTGAGAAAATTAACAACAAGGTCCCGCCCCAACATATGAATAGCCAATATCACTTGTTGGGAAGTCCGAATTGTGAGGCAACTCCCTAACTGAGCTGTGAACTTGAAGCCCAACACATTGAGCTGCCAATGTCAGTCCAAAATAGTACTAATCCGTGAGTTGGGCCCTGGGTTTTGGCATACCCACCATGGCAATGGCAGTTTCGATCATTGTCTACATTCTCAGAACCCCTTACTACACCTACTAGAGAGGCACTTAGAGGACCATAACCTATTGAAAAGAGGCAATGCAAGGTGCCCACTACCATAAGATGTGCTCCCAGGTGAGCCATGAACGAGCAATTGCCCTACACATAGTCCCCACCCTACTTGTGACAAAGAAAACAAGGATGGTAAGGGAAAATCTTGCTCCAGATGGCATCAAAGAGGAGAGGGAGGCAAGATCGTAGGCGAGAGAAGCAAAAAAAAATGGAAAAGGGAGGGGAAGGCATCGTAGGAGAGGCAGGGATCAAGCAGTGTCATCAAGGTTAATACTTTATTGGCTCACCAGGTTAAGTTATTGTTCAAATTATATGGATTGCCTTGTGACATAGTTAGTGACAAAGACCCAAAGTTCTCTTGGTACTTCTAGCAAGAATTATTTCCAAAATTGGGAAAAACTTCAAGTATGAGTTTCATTTATCATCCTTAGTCTGAAGGAAAAATAGAGGGGGTAAATCAGATCATAAAAGATATGCTTTGAGCCTCCTTTGAGCATATGTCTCCATAAGGCTATCTAATTGGGAAAAGAATCTCTCAATATGGTAGAATTTTCTTATAAGAGTGTTAATCATATGGCTTTTGGTTAGTCTATTCATGCTTATGTACGAATATTGTGACGCCAAAAATTGATATCTTTTATTTGGCCTTGGTGTTGCTTTTCTCTATGTTTGATAAGAGTGTGAGTATCAAGTGATAGCCTAGTGGCTCACTTATTTCCATTCTCTAAGATATTGTGCAGAATTGAGAGGATGAATGGAATTGATCATTGTAAATACCATGTGTATGAATGATAAATACCTTGATATGGGGGAGAGATATTTGTGTATGGGATATTGTGGGGTTTTTAGAAAATAGGAAGAGCGAGTCATATAAAGAGGTGGGTCTCATGTCCATGTGTTCCAATAATGTAAGAGAGATCACATGCCAAGCATGTGGAAGGCATGTGGAGGTGTGTGGAGTCAAGAGAAATCCTTCTAGAATTCCTATGTGTAATAAGGAGGATGTGGACATATGAAATAGAGAAGGTGCCTATGGGCTCCATGTGAGAAGACCCTTGACTCTCTCAATATTTTAAGGCTCATGAGCATATTTTGATGGGACACATGTCAATAGTAGCCAAAAAGGACATCGATGGTGACATACGAGCTTATGTGATTGATGGGAAAAGGAATCTATATGCATCAATTGTAAATGGGTAAAGGAGCGTGACAATATCATAAAAGGAGCCCTCCTCTCCCTTATTCAACATCTCTTCCACCATTAAGCCTCATGTTGCTATAGCTCTAGTCTCCTCAAGCCTCTTCCATGAGTCTTCTCTCTCCCTCTTGTACATATCCTCTTATAATGGCTCTTGAGTCCATATCTCTCTAGTTCATTATCTTTCTATGAGTAGTTGTTATTGGATAACCATGCGGGTTAGCAGTAGTGACTATGACGAGTGTGCAAGGGTAGGTTAGTCGTAACGATTGGCGGTTGAGTCTTCAATGGTCTCTAATTGACAGTCGATTCTTGTGCGCATGCTATTACTAGCATTCCGTCTCTGTTCTTTACGCAGTTGTTGAGAGAGCTCTTGCTCCAGGAATACAAAGTTCTATAGTGTTGTGTCCCTCTATTCGCATTCTCTGTATTCTATTTGTAGATGTTGTGCATATCGTTTTATCTCTATTTCTTGTAGCGTTTGCGCTGAGTTATGATGCTACAAATTGGCGATCATGATGCACATTCTTACTATCACAAAAGGGATTCGCGATCTGGCGATTGATTGGCTTTAGACAAGGTGTTTTGGCAAGCTCATGTGGTCCACTCCTTGCTGTCACTAGGGAGGCACTTCACATGGAGGTTTGCACGTAGTGGCACGCACTCCGATGGAGATTCAGGAGGAGATTGTAGCGGTGAGGTGTCAAATCCATGGCTTTCAAGATGAACTCTAGAGGATGCGAACTGATCCCCAGCACCCTACTTACGGTCGATCAAGTGTGGAAATCCCAATGAAGAATCTCATCTGGTGGTCTTGGCAATGCATTCTACAGTTGCTATCTTTCCAATAGGCATGCATGCGCACACGCTCGCAAGGCCCTCGTAACCCTTTGATACCAACGATACGGTTACGGCGATGGAGGAGTTATCTCGAGCATGGAGACCTCATGCCCCAAGGCTCTCTGGGAGGGGTTGACTAGTGTCAAGGGATGCCTTCTCATTCACTTTCATTGCCATGGCTACGGTCAAGGTAGCAGGTGCGGGTCTCATTGGATGGATGCAAGGTGTTGAGTGCATCCTTGTTTCCAACAGCAGTTTTGTCGGCTTCTGGCAACCTCTTTGGGCAAGGAGTACCATCAAGAGAAGGAGCACCAAACATTGGAGGCGCTGCGATGGCGGGCCAAGTCAAGTATGCCAAGTTTTCAAGAAAAACATCTGATGACCCGGATGCTTATGTCCGACAGTTTGAGAACGTGTATGCGGTCAATAATCCGCTACCCATGGTACCACTGCGACATGAGGCAATTTTCGAGTCAACCTTAGTAGGCAAGGCATTAAGGTGGCTTGCAGAGTATGCGGTGGATCAATTCGCCACATATGATCTAGTCCGCGACGCATTCTTGAGATGGTTTCATAAGGAAAAAATGATTCCACAAACTCTGGATAGATTGCAGACGGTTGGATTAGGGAGATCAGGATGTGGAGGATTATGCATCCAAATTCAACTTACTCATGCAACATGTGCCACAAGCGAATTGTCTTGCTTCAGGTGGTGCTGAACGGCTACTTCATTTTAGGGCTGTCTCGAGATCTGCGGATGGCGTTGGCCATAGTGAATCGAACACAAACGATGCTCACGGTGATTATGGCACAAGCAGTGTGAGTAGGGGAGTCTCTGCACGACAGGATAGCCAAGAACTGCAAATCCTCAAAAAGCAAAACCAAGAAGAAATTGGCAAATTCTAAGAAGTTGGATGATAGTGATGAAGGTTCGGATGTTGCCAGCTTTGATGAAAGCTCTGAAGAAACCAGCTCAGAGGAATCCAACTCGAAAGTGGAGACAAAGTCCTGGTGAGCCTCTAAAGGAGGTAAGGGCACTCTAGTGGCTTCCGGAGAAGGATCAGCCCCCAAAGGGTTGAAAGGTATATGGTGCACTCACTGTCGCAATCCTTGTCATTCTGTAGTCAAGTGTGCCCTTAATGCAAATTGGTGCGCAATTTGCTTGACAAATACCCACAACATGGTGGGATGCCACTATAATGGGCATGGCCAAAGAGAAGTTGGTCAACAACAGGATTTGGGTGCACCTTTTGTGTAAGAGGAGCAAGCACAACAGTCATTCCAACGAGGTGGTGGTGACGGGAGCCATAGATGCGGATGTGGAGGTGGAGGTCATGGTCAAAATTGACCAAAAACTTGCTTGTTCTGCTTGGGTGAAGGCCATTGGCAAAACGAATGCTTGGATGCTCAAGAATGGGATTGGCAACGAGCAGAGCAACAAAAGTATACGGGGAAAATGCCCAACACTTCCATGGTGCACATTGTTGAGGATGACCCATTGGTGTGCTCGAAGATTAGTATAATCACCCGTGCGGGTACAAAGGTGCAGGGGCCGAACCTTAAGAAAGGTGACAAGCTGATGGATGGACTAGTACAAGAACAAGTACAACGACAAGTCTGTGATTTGGTGATGGAGGAGCCACCCTTGATGCAACTGGCAGAGTCCACAAAGGCGCCCATTGGGGCATGCAAGGTGCAGTTCACGGAGCCGGTTGTCCAATCAGAGTCGAAGATAGCATAAGGCAACAAGTTCACGCTTCACTTACTGGGGAACGGCCCGAAGAGCTCCCTTGTTAGTGGCTAACCAAGCCATGAAGCGAGCAAATTATCCACAAAGGGTGCCTGGGTTGGAATGCATTATAGAAGCACCAATCTAGATTTTGCTAGGTAGATTACTCATCTTGGTTCGGGGATTCCACTGGCAATTGTTGCACTCCCTCCACACAGAGTCGGAGCTAGAAGAGGTGGATCTGTGCCAAGCTGATTCCTCTCCAATACCGGCGGTCCCTCTGACATGAGAATTCTGGTGATATTAGCAAAAGCACAAGGTCATATTTTTGCACAAGTTCTAGTGGATGGAGGTTCTAGGGTCAATATAGTCACCTTGAAGACCTGCCAAGAAATGGGATGGATGTCCTAGGAACCGGTGCCATTCTTAGTCCACATGGCTAATCAACGCTGAGTTCGATCACTCGGAATCTTACGAGTAGTAATCTTGGAGGTGGCGGGCATCTCATTCGTGGTCTCATTTGTGGTGCTCAATATGGAAGCCCCGACACCAGAGTATAGTGTACTCTTGAGCAGGCCCCGGTTGTAGCAAGCAATGGTCAAGCATAACTAGGAGCATAACATCATCTCTATAGAGGCAAGAAAAAAGTGTGGGTCACAATGGGAGTGGCGACACCCTTGGTAGATCCGATACGACTCATGTTGGCCAAGACGGTGAACATGGCAGACAGACTAAAGGATGATGAGGAGGAATCCTTTCTCAAAGCAAATCCAGAGCTGAATCTGATATTCACCATCAATATGGAAGGCATTACGAAGAGGTACCTACATCAAAATCTTCTGGCAGGTTCCATCAGCACAGTTCTAGAGGTGATTGAGCCTCAGTAACAAGCAGCAGTAGGCAAATATGGTTCTGCGAGATCTTTTGCAGCAAGAGAGAGTTCGAGGAACGCATGAGCCAAATCATGCAGGTGCAAGAAGATGCTCTGGATACAGTATACCTGGGGGATGATGGTGCATCTAAGTCAATCAAACTTAGCACGTTGTTGACGCCTGATTTCTACAGCAAACGGATAGCCCTACTGAGGGATTTCTCTAATGTGTTCGCATGGGACTATGCTGACATGAAAGGATTGGATCCAAAATTTTCCCAGCATTGGGTTAACCTAAAGCTGGATGTGACTGTGACAAAGATACAATGCTATCGCATGAATCCGCATGTGGCCAAGTAAGTGCGAGAGGAGCTGGAGCACTTGCTGCGGATGGGATTCATTGCACCAATCGAGAACTCGGAATGGATTTCACCTATTGTCATCGTGCCAAAGAAGAATAAGAAATTACAAATTTGTGTAGATTACCAGAAGTTGAATGCGGCCATGGTACCAAATCCCTTTCCTCTACCGTCCATGCTAGATGAAGTGGCAGGGCATGAGGTATACTCATTCTTGGATGAATATAGTGGTTACAATCAAATCAGGATGCCTCTAGAACATCAGCCCAAGACAACATTCATCACATCATGGGGAGGCTATGTCTATATAGTCATGTGGTTTGGATTACGGAATTCCCCCTCTACTTTTCAACGAGCAATGCAGGAGATTTTTGGCTCGTACTTGATAGACTTCACAGTGTGTTCGGAACATTCACCGAGCACTTGGAGCATTTGCAAGTGCTTCTAATGATGCAGGGAGGTATCCTTCAGCTTGAATCCTATGAAATGTGCATTTGGAGTATGTAGCGGCCGACTCCTAGGTCATGCAATCTTGGCAGAAGGAATTGCGGTGGATCCAAACAAAGTGGTAGTGATTATGCAAGCACCTGCTCCAACAATGCCTGACGATTGCTTGTGCTTTCTGATTCAAATTTGTTGGCGTGGCAAACATTTGTGGTTCCTAGCTCATATGGCGATTCCCTTGAATGCACATGCTCATGTGGAACTAAAGGCATTTTTGTGGACCACGGAGTGTGACCAAGCTTACTGGCAACTCAAAATTCAGCTTTCCACAACACCAGTGCTGATGTCTTTGGATCGGGATAAAAATTTTCATGTATTTGTTGATGCTACAGATAGGGCTATTGGTACTGTCCTGATGCAGGAAGATGCAGATAAATGGTATCGTCTAGTATACTATGCAAGCCGACGGCTCTCAACTGTCGAAAACAATTACTTTGTCACGGAAAGAGAAGGACTGGGCATGATTTATTCAGTCAAAAAATTCTGGCGTGTTTGTGTTCCATGTTGATCATTCCGCATTGTTGTACTTAGTAAAACAACAAAGTCTTATGGGTCAATTGGCACAATAGGTGTTGTTATTGTAGGAATATGACTTTGATGTTATTTATCAGCCGGGCTCGTAGCATATGGTAGCAGATTACTTATCTTGACTAGAGTCTAGGGAGCTTCCAACGGGAGTGGAAGATGAGCTCCCTGATGCGGAGCTGGCGGCTATTTTTTGGGCGGATCTGATTGAGGTGGAGTTCGAAGTGGTTCCGAAAGGCCCATGGTCATGGTATAATGAGATGCTCTCATTCCTGACTATTGGCATAATACCCAAGTACATGAATAGAGATCAAAGGAAATGATTAGCACTATGGAGTCGATCTTTTGAAGCAGTCTTAGGCCAGCTGTACCAGCAACATCTGATGGAGGCCCTCCTATGGTGTGTTCAACCTCATGAGCAGGTGGCAATGCTGATGGAAGCCCATTGTGGGGTTTTAGGTGGTCATTTTGTAGGGGATATAACCATAAAGAAAATATTGCAAGCAGGCTTATGGTGGCCAACTATGCAGAACGATGCTAGGTGGTTTGCAAAGAGTTGCAACCTATGCCAGCCATTGGGCCAACCCATAGATCATGATCGAATGCCGCTTAACCCCATTTTACCACCACTAGAGCCATTTCAGAAGTGGGGTCTGGACTTCATGGGTCTATTCAAGCTAGCTGCTGCTGCTGCCTGCACACAGAACTATTACACACTGGTAGCACCTGACTACTATACCAAATGGGTGGAAGCCTGTGCTTTGTGGGATAATACCAAAAATTCGGTTGCAAAATGCCTATACCGTGATGCGTTCATGCGGTTTGGTTGCCCAATTGAAATTGTCAGCGACAGGGGGACTCACTTTGTCAACAAGGTCATTAAGCAGATGAATTCCTTCTATATGGTGATTCACAAGAAGTCTTCCCCCTACTATTCGTAGGCTAATGGATTGGTTGAATCTACAAATCATGCATTCAAGCGGATTATTTCACTGTTAGTAAATGAGCACTACACAGATTGGGATGATAAGTTGCTGGCAACATTATGGCCTTACCGCACATCGTTCAAGGTGGCGACTAGGTTGATTCCTTTCAAGTTGGCATTTGGGCTAGAAGCAATTACGCCAATCGAGCATTGTGAAGATAGTGGGAGAGAGGGAAGGAGTCTCACTTGCGGCTTTCTCACATACACAATGGGGGAATACACACACAGGTGGAGGCTGAAAACAGTTTTTCCTCTTCTTAGTTGTGAAAGCCAAAAGAACTCTAGTACAAAGAAATAGAAGAACCCTATATGTGGGTCTCAAACCAAACTCAACTAACTAAGGTGGCATACTAACTGAGCCACGAACTAGAGTAGATAAGGATAGCTATCATCCAGCTATTATTCATGGGCGGTGTACCAACCGCATCTGCAGCTAACAAGTCGGTGACATAAATGCACAACGGTCACCCTGGCATATCACGAGTGGAGCTCGATATCTCAACACTCCCCCTCGAGCTCAATCCCAATTCTTGCACACCAAGCAGGTCTCTGAACTTGCGCAGCTTCTCTGCGTCCAATGCCTTCATGAATATGTCAGCTACCTGATCCTCTGTGCTGACATAAACTAGATCAGTAAGACCTAGTAAAACCTTCTCCCGCACATAGTGATAATGCACCTCAATGTGCTTTGTTCTAGCATGATAGACTGGGTTATTTGCCAAGTATATACTGCTCATGTTGTCACAATAAATGACAACTGGCCCATCTGTAGACTGATGCATATCATAGAGTAGCTTATGCAACCAAGCTGCCTCACATGCAGCCATTGCTGCACCCCTGTACTTAGCCTCTGTGCTTGACAAGGCAACTGTAGGCTATTTCTTACTGCTCCAGGTGACTGCAACACTCCCAAAAGAGAACACATATCCATTGGTAGATTGTCTATCAGAACTACTACTAGCCCAATCAGCATCAGTGTATCCATGCAATTGTATCTGAACCCCAGCCTCATAAAATAGTCCATACTGCAATGTGGACTTCACATACCTGAGTATGCATCTAGCCGCATCCAAATGCGGTTTCCTTGGAGCCTGCATAAACTGACTTACCAATCCAACAGCATAGCTTGAATCTGGCCTAGTAATAGTCATATAAATCAAACTTCCTACTATGTGTCTGTACATAGTAGGGTCTTCCAAAAGCTCACCTGCATCTGTGCTCAGCTTCACATTCTGCTCCAAAGGAACTGAAATAGGCTTACAGCCTGTCATCCCATATTTGGACAACATGTCCAATCCATTCTGCCTCTGCAAGAGCTGTATCCCACTTGGTGATCTAATCACCTCAATGCCCAAGAAATAATGCAGCTCTCCCAAATCCTTCATCTCAAACTTCTGCTTCAATAGCATTTTCACATGAAGGATATCTTCATCACTATCACCTGTGATGATCAAATCATCAACATAAATGACAAGCATCATAATACCTTTCTCTGTTTTTCTCACATAGAGTGAGAAATCTGCCTTGGAAATCTAAAAGCCAATAGTGACAAGATACTGGCCTATCTTGTCAGACCATGCTCTAGGTGCTTGATTCAAGCCATACAAGGCTTTCTTCAACCTGCAAACAAACTCAGGATGAATAGCATGAACATAACCTGGTGGCTGCTCCATAAAGACCTCTTCTTGCAAATCACCATGCAAGAAGGCATTCTTTACATCCATCTAATGTAAAGACCATCCCTTTGATGCAGCCATCGCAATGACTACTCTTACAGTTGCCATCCTTGCAACTGGATTGAATGTTTCTTCATAATCAATGCCATATGTCTGTGCATACCCCTTGACAACTAATCTTGCCTTGTATCTCTTCACAGAACCATCTGCATTGTGCTTGATCTTATAAACCCACTTACAGCCAATTGCATTCTTGTCTTTAGGCAAAGGCACCAATTCCCATGTAGCATTTGCTTCCAAGGCATCCATTTCTTCATCCATGGCTTTCTCCCATTTTTCATTTCCCATGGCTTACTCAAAAGAAGTGGGTTCTGGTTCCTATATCACTTTGACCATATAGGCATAGTGAATGGCTGTAAATCCATCATATTTCAACCTATCCACAGGATACCTAGCTCTGGTAGACCTGCGCAAAATAGGCTCACTTCCAGGTGCTCTCAGAACATCCCTGGTCTTCCTTACTCCAGGTGTAACAACAGAAGGAATACCCAACTCATCATCAATGCTCTGTTTTGAGCCACTCGATTCACCATCCACATAAGAGTGACCTGCATTCACATCAAACATGGGTTGATCTACCTTCTCTTTTCCTTTTCGTGATACCTGCGTACCACTATCTACATTGCTTTGAGGACATTCTCCTGATCTCAATCTGCTTGTCC
The DNA here is from genome assembly GCF_047967505.1 of Dipteris shenzhenensis. Taxonomy (NCBI): domain Eukaryota; kingdom Viridiplantae; phylum Streptophyta; class Polypodiopsida; order Gleicheniales; family Dipteridaceae; genus Dipteris; species Dipteris shenzhenensis. The sequence goes on from NC_141621.1 coordinate 39,574,207, forward strand.
ATGGCGAAGTATGTGGACCACTGCTAGAGGACACTACAGGTCCACTGATATTTTGTGATTGCTGCTGTGAATTCTGTGCAGCATTACCATTTTGTGCATCTACATCAATCATCACATTTATTGGTTTATACCAGCTGCTCATCTATTCAAAAACAACATCTCTACTCACTGTAAACTTACGAGTAGAAGGGTTATAGCATCTATACCCATTCTGCTGCAGAGAATAACCAATAAAGATGCATTTCTCAGCTTTTGGATCCAACTTGGACCTCAACTCATCTGGCACATGAACATAGGCAATGCAACCAAAAATTTTCAAATGAGAAATGTCTGGTTTCCTACCAGTATACATCTCCTCTAGCATCATGCCATGTATTGCTATAGTGGGAGTCCTGTTCATTATGTAAACTGCTGTAGCAACTGCTTCAGCCCAATAATAATCTGGTAGATCTTTTTCATTTAGCATGGCCCGAGATACCTCTCCAATATGCCTGTTTTTCCTTTCTGCAAGTCCATTTTGCTGTGGGGTATGACTGCATGAATATTGATGCTTTATGCCATGCTCCTGCAGGAACCTTGCAAACTCATTTGAGAGGTACTCTCCCCCTCCATCTGACCTTAGGCATTTTATTTGCAGGCCTGTTTCTTTTTCAACCATAGCTTTAAAAGCTTTGAAGTGCCCAAACACTTCACTTTTCTTTTTCATAAAATACACCCAAACTTTTCTGCTGAATTCATCAATAAAAGTGATAAAATAGTGACAGCCTCCAATAGATGCAGCTTTAGTAGTCCACACATCAAAGAGGATTAATTCCAATGGCTTTTTACTCTCTTGAACATGCCTAGGAAATGGTTTCCTTGCGTGTTTTCCAAATTGACAGGCTTCACAAACCTTATGCATTTCTGCAACCTTGAATTTAGGCAATCCTGCAACAATATTTTGGGCTTGCATTGATTTAAGTCGCTGTATATTAACATGACCAATGCGTTTATGCCAGATATCTATATCTGCAACTACACCGGTCCCATGTGCAAACATTGCTACACTCAATTCAAGCATGTCTGCATCCAATGTAAACATCCTGCCCTTCTTCTTTCCTTTTGCTATCAAGCGACTGTTATTTTTCATATCCTCAACAAAGCATCCATGAGGATTAAATCTGACCTGCAAGCCTTGCTCAACCATTTGACCAACAGAAACCAGGTTCTTGGTGATGTTCGGGACATGAAATACATCAGACAGGTATTTCTTTTTCCCATCCTGCATAGACAAAGGAATTTTACCAATCTGCACAATAGGATGTGCAGTATCATCACCAGTCTCCACAAATCCTGTTTTTCCATTTTCCTTGCATCCTACATCCATTCTGCATGACCTGTCATGTGGTTTGATGCACCTGAGTCAACATACCACACATCATTTCGTTCTTCTGCACTTGTCACAGAATTGGTCGTGTGCTGCACCATAAATAGATGCTCATTTTTGTCATCACCCTGTCTACTAGAAGATGCATAATTGCCTTGCTGCAATTTTCCATTCATAATGTCATTCTGCTTTTTGTAGCAGTCCTTAGCCATATGACCCATTTTACCATAGTAGTAGCATTCAACATTGTTGTTTGCATTTTGGTCTCTCTGCCATCCACCACGGCCTCTTTGGCTCCCCCTGTCTCTAGAGTACATCCTCCTCCATAGGACTGGTTTTCTTGAGTTTGTTGCATTTTCTGATTTCTACCACGGCCTGCAAATCTCGGCCTCCTCTACCTCTGCCTCTACCTCTTCCAACATTTGAGTAGAAGACAGTTTCTTTTGAAGTTCCTCCTGAAGAAGATGCACCCCCATTTCTCTGCCCTTCAGAAATTAGAAGAGCAAACAACTCTTCAAAATCAGAAAATTTTTCACGGACGGCAATGGATGTCCGAAACTGTGCATAATCCTTTCCTAGACCATTCAAGGTCACAGAAACTAGATCATCATCTTCCACTGGCGACCCAATGGAAGCAAGTGCATCTGCAATTTTCTTCACCTTCATGTGGTAGTCATTGATGCTCATATTTTCTCTCTGCACATTGTGCAACTCCTATTTGAGCTGCATTTTCCTGGCTTGCGTATTTGTGCTGTACATTTTTGCCAAAGTATCCCATGCCTCCTTTGGCGTACTTGCATCCTGAATATGCACAATCATAGAATCCGAAATACTGATAGACAGCCAGTACATAACTTTTCTGGCTCTCTCATGCCATCCTTTAAATGCCTACATTTCTTGTTGATTGGGAACATTAGGAAGAACTGGTTCTTCTTCATTTCCTATAATGAACTCCCAATAGCCTTTTCCCATAAGGAAATTCGTCATTCTAAACTTCCATGCCTGGAAGTTGTTCTTGTCAAGCTTTTCAGTGACAATCTGTGAAAGAGAATCAGACGCCATTATAGAACACGGCAAAATATTCTGTCACTGTAAGAAACACAGCTTTTGCCTCACACGGGCAGATCTGCAAAACTGATGAAAGTGGTATTTGACCACACAATCACTTCCTAGTGACGATTTTGCATCAACAGGCAACAAGCATGATTCTACAACTCCCAATATCTCTACACACAGGCATATGATGCAATTTCTGCGGCAACTTTTCACCGACCAGTAGAGCAGTGGTCGCACAGCAAAAACAGGGCCTTTTCAGAGAGCCTGTGAAGAACTTCCACCTTCAAAACGGGCCCCGAAATGACCTCGAATCAGAAAAATAAAGTCACCGAGGGCTTCGTTGTCTGCCGTAGCATATACAGCATATATTGCCCTCTCGCCACACCACGAAGGGCGTCTCAATCTGAGACAGTGCACTCTTGCACTTCTGGCTGTGCTACCTGCAGAGATTTGCTCCCAAACTCGAAAAAGGAAAGCAACACTGGTCCTCCTACCAGGACACCTCGAACTTGGTTTGCTTTCTTGAGCTCCTTACCACAAACAAGGCTCTGATACCATGTGAAGATAGTGGGAGAGAGGGAAGGAGTCTCACTTGTGGCTTTCTCACATACACAATGGGGGAATACACACACAGGTGGAGGCTGAAAACAGTTTTTCCTCTTCTTAGTTGTGAAAGCCAAAAGAACTCTAGTACAAAGAAATAGAATAACCCTATATGTGGGTCTCAAACCAAACTCAACTAACTAAGGTGGCATACTAACTGAGCCATGAACTAGAGTAGATAAGGATAGCTGTCATCCAACTATTATTTATGGGCGGTGTACTAACCGCATCTGCAGCTAACAAGTCGGTGACATAAATGCACAACGGTCACCCTGGCATATCACGAGTGGAGCTCGATATCTCAACAAGCATATCGTGCCAAGTTTGTGGATTGTGGTGGAGGACAAGCTTCCTCCATAGAAGTCTATGGTGTTCTGGTTGGATGTTCTAGATCAGTTGGATGATATGCGACTGGAGAGCTAATGACTCTAGACATAGCAAAGGCAGAAGAAGAGGGTGGATTTGGCTTCGAAGAAAAAATCGTTCGAGCGCAGGCAATTGGTGCTTCTGTTCAACACTCACCTTGGGCGGATGCCAGGGAAGTTGAAGTTGCAATGATTTGGTCCATTCTGGATCTTTGATGATTGTGGGTCTACCTCATTCTATCTTGCGGATTTGCAAGGGCACATACTTCCACATCCAGTTAATGGTTTTTTAGCTGCGTCCATATCATCATGACGGTAGTCTTTAGTGCCCATTTTTGATATCTAATGAGGCGCAACTTTCTTGGGTTGAGGTGGAGGCGGCAGATCATTTGAAGAAAAATAGAGAGGAGAAAGAGCTCTAAACAAAGATCTAGAGAAGTCATGAAGATACCTCAAGGAGAGGGCTTGTGCCTTGAGTATAGCAAGTGATTAACTCTCTCTCAATGGAAAACAGTCTCAATCGAGGATGTCTCACACAAGGAGGGTTTGATGCCGTAACAAAATGCAAGGGTTTATCACTCATGAAGGGAGTCAGAGCATCATTAGCTCTAATACCATGATAAAGGGGGGGAGAGAGAGAGAGAGAGAGAGAGAGAGAGAGAGAGAGAGAGAGAGAGAGAGGAGTGCAAGAGATATAGCTACCTGTATTATGTTGTATTGAACATAATCCTCAATATATACATGAGATTCCCTTAGGGAGAGAGAGAGAGAGAGAGAGAGAGAGAGAGGAGTGCAAGAGATATAGCTACCTGTATTATGTTGTATTGAACATAATCCTCAATATATACATGAGACTCCCTTAGGGTTAAGGTTAGGGTTTGCCCCCAATTCCCTTAAGGTAAGATGCAATTTACACCATCCTCAACACATGTTGAAACTATATTCAACATGCGAAGAACTTAGATATCAACATAAATATTCATGCAAATATCCAAAAAAAAGTCGAGCTAAAATTTTGTGATGCTCCATCATTCGGAACCAAAAGAAATTCTATGGGAAAAATATAGCAAAAAATAGATGGAAATGGACCCTTGGCCCATAGTAGTGCAGCTTTAAAAGAAGTGCCACTTTCTCCAATCTATAGACTATATATATTTCATTCTACTCAACAAACTAAACAAGTGGAGGTAGTCATGCAGCATGAGAGGCTATGTTCTCATGACTTCTTATATAGGTGAGCTCTTTTTTATTGTGAATTTAAAAGAAAAACTTTCTCATAGGATGTTATCTTCTCTTTGCGCATTTACATTAGTTCTTTCAATCTTGTTTGTATGTAGGAAGAAAAATAATGTTAGAAGAATGACCAAGCATCAATTCACTTGCATAATTGAGAATATGAGTGTTGGTTATTGGGCTACAAATGGTAATAAGGAAATTAGACCTATCAAATTTTATTAGAGGTGTGATTTCATGCCTAATTTCTTTGAGTTTCCTATAGCAAAAAAGAAATTCAAGCATGTTACAAAAGGACGCAAGATGTGTGCTAATGGATGCCTACCAAAAGCCTTAATGATTTAGTTGGTAGAACTTTTCACTTTAATAATGATTGGGTGTTGGGTTTATTTGTGAGACCATTGCAAAATGTGCTCTTAAGAATGGAAGTTGTATTATATCTATTGAGAAAGATGTGTTTCAATGTAAATTTATTAAAAAAAGGATTGCTAGCTTACATAGCTTGTTATACCAACATCAATAAGTTGGTCTATGTGGAGGCACATTCAAGACCATGACAGTGCTTGTTGCAGTGCTGGAGCCACAACCTCTAGAGATGATGATTGATGGAATGGGCTAGGTTAAGCCTTTGGAAAAAACTCAGCAAATATATGATTAAGCCTTAATGTACCAATACTATAGGTGCAATGTGTACTAATATATAGGTTGCACCTATAGTATTGGTACAATGCAAAGGAATTAAACTCCCTTAAGAGAATAGCTATCAAACAAAGAAAAAGTTACCTTAATAGAATAGCTATCACAAGCAATACATGCATACCATATGTAAGTAACATTGCTATGATTATAGAAAATGTTCCATCTATCATGCCCATAGATAGCACTAGTTTTCCTATGCATGTGAACTAGTGAGCCATCTTGGAGTGTGATGTGGAGAATGATTGTAACACAAAATGACTATTGTGTTGTAAGCATGCCAATTACTAGTTTGAAGCTTTGTTTCAATACATAGTTTGCAACCTATGGATCTCAAAGTACATGAAGCACCTAAAGTTTTTTCCATATCACAATTAGATAACAATTAGATACTATGTTTTGATCCTAGGATATGATTTGAAAAATTACTACCTTATCTTTCTTTGCCATTTCAAATGGAACATATTATATAATATCATCATTATAGATGGTGAATCTTAAATAAATTTTCAAAACATTTTTTAGGGTCGATTTAAAAGGCATTTTGAGAGTTGTATCCAAATATTTAGATATCAACACTAACAGCATTCTTGTAAGACACATGCATTTTGTTTCGCACGAGGAGGGGGGGGGGGGAGCACTATCTAAAAACCCCATATAGCACATGATCAAGGGGTATTTAAAAAAAAAACCTATCTATGGATTTTTATAACCTTTATACACCCCTCCTATAAATTTTGAGACGATTAAAGTATCCCTTCTGTATGAAAATTTTCACTTTTTGAATTAGAAAAATCCTTATGTATATCTATTTTGTGTAACTCCATGAAAATATTAAACCCCTTTTGTTGATCGCATGTGCTATCTTACATATTTCTTAGTGACTCCCCCAAGATTTTACTAAAATTTTATTTTAGTAGTATTTTTAGTTTGACTTATAGTTTTGGAAAGCATTATAATTTATTTGTTGAGTAACTCCTACAACATAAAAATTACAAAGAAAATTTGATGTACTATTTTGAATGGATAGGTTTTCAATTTTAACCATTATTTTTAGGTAGCACGTTCATGCAAATAACATAGAGCTTAACTAGCACAATCATTAGAAGGAGACTCAACCAACACACTTTTGCAATGAGTATGGCAATCCTTGGTACTTGTTGATATGGTATATTTCTATCCAAAAGGAGACCAATGCTTGCTCATTAGTATTGCCCCTAAATTTAATATGCTAGAGAGGCTAGATTAATCAAGAATGCATGGCCCCCCTATATGCCATGTAAGCATCCTCCCAAGAAAAGTCCCACTGCATCTACTACATATTGGCCTAACCCAAATACTTTGCGCTCCTAGGTGATTCTCATAGACAATGGGGGGATCATCTCAAAGAATTTATCTTTGCAACAATTTCAAGTACCATCTACCCACATCTACTCCAATGAAGGGACGATGAGCAAGCATCCATGCATGACCATCCAGAAGAAGTAAGATATCTTCCTTGTTCAAAGGTTGGTCCAAAGACACTACCAAAAGTGAGAAATGACCTCCCTAGAAAGCTCTTGCTCTACCCATTCACCTTCCCTTGAGGGGTTCCATGTTGTTCCTCTTAGTGAATTTGTTGCCAAATATAGGTGGTATATGAAAATAAGGGCATCTCCTTAATCCTACCTATGTGAGTGACCTACCTAAGTAATCTAGGACCTCTCACCTGGATCCACACCTGAATCTCCCAAAGAGACTAGCCCTCCTATAACTAGATCCACCATCATGCACCATTTTGTTGTGCTAAGACTCTGTGGGGGTCTATAATACACACTTTACCCAAACATCTCACAACCCTAACCCTTTCCTACTCTAGCAACCCTAAAGCCTCATCATCCCAAAGGTCTCCTTCCATCTAGGGTTGAAGGGAAGGCCTCCAAGTCCCACTCTGTAGTATCTACAATGGTAGGAGCAAAGTGATTTCCATAAGAATTAAATCTTGAGAGGTACCCCTATCCTTGACAACTGTCCTTACCAATGATAAGTAGCTAGGGAGGAATCTCTCCCACCATGAAATAGGGATTTCCTAAGTTAGTGTCTACATCCATGTATGTGCCGCAATTAAATATGAGAGTGCCTCCACCCGTTCCTCTATCTCAAAGAGAATTACAATGACCTAGATGGACCATTTTCCCACAATGAACAACTGATGTGGCTCTACTTCCCTAACATGAGACCCTCTTAATCCTAAACAAAATCAGTGGTGGTTACTACTCAAAAACCTCAAGAACATAAGACTGGCTAGAATGAGTCGACCAAACAAGCACTACCAAACCCTGTGGAGACTCCTCATGAGAGGGGAGATCCATTTGAGATACCGCTACCACTATCCCCTTGCACAAGGTTTGTTCTGAATAGTACCTACTTATGTAAAAGCTTCCAGGGCTTTGTGCCTAGGGTGAGACTTGGTTCCATTGAATTGCCTAGGGCCTGAGACCTGGTACCATTGAATTGCCTAGCAGGGTTTTGTTCTTCATCTTTAGATCAATTATTCCCATACCTCTTTACGCCTATGGTAGGTCATTGCTACCAAGTGATGGTGGCCTTGATGTTCCTTGTATCATTAGATCCTACCCATAAGAAGTTGCACATGTCTAGGTGCCTAATATAAAGCATACCTACCATATGAAACACTAGCAAGAGGCTATGTACCAAATTATCACAAGGAGGACCTGGTTGGCCACCAATTCCTTTCCTTGCTTGTTAAGGAGAGTTCAGATAAGCTCTAATAGAGAACATTGTGCTGCACATTGTCCAAACTTGGGCAATCTATCGCTCTGCTAATATGTCTATACACACCTAACAACCCAAGCATCTCACTATAGTCCATGCAAAATCCATCATAATCCAAGGTCTGGGCCCCACTCATGTATCTCTTGGCCCTCCTCTTCCAATAAGGAACGTGACAAGTTTGGTCCAGTTGATCCTAGCTCTAGAGGCCATGTAATAAATATCAAAGGAACCATTAGCTGCCTCAAGTTTCACTACTAAACCCTCCACATAAAGCACCCTATCATTTGCAAACTCCAAATCCAATAGTTCCTCCTATCAAATTGCATCCCATTGAGACCAATAGTCTTAGAATGCACAAACTAGCCCTTTGACTTGGATACACAAAGGCAAAGAAAGGGTATGATGGGACAACCTTTTCAAACTAGATGGGAGAGGGAGAAGTCCTCACCTACATGGCCACAAGTTAGCATTAGATTATAACTCCCTCCTACATAGAAGGTTGAGACTCCTTTCATCCATTTGTTTGAAATAACTCCCACTATGATATTGGCTATCCCACTAGGCACAATTGGTACTCATACAAATTGTTGAGGTAGAAACATGCACATAAAACTTGTACATTTAAGAGCTAGTAGTGGTCACCTTACTCAAATCCACATAGAATCACCCTCGCACATGTCTAGATAGGTGAGCAGACAAGGGGTTGATCTATGGTCAAAGTCCAAGGTAATCAATAGCCATAGCTTATAAGATATATAAAATAGGACCTACTAGGATAAATAGCTATCAAAATTGGACCAACTAGGATAAATACCTAAAGGGCTGGATCTATGGTCAAAGGTCAGGGCAATCAATAGCCATACTTTATAAGCTACATAAAATAGGACCTACTAGGATAAAGAACTATCAAAATGGTGTAAATGTGTAGTTGGTCTTGTAGCAAATCGCAGTATGAATTTTTGCATGCCATTTGTTAGGCCTCTGTGCACACAAGATTAGTGCATAGATGGAGGTGGAATTTTTGGTGATGACAACCTATCGATGTTGAAGAATTACCCCTATGTAACACGTTGCACTCATTGGCACAAGGATGAGGGATACAATCCACACCTCATTGAAAACGTCCTAGGACCACATATGGCTTGAGGAGTGGTGTTGAAGCATATGGCATAAGGTGAGCCATATGTGATTTCCACATGGGCATAGCCATATAGAAAACCAAATGTAAGTGGCACATGGACATATCCATAAGGTGAGCTATCTGTGACATGCATATGTTATTGCCACATGGGTGTAGCCACAAGGAAAAAGTCAGTGCCACATCAACATAGCCTAAGAAGAAATACTACATATACTACATACAAAGTGTGTGAGCAAGTAGGATTCCCTATATTGGCTCCAAGTAAGGAGACTGTATCCCTACATCCATTTTGGAGAATTGGGCTCTCCCATGGGTGGCTAGGCAATGGGATTGGGACCTTGCACATCGACCCCTTACATGTGTCAATCATCCACTAGCCCCTTTCCTACACTAGATTCCTTTCCCTTTATAAAAAATTAGAACTTTGAATTTTCTAGGTTGAAAAAACTTTTGGATGTATATTTATATTAAAAATATCTCTTATGTTGATCTCATATCCTATAGCTGACATATTTGTAGGTGCATCCCTTAAGGTGAGCCTATACACATGACTCACTTTATTAAGGATGGTAAATAGTAAAAATTTGTAAAACATTTTTTAGGGTTGGTATTATTAACTAGAAAAGAATTCGAGACAAGAGGCTAGATGCTAGGCATGGCAACGCTCGAGGGCCATATAGGAAAAGGGAACGTGAGGGAAGAAGCATTAACATAGGTGGGGAAAAAGGATTAAGAGGGGTGGGAATGAAGAGAGGGACTATGCCACAAGGGGGAAGGAAGAGGGGGAAGAGGAGCATGTACATGATGGGATAAGGAATGTAGAGATGGAGACACCAAGGGAGGAGGGTCATGCTTTATTTGAAAGGAAAGATGGGGGGAAGAAATCAAAGTACTAGCTAGGTGGCTTTACAAGAATGAGTGTGCCCCATCAAGGAATAGCCCCCTCCTTTTATAGCCAAGAGAGGGGGGTCTCTCCCAATAAATGCATCCTCCCACATGCATGGTGTGTGTGGAAAAGTCTCCCATGTGAACTAGGCGGTTACGCACTCTCAATTGTGTGCGACAACCCTTGGCCTCATTTTTCCACATATATCAACCCCCATATCCCAAGTCTAAGATATTCCCCTGGTCTCTTCCCAATTTTATAATACGTTCAATCATCTAGGAGGACAAGTGGAGGGTTGGCAGAAGGAATCTTGCCACCTCATCCTACTTTCCCATTATTTAACTTGCATTCTTGGACTTTCTACACCCCCCCACATGGGCCTATCCTACATGGAGGGAATAATCCAATATAATATCCATCTCCACCTATTTTATATTACTTCTCCCATGGTCCTTGGGCCATATCTCACTAAATGCAGGCATGGGACTGCCTAGGTGGAGGGGTGGTACATGGAGGACCCATGCCACCTTATCATTTTATATTATTACTACCAAGCACACACACATATTTATGCCTTTTACTTTGGTCAAATTTGTCCATAACAGCTCCCCCCCCAGGTAGGGAATGCACAGCATTTCCATGCCTGGGACCATCACGCACAAAGAAGGGCTTGAGATAACACTTGTTGATCACCTTCTTGCCATATGGCTCATGTAGCTCCTGAACTTTTACAGACCCATTGCTACGTTCCTTGATGACTTTGTATGGACCAGTCCACAGTGGCAGGAACTTCTTATCCATTTGGTGGTCCAATCTATTATCAAAGCATAGCACAACATCCCCCTCAGTAAAGTGTCTTGCCCATCCCTTGCAAATTTTAGCATCCAAGCGGGCCTTTTGTCGATTCTTTTGGATCTCTATTTGATGTAGTGCAAGGCATCGGGTTTCATCTAACTTCTGAAGTTGTACCAACTTGACCTCTACATGTTCATCTTATGTCATCATCTATTCTTATGCCATCTCAAGGCCAAAATCTCTATCTCTAGGGGTAAAACTGCCTCAGTACTGTACACCAACTCAAAAGGAGTGTGACCTGTAGACGTTTTATGAGTGATGTTGTAAGCCCACACAGCTTCAATGACCTTCTGATCCCACTGGCTCCTGTCCCCTATGGCCATTTTTCCCATGGATTTACAAAGGAGGCCATTGGTCCACTTCGTTTGTCCCATGTATGCTGGATAATAGTAGATGCTAGAAGTGCGACGATCAATACCCATGTGATCCATGAACAACTCCACTGCTTCATTTAAGAATGGAATCCCATGGTCAGATACTATTTCCATGGGTGTCCCAAACCTTGTGCAGATACGTTCAAATATGAAATTTGAAACTGCCTTACCATTTGCAGTGGGGAGGGCAATAGCTTCGGCCCACTTAGTGACATACTTAGTGGCTACCAGAAGATACTTCTTTCTGTGGGCAGTCATGGGTAGGGGTCCACTACAAAATCTATTCCCCACTTCTGAAATGGATGGATGGACATCATTGGGTGATGTTGCCCAGGACGCAAATCCTTCCTACCAAATAATTGGCATGGTTCACAAGTTTTGCAATACATAGTGACATCATTGAACAAGGTCGGCCAATAGTACCCAGCATGTAAAATCTTCTTAGCCATATAGTCACCGGCATAGTGGCCTCCACAAAATTTATCATGATAATGCTTCAATACCTTGGTACTTCATTTGCATCAATGGCCCATCTTAGTACCCCATCCATGCCTTGACGGTACAACACCCCATCAAAGAGAGTGTAGCGCCTACTATCTCTGCGGATCTTCTTTCTCTCATAGCTAGTACTTTCTAGAGGAAAGGAGAAAGCGGTCAGAAATCTATAGAATCATACCACCATACCATGGATCCCCAACTTCTATGGCCGCTACAAGGGTTACATCGAGGCACTCCTCTAAATCAATCAAAGAATTCTTCAAGTTGGAACAACCCCCTTTTACAATTTTGAAAGAAAAATCATATTCTTGTAAAACTACCAACCATTTCGCCAACCGGCCCATGGGATTTGGTGATTGAAGAACCTGCTTTGCAAGACCATTGCTGCAGATTATGATGAAGGACTTTCCACCACATAATGCTTAAATTTCTCGATGCAGAATACCAAAGACAAAGCATGCTTATCAGCCTCAGAGTAGCATCATTCAGTTTTGAGCAATTGTCAAGAAGCAAATCGAATGGGATACATGAACCGATCCTCCCCTTGTTGGAGAAGAATACCTACCAGAGTATGCTCACCAAACCCAGGATTGATATAGAAAGTCTTTGACCAATCAAGATTGCGTAGAATGGGTTCTAAAGCCAGAGCACTCTTGATTTGTACAAACCCATGATCAATCCTCATCCCAACAGAAATCAACTCCATCTTTTAATAGCATAGTCATGGGTCACGTCAAAGCAGCATATTGATCAATGAAGCCGTGATAGTATTTTGCTAGATTAACAAATGAGCATAACCTGACATTTGATTGTTGGCGGGGAGAGCTTGAGGATAGCTTCTACCTTCTCAGAGTCAAGCTTGACGCCCTCGGATGAGACAATATGTCCCAGTGACCTCCCTTGAGTGGCTCCAATGGTGCATTTATTAGGGTTGAGGCTACCATTTGCATCATTGACCCTTTGGAAGGCCAACCTAACCTTCATGATGTGCTCCTTACGTGCTGAGAATATACAAAAATCATCTAAAACACCCTCAAGAAAACCCCCAAATATGGAGCAAACACCATCTGCATAAATCTTTGAAAGGTAGCAGGAGCATTGGTGAGGCCGAATGGCATTACTTTGAATGCAAATGTCCCCTAGGGTGCGGCAAATGTGGTTTTAAGCACATCCTCCTCAGCAATTCTGATTTGATAAAACCCGGAGTAACCATCACAGAAAGTATACGTCTCATGACCACTTACCTTCTCAAGAATGAGGTCTTGAAAGGGAAGAGGATGATGGTCCCTCTTGGTGGCCGCATTGAGATTCCTATAGTCGATGCAGACCATCCACTTGTTGTTTTTCTTTGGGGTGACTACCACTGGTGAAACCCATTCAATATTGTGAACCGGAACAATAAACCCAGCTTCTACAAGTTTTTGCAACTCTGAGGCAAAGCATCGATCTGTAGGGGCCCTAATCTTTGATACTTCTGAGCCATAGGCTTTGCATCAGGCTTCAGCTCTATCTTGTGCTCTGTGGCAGTCACATGGCGAAGGTGGCGGTAGCTAGTTGCGAAGAGGTCAGAGAAATCTTTGAACATTTCTAGGAACTTTTCTTTCTCACTTGGCGTGAGGTCTGGGGAAAGCATAAATTCAAGCTGTTGAGGACTAGCTATTACCTTTTCTGCAGGTGGCGGGGTCGGAAACACCCCCATCATGTAAACTTCCTCCTCTGAGAATTCCTCCCCTCCGCCTGATTCTTCCATTGATTCAGACATCGAGGATGAGAGAGTATCACTGTCTTGCTCCTCTTCTTCTTCTGGTTCAGTGGCACCTGGTTGCACTGGGATCTTCTCCTTAGAAGCACCAAAAAACATGTGTCCGGTCTTCCAATAGCTGATTGCATCACTCTTTCTCAACCATGGTCTCCCGAGTATGACTGGGTAACTCCTGCCTATATCTTCGATGTCCACTACATAGAAATTGACGGTGGTGGTTAACCCATTGATAGTGATGGGCAAATCCTCAATGACTCCTAGGGTGACGAGTTGTCGACCATCAGCTACCTTGATTCGAGTGGAGGAACGCCTTGTGCATTTCAAATTCAATTTCTTCATGATACGAGGCACCATGATATTACATGCAGCTCCCCCATTGACACACACACTTTTGACACGGCAATTATCTATGATGACATCTATTATATGTGGGTGTCGATCAATTTCTTCAGAGATAGAAGAGACCTCTCGTACCTTTCCCTTTTTCTTGCTCCTCCTTGTTGAGAGCCCTTGCTGCAGCTCACGTCTCACCTTAGGGCTTAATGCTATTAGTTGAGGGAGTGTGATGCTCAAAGACCGATGAGCAAGGTCCAGAATGATCGAATAGTCCTCTTGCCCTGAGCCAATAGGAAAATCCGAGGGCGACCACTTACTCCTACGAGATCTTTTAGTCTTCTCTGTTGGTGGGTCTGCCATCTCAACATCTAAGGGCTCTGAGAAGGACACCTTCTTCCTGGGGTGGCCCGGATTTGGAGAGGGGTCCGAGGTGGTATGACTTCTTTTCCCGAGGTCAAGGATCTCTACGTCAAAATCCTCGATGCCTGATTCACTTAGAAGATTCACCCTTGGAATATTGGGGCATTCCGTGCGATAATGACCCTTCTGGTGGCACTCGTAGCACACAACATTGGCACGTTCTCTTGGAGGGTGATTGGCTTGATTTCTGATGCCCACCATCTCAAGCTGAAGATCATTCAGGGCCTTGGCTAGGTCATTGGACTCTGGGTTCTTTAGTAGGAGGGGCTGGGGGAGTAGGCAAGAGGGGGGCTCATGGGCGAGGCTGGGGAAATCTTCCAGGCAGAGGTTGAGGATATACTCCTTATTGAGGGTAAGCATCTAAGGGAGGACCATACATTTGAGGTGGAGGCAGTGGATACATTCCTGATGAGGGGTGGGGGAATGCCTCTAAGTTAGACCCCCCCCGGTTGTTGTTGCAAGAATTGAGGGGGTTGCGGAGGGACAATCGTCTTCTTTGAAGCGGGGTTAGATTGAACTTTATCAAACTTTTGAGCAATCTCATGTGCTAGCACCATAGTTTCTGGATTCTCCCATCTAAGCTTGAGGCGAAATTCGTTACTTGATCTTGCTACAAGGTAGCCCAGCACATGTTGAGTCATTCCAGCTCGAAATCCGGCATTGTCCTCTTGCGTGGCAATTAAATGGTCCAGGAGCACAGCCGCTCAATCCACATATCGACGCACCGTCTAACCTTCTGACTGCTTCAAGTTTGCCACCTGTAGGTACACATTCTCCGGCTCCTCTTCTTTGCCGAAATACTCAATCATCATTGCTGTCAACCTTGGCCATCTTTGACGAACGTCTTCAGCTTGCTTTTCATACCACACTTGAGCCAAACCCTCTAGAAATGTGGGAAGAACCAACAGCCATCTATCTTCAGTAAGAAAGTTGAGAGAAACACAACGGTGCTTGAAGGCCACAAGATGCTCATTTGGATTTTCTTCAACCCATCCACAGAACACGAGAATGGTAGCCATGCTTGGAAAATGGAAAAGAGGGAGAAAAAATGAGGCTTATCTATTGGCAAACAATGGAAAGAGATAGGTTGAACTGAAAATCAGGTGAAGATACATCCACAAAGCACACATAGGCAGGGTAGGGTGTGACTGGTGTATTGTGAAATACTACACGAGAAGAATCTTAAGCATAGAATAGCTCATAGACAATCTTAAAAGGACCAACCCTCATGAAATCGCATCCATCTTTACAAGCGAGGGTTAGAGACACGGCGCTGCATGAGGTTATTCATCAAGGCAAACAAGAATGCCATGACAAATGTCAACAGTTGGAGAGCTTGCACATCACCTTTAGCTTCTTCCAGTTCTCGTAATCGCCATGCTATTTCTTCAAGGGGTGTGCGGTCTAGCATCCTTCTTTTGAGCAATGTCCTGGAGGACCTTTCTGATGAACTTTCGAAGTTGGTAAACTTGTATCAAATATGCCCAACACTTAGTTTCATGATGACCACAACCTTTGCATCCCTTACAAATGATCACCCTCATTCATGGCTTGCGGCTTTGTTGGGGTGGAGCTTCCACTTGCTTCATGCGTGATTGAAGTACAAGCTTCACGTGCCAAGAAATCAGCAACTACATTTTGAGCTCGAGGGATATGCTGAATTTTTACCTCTTCAAATTGTTGGCAAAGTTCCAATGCTTCTCTTTGCACCTCAAGTTGCTTGATGCAATGTTCTTGCGCCTTTTGTAGCCCAAAAATGAGTGCCGAGTACTTAGCTTGGTTGCAAGTACTTGCTGGTGCAGACTTGCTATAACAATACACCTCACCCCCTGGTGAAGTGAGCTTCACACCCACACCAGTAGCCTTGGTCGAAGGTTTGTATGCGCCATCAAATTGGAGGAGCCAAGATGTCATCACACCAAGACTAAAATCCAGACATCCCAAGTTTCTCGGTAGTCCAAGATAGGTAGAAGGAGAGGGTGGGGAGAATTCAATACTTGAGCAAGATGTTCAGCACCAAATAAACTTGCAATCCTTTATTGATAGTTTATCTTTAGAGTAAAAAGAAGTACAACTTAAAGCTCAAAATGAGGCACAAAATGTTGATTAGCTACAAAGGGATTCCTTGGTTGAAACATTACCAACCATAGCCGAGCCCTAGAAACCTTTGTAATGAGATCAAGAAGAAATCATTCAAGACGACCTTATCCACAGGAATTAATAAGCAGATGCGCCAAATCTCCCCCCAAGCTTGGGGAATATCCCACCCTTCAAAGAATGTCACCCTTTTAATTACCTCCGATGCAGCAAGTAGCTCGATCACCGCACAATGAGTAGAATTGAAATCAAAGTCCTCCCAGTGTATCACTAGTTCTTCACCTTGAATCATCCACGGTGTATCATCCCACCCGTCGTCTCCTTGAACAATGCATTGTACAATCAGTTGTTGAAGATCTACATGAAGATCAAGAAAGAGATCTCGCCAATTTGTAGCCGTAATGGGTGGAGGACAAGCACCAAATCCTTGAACTCGTCGAGAAGTGACAAATATCCACCCTCCTCGTGTAGCGTGTGTCCAAGGAGTGAACTTGAAAAAGTTCAGAATCTACGATCTAGTATTACATATGAATAGAAAACATGAAATGAAGTACTTTTTCTTTTTACAACACAAGGAAACTCCCTACGATTAGAGAGTTACTGTTCATGAGATTTCACCATATAAGCAATATCATTACACTTTCATCACTTCCTATTTGTTGGCCCATTGGTAAGTCTTTCTTTTGTGAATGGGGAGGTCTTGGATTCAATTCCCACTCCTTAATAAAAAGAGAGGAGAGGAGAGGAGAGGAGAAGAGAAAGAGAAGAAGATAGATGGGGGGGGCGCGAGGTCTATTGCATATGCGTAGGAGCAGTTTTGCATGGTGCCACACAGAAGATGCGTAGAAGCAATTTTGCAGATGCGGTCGACCAAAAGATATGCAAGAACCCAGAAGATGTGCAGGAACCACAGGCTGAAGGCACAGGAACCCAAAAGATGTGTAGGAACCACAGGTGGAAGGCACCGAAATTGAGAAGTTTTGCAACCATAGAGATGGAGAATTGCAAGCAGAAGACACGCAGATTGGAGGCATAGAAGCCGAGAACCGCACACGAAAGGTGCTGCAGAACTACACCCAGCCATAGGAGTAATGAATTTTATGCGACTAGCCGTGGAGATTTCGATCTCAGCAGCCACACTAGTTCTATTAACTAGAAAAGAATTCAAGATAAGGCTAGACGCTAGGCATGGCAACGCCCGAGGGCCATATAGGAAAAGGGAACGTGAGGGAAGAAGCATTAACATAGGTGGGGAAAAAGGATTAAGAGGGGTGGGAATGAAGAGAGGGACTATGCCACAAGGGGGAAGGGGGAGGGGGAAGAGGAGCATGTACGTGATGGGATGAGGAATGTAGAGATGGAGACATCAAGGGAGGAGGGTCATGCTTTATTTGAAAGGAAAGATGGGGGGAAGGAATAAAGTACTAGCTAGGTGGCTTTACAAGAATGAGCATGTCCCATTAAGCCCCCTCGTTTTATAGCCAAGAGAGGGAGGTCTCTCCCAATAAATGCATCCTCCCACATGCATGGTGTGTGTGGAAAAGTATCCCATGTGGGCTAGGCGATTGTGCACTCTCAATTGTGTGTGACAACCCTTGGTCTCATTTTTCCACATATATCAACCCCCATATCCCAAGTCTAAGATACTCCCCTGGTCTCTTCCCAATTTTATAATATGTTCAATCATCTAGGAGGACAAGTGGAGGGTTAGCACAAGGAATCTTGCCACCTCATCCTACTTTCCCATTATTTAACTTGCATTATTGGACTTTCTACACCCCCCCCAGATGGGCCTATCCTACATGGAGGGAATAATCCAATATAATATCCATCTCCACCTATTTTATATTACTTCTCCCATGGTCCTTGGGCCATATCTCACTAAATGCAGGCATGGGACTGCCTAGGTGGACCCATGCCACCTTATCATTTTATATTATCACTACCATGGATTATGTACAACACACCTTATGGGTCCTCTTACGTGGAAGGGTGGCACATGGTCATGCCCTGCCACCTCAAACCTAGGCCTTATGCACACCATATTTTATTATAACCCACACATACAAGCACACACACATATTTATGCCTTTTACTTTGGTCAAATTTATCCATAACAGTATTTAAAAGATATTGAGAGAATTGTATCCCATCATTTAGGTATCAACAAATAATATCATTGTTGCAAGGCACATAGGTTTCAAGAAAAAATGTTTTTAATAGAATTTCTAGTACAAAACATTGGAAATTTGACTTCTCATTTTGGAAAATATTACAATATTCAACTCCTATGGCGTAAAAAAAATAATGACCATTCAATTTACTCTTATTAACAAATGTTCTTTGAATTTTGAAATTTGTTTGAAGGCATCATGCTCGTGCAAATAACATGATAGAGCTTAACTAACAAATGATAAAAGAAGGCTGCGATTTAAAAGCCAAAAATAAACCAATATGTGATCATCATCATTGTAGGTGGGTATGCCTTTTCATTAGAACTTTATGTTTCCACCATCATAAATTGAAAAAGTGGAAAAAGTTTACTAGGACATACAAGCCTGCAAAATTGTAGACCCATTATTTTTACCAAAAGAAACAGCGATGAGTTAAACCAAAAATTTGTTCATGTTTGACTTAAAGTGGTAAAATATGATTAGCATCAAGTAGCAGAATCAACAATATATCCAACTAATAAGTGTATTGATTCATAAAAGTGAATAATGCATTATGATCATGCCATTGGAGTAAATGCTTTCAACCCACAACTCCATCAATGATGACCAATTGAACAAGTCACACTAATCATCCTATCAACAATAAACACATCAAATAAATCAAAATCAAAATGTTATCAATCCATTATCTGTACCAAAAAAAGTAATGATTAGTTAAACCCAAAATTTGTTCATGTCAATTTGAAGTGTTGCAGGATAATTAGCATAGTATAATTAGCATTAGCCAAAATCAAAACGTTGTAAATCCATTATTTGTACCAATTAAAGAAGTAAATATTAATTATACCAAAAATTAGTTCATGTCTATTTAAAGTGGTGAACTTGGATTGGCATTCTCTTATTATTAGCATTAGCTTGCATGATTAGCATAAGCCAAGAAACAAGTATATGGATTAGTAGAAGTGAATGATTAATCCATTGTGATCATGTGGTAAATGTTTTCAACCCACAAATCCATCATATTTGATCAATTGAAAACGTGACACAATCACCAATGAACGCATCAAATCAATCACAATCAAAACTTTTTGCATTACCATTGCATCATGCTTCCATCCATAGCCATGCAAAGAGGATAGAATATATATCCACATGATGAAAATGAAGTGGACACAAACACATTAATTTTATAGAAATGCAACAGAAAAAATCCATCCATATGAAAAAATGTAATGGATGGGATGGGGTGGTCCTCCAACAATTTAGAATAACACCTCTATCTATTAATCATGTGTTGAGAACTGTGGATATATTGGACAATGGGGATGATGAGGCTTCGATTATTTGGGGCTTATAAGGTGGAGGAGGTGGATAAGGTGGAGGGACCTAGATTATGGAATGGGAAACGTCATTAATTTTCTCAACTCTTTTTCATTCTTCCTTCAAAACCTCTTCCCATAACTTTTATCACCTTTTAAGACAAAGCGGGTTTGTCACTCCCAAAGCTTTAAGTATGTAAATCCCCATATAGCATGTGCACTCAAGGGCTATTTAGAAAACCCTCTACCTATAGCTTTTATAACCTATAAATTCCTTCTCTAAATTTTTAGATGACAAAAATACCCAATCTATATATTTATTTTCACCTTTTGAATATAAAAACCCCCTTTAAATGTGTATATAATTTTTGTAACTCCCCCAAGAAATAAACCTGAAGTAAATTCCCTTCTATTGGTAAATGCACATTATCTATCTTACATATTTCTTAGTGAACACCTTTGATTTTAATTTATAATTGATTTAGAAAATTTGTGATAGCTCTTGTAATATACAATTCATTATTCAAATGTAATGAGCAATAGACATGTTCATTGGCCAATCCATTGGACACCACCTAATCCTTGAGTCTATCTCCTTGATTTGAATGCATGTTAATCTGATTAATATTAAATTAATTGTACTAAAGCTCATTGAACATAATGACCACTTGATGAAAGTATTTTTTCACAATTTTGCTATAGCTTTATTACATTGACAACTTAATCAACATATTTTTTCCAAATAGTCTATAGCTTAATTTCATTATAATTACTAAACATAACACTCGATAGTGAATCCTCATACTAAAAGACTTGCCAAGCTTGAGAAGAGACATTTATGGGCTATCTTTTGTTTAATGAGAGTTCCAGTATGAAATTCTTGCTCCCTGGTCAAGGTGTTGTTTCCCTTGGAGGATTTCCCTATAAATAGGGTAGACGGTGGTCTCAAAATACCTAGATAAAGGGTGTATTTAAACTTTAATTATAATATTTTAAATTTTAATCCTTACCAAACTTAAATAATATTTCTTATATTCAATCTAGAAAACCCTTTCATAGTATGATTCATTAAAAATAATGCAAGCTCTTTAATACATATACATGTCTATTCTAATATGATTATTGCCTTATAGGCTCCTTAGTAACTCATATTAGAAGCCAATGCTTTATCCTTCAAGAAAGGCTGCATGGAACTATTTTTTGAAAAATGTAAACTGTTCATTTAGGACTTAATAAAAATTGTATGAATATTTTGTATCCAATATATGCAAAAACAATTGCCAATATATAGAGGTGGGTTGGTGCCCATTGGAATATGAAGTAGATAACAAAAATGAACCATATATCTATTTTCAATTACCTAATTATGGACCCCTTGTATCATTAATATTGTGAGTGATGTTAAAGATATTGTAACTATAGTACTATTCTAGAGAGGTGTAAAGGGGCATAGGGACCATTGCTAACCCTAAGGTATAAAGATTTATATATTAATCATAGAAGTAAATAATACATAACATACAGTTAGTCATCTCTTGTGTAGTCCACTCATTCAACATCTTATTAGAGCCACTCATGCACCATCCTTTGCAGGAGAGTGCAAGAACTTGCTTTGTTAAGGCACAAGCCCTTGATTTGTCAAGGAATAAGCACTTACTTTCATCGAATCACAAGAACTACTTCTTGAATCATCTTCATATTTTTTGACAGAGATATTATGAATCATGTCATTTTTGTAACATGGCATGAGAGTAAGCATGTGCTCAACTTCCCTCACCTCACTCAATTCCTAGGCATTTGGAGTAATCACTCAATGAGAAGAAGTGACATCATCTTTGAGCTTCTCAGTTCCATCATCTCCATCTGTGCAGAGTAAATCGTATTACAAGTTTGAATCTCATTTATTCCTTGAGTCAAACAAAGGAGAGTACTACAAATGTAAGTTGAAACAAGCTTGAAGACTATAACTATTTGAAAGATATAATGTTCAAAAACGATACTAGGAGTTGGTTTTGTTTCGTTGCTTGAGAAGAAATTATCTCATTCATGAAGGTAATCACGACAAGTATGGGCTTTATTTCATCAACTTCATGTAGCAATTTAACCTATGTCACATTAGAGGGGGATGAGATTTTTCAAAATGTATGCTCACAAGGCTAGTTGGTTTACATTTTTTCTTAAAAGGGAGATAGATAAAATTCTTCCTTACACAAAGATGTCTTCAAAATGCACAGTGTAGCAATGCATGATGAGCTTCACTAAGGATGAGAATCAAAGCATTTATTTAAGCATAGGACCAACTAGAGCAGGAGTGAATGGATGGATGACAAGGAGAAAATAGAGTGGCTCAAGTTTATGGATTCGAGCGATGAAGGAGATACCATAATGTTTCTTATGAAAATAAGACTCTTAGAGAAGCACAAAGTATTCCATTGAATTCCAAGGAGAACAAAGATACAATAAGAAAAGAACATGGAAGCTTGCCTATGGAGGGGGAAGGGGGGGGGGGGTCACTAAGAAATATATAAGATAGCATGTGCAATCAACGAAAAAGGTTTTTATATGCTTATGGAGCTACAAAAAATATATATAAGGGGGTTTCAAATCCAAAAAGTGGAAATTTTCATACATAAGGGATACTTTTATCACTTCAAAATTTACAAAAGGGGTGTATATGGGTTATAAAAATCCATAAGTAAGAGGTTTTTTTAATACCCTTGATCGCACGTGCTATATGGGGATTTTGAATAGTGACCCCCTCAAGGGAGCTTGCTAAATATGGCAAGAAAAAACATGTTGAAGTGCAAGCTACAAGGGGGGAATTATTGTGCAAAGTAGTGGCCATGAATTTGATTTGAATATCCATCTCTATGTTAATTTTAAAAGTTGTATTATACAGACTAAATAACTTAAGAGACATCTAAGGTTCAAGCCTTTTATATCAAAATAGAGTATCTCTTTATGATTTGTAACCACTTCTTTGTATAATTTTCCTTTAAAGTTCAAAGGCATGACAACTTTGATAGTTTCTCGGGAGGTAACTCATCATATGTAACCCTATCACGTGAGTTCAACATAAGGATATTTTTTATTTTTTAAATTTACAAAAATTAATATACATAAGAGAGTATTTAAAATAGTTTTGGGAAATTTTTACAGATTTGTATAAAAAAAGGGTTCATTTTATTAATGAAAATTTTACAGATAAGGGATTTTAAAAATAGGCCTTGAATGCACATGATATAGAGGGTTTATACATAGTGACCCCCCCCCCCAGGATAGTTTTTCCATAGAAAACTTATGATAAGTTTTCATTAGATTTGAATATTTTTATGCATTAAATTGTAGACTTATAACTACATGATTGATGTAGAGGTACATGCTCAATATATGCTCAGTTGGTATCAATCATTGGTTGCATTTAACCACCTACTAAAGGTTGTTTTAGAGGGGTACTTGCAAAACATTATGGACGAAATATGCCCAAAGTCATGGTAGACATATTTGCATCATTGATGCTTAGCTAGGGTAGGGTTTTGCATGCACTAGTCCATATTTGTATCTAGGAAGGTTGTGCACATGCTTTGTGTACAATGAATGCATCAAATATTTGTACAATTGTTTTGGGTGCTCTTAGCACGTGTTGTATGTTGATTTGAGTAGGAAGATGAATCAATTGTTTGATATGAGGCTATGTCTAGTTGTGGCACATCTAGATTTGTAGTGAAAATGCAATTGAGTCTTCTTTAAATATGTTGACCATTACGGGTAGAAATATTGAAAATTCTAAAAAATTGATATGGAGATTTGTAAAAAGAATTGTCTCATTGGAAAGCAGTTATGGGATATAGATGATGGCACAAAATTCAAGCCCACTCACCCATTCTGACTGAATGGTGAGAGCTTGGATCAAAAAATACACTATATGTTCATCACCATTGAGGACAACATATTGGGTCATATCCAAGACAAAACAATGGGATGCTATTGCCACGTTGTTTGAAATGAGCACTAAGGCTCAAAAATTGTAGCTCAAGTAGGAATTACATGATGTGGAGAGTGGAGTGCAATAGTGCAAGCATTCAATACTAAGCCTCTTGAAGCTTTAAGCCATTATTAATTAGCTTTGTAGCATTGGTATCAAAATTGATACTATAGTTACATGCTAAAATGGATTGGAGAAATAGTATCAATCTTTTGGTATTAGCATCTCCATTAGGTACAACATTTCATCACTTGAAATGATCTCATTCCAATAATTGTTAGTGAGAAAATGTGTTTGTTAGAAGAATGTGTGATTGCTATCATAGTGTGAGATCTAGCAAGTCATAGTAGGCTTTAGTGGCTACTGCTAGTCAACTAGGTGAAGAAAGGGAAATTTCACAAGATCATTGTAAAATCTAAGGACGTGGTGGTGGATAGCCAGAATATGGGTAGAAAAATCAATAATTCTAGAAGGGAAATTAGTGGATATGCTAGATGTAGGGGGAGCACTAAAGGTCATGGTGGTACTCAACAAGAAAGGAATATGGGATCATGCAGCATTGCTGGTAATTATGCCCAGTGAGTGTCATTAAATGAACATAGACATTTGGTTAGAAAATTTACTTGAAGGAAACTATGGATCAAATGACTTCTCACACTCATCTACAATGCAACATGTCGAGTGGTACGTGAAATATTATTAATGCAACATGGCATCTATGTAGAGTGGTATGTTGATTTGAGCACACATAATTGCATGATACTGTGTAGAAAATGGTTCAATGAAATGAATCCTTTGAAGAATTCTTATTGTATATACACAAGAGATGATACTATGTAGAGTTGTATGTTGACTCAAGCACATCTAATTACATGATACTGTGTGGAAACTGTTTCAGTAAATTTAATCCTTTGAAGAATTCTTATTGTGTATATACAAAAATATAAGCATGATACTACTCCAAGCAATTGATGAAAAGTGGTACGTTGACTTAGACACATCTAATTGCATGCCACCACATGTAAAATGCATACTACGTATACACAAAATATGATACTAAGCATGAGGTCACTCTATCAACAATGTACCCATACAATCAGTGGATGGAGAAAATCAAACACTAGGCAATGTTATGTATGTTCCTAGCATCTCAAAGAAT
This sequence comes from Dipteris shenzhenensis, assembly GCF_047967505.1. Classification (NCBI taxonomy): domain Eukaryota; kingdom Viridiplantae; phylum Streptophyta; class Polypodiopsida; order Gleicheniales; family Dipteridaceae; genus Dipteris; species Dipteris shenzhenensis. Next base: position 39,599,307 of record NC_141621.1, read on the forward strand.
CTTGTTTTAGTTGGCTAGATGATTGAGAGAGATCTTGAGGTTTTCTTTGTAAAATGATCGTACAGTGTTGGATATGTGCAAAAACATGTGCATAGTGGCAAAGGGAAAGAAGGTTGGTCAGATGTTCAAACTAAATACACTCATGCCAGGTTGGTCATATGTTCAATCTAAATACACTCATGCCAAGTATAACAGATGATACACTTTCTCCTTTATGATAAAATTTTAGACATACAAATGTAGCATAAACACATGAGCCACGTGGAGTACCAAAAGATGAAGTCATTGCTTACATCTAGTGTCATTGTTGGGGTGCCTAAGTTTTCTGTTGTGGAGCCTTCATGTGTGTAGTGCAAGCCAATTTGCCAAGAAATCATGTAAGCTATTTCCAATGGAAGGAAAGCAAGATTGCCACATAATTGAGCTCCTTCACACAATTGTTGCCTAGAGTATTATGTTCTGTTTGTTCATGATTTATGGGGCAAGACATGGGTGTATTTTATGTGAGAGAAGTAAAAAATGTTTGGCAAATTTCAACAATTTCAAGCTATGGTAGAAAGAGAGACTGGGATGTAGAGTGCGACCATCTACTTGGACAGAGGGGGAGAATATATCTGAAGAGAGTTCACTACATATCTAGAAGCTCATAGAATTAAAAGGTAGGATTCATGTGCATATATGTAGTAGCAAAATGGCGTAACCGAGAGGAAAAATAGGACTGTTGCAAAGGCTACAAGAGCACTCCTCCATGAGAAATCCATACTTAGATAATACTGTGCAAATGAAGTTCCATGTGTAGTGTACATTATGAATCAGATGCCGATAGTAGCAATGCACACAAAGACACTTCAAGAAGCTTTTATAGGCACTAAACTAGATGTCTCACAATTTAACATGTTTGGATGTGTTTGCTACATACATATTCTAGAGGAGAAATAGAATAAACTAGATCAAAATGCAAACAAATGCATCTTTTATGATATGCTCTAGAAGCTAAAGGCTATAGTGGCTACAATCTTATCATGATTCATGAGGGAGTTACACATTTGTTGGGATATAGTCTTTGATGGACTTGGACAATTGGAACACACCAACAAACACTACTTAAAAAGAACACAACAAAGTTTCATGCCACCAAATTGACTCGAGTGAAATACTCAATCAATAGGCTCATGTATGATGGGTTGTAGCAATACAACATGCATATATGACACAAGCATTGTAAGAAAAGAGCTAGAAAGGTTTGAGGTTGTGATTGAGAATACATAATGGTTATGTGCTATGAATGATGAGATGGCCCTGCACTAGAAAATCAAGGAATTTGGTTTTTTGGAGGTATTTGTTGAATACTATGAGCTCCTTAATGAGTCTATGATAGATACTACATCTAATGTCGATGGATGTTTAGCCATTTGCACAATAGACAACCTTTAGCTCATAATAGTTGTACATAGATTGAGTTTGATCAGCTACCAGGCCTTGTCAAAATTTCGCCCAAGTTTCAACAAGGCATAGTCCTATACTTGCTTCTTTTAGCCTACTTTTATGTAGCCTCTGGATCACTCTATCCTCTGCAATCTTCTATGACCACATATCCTATGATAGATATTACTCTACTATAACATACCTTCAAGTAGTGCTATCAATTCCCTTGGATCAAGGACACTCTTGTTTGTCATAGCCATCTGCATTATATCATTTTGGCTACATATATTTGGATATTACTTCATCAATAGATTAAGTTCATGATCCATAATGACTTATAAGATGTTTAGCCTTGGCTCAGCTATCTACAGTCCATAGTCATACACTGATTGATCAACTAATTGTTGACCTAAGAGGATTTTCCTCTTTTTGGAGTACTTCCCACTTCCCTTAGGCCTATTTTTGGGTTTTGTTTCCAAAGTCAAATAATTATTTACAACTTAAGAGGGCAAAATAATAGTCAATGTAGATGATCTTGTTAGATATCAATGCTCCACTCTCGTGTAACTATGCAGGAATCAGCTAACTCTACTTGTAAGCCACCCATATGAGGAGAAGGCATTTGAGTGGCTCGGTTATTCGGTAGGTCCTGGTTCTGACACCAGATGGGGGCCATGTGTGGCCTGATGGTTGGACGGCTTCAGATAGAGTTGGCACACCGCCAACTAGGCTACATGCAAGTGCTAGAAGGCATCCCTTGACTGACCGCACTGAGGATAGATGGAGCATTTCCTAGGGCAGCCCACACTCTCGGGTTGCGGGGCCCATTTGGAGCCTCAAATGATCCCGGATGGCTCTGGGCTGAACGGTTACCATAGGTAAGTTGCTCTGTTTTGTGCACCGGTTCTATCATATGGTCGGTGGCCTATTTCGGGACCGACCCCCAGTCGACCGTTTTGGGCGGAGTGGGTCGGTCATCCAATTGAGCCTAACCAACTATGACTGGTGGCTATATAAGAGCAAGCCCGTGAAGCCCATTTCATCACTGGCTACAGCAACCCTGATTCCTTAGCATCCAGCCTCCATCTTCTACTATTTCTAGCATGCCATCGAAGCTTCTTTCACAAGAGCACATGGTTGGGAGGTAGCACCATCTATTGTATCAGTTCTACCGTAATCAAATTTATGATTCTCCATATTATCTTGTTTTCTCTCTGGCGTACGAGATCCTGTTATCTGTTGAGCACAGACGTTGTATTATTTTCTTACATGGTATCAGAGCCTGGACTCTAGCAAGAAGATTTGGTAGTGTGTTTCTGTTTGCGAGCAGGTTGTGAGAGATGACCCAGCCCACAAGACTGTGAATCCCACCATTCAGCGAAAGCGAAAAGTTGGACAACTCTAAGTATCCACTCTGGAAGTTCAAGATGAAGACCATCCTAAGCACATATGAGCTTTGGGACACTGTTACTGGGGTGGACGTGAGGCTAGTTGTGAGACTAGATCCAACCAATGCAGGACAACAGATAGTACCAACTGCAGATGAGATTCTCACGTGGACAAGAAGAAATGCAGATGCACTGTGTTCTATTGTTTGCAGTGTTAGTGATTCTGTCATGGCATTAATTCAACATGTCACCGCAGTGGAGGAGGCATGGACGGTCTTGAAAAATCAGTATGAGACCACAAATCAGACGCAGATTCAAAATCTAGAGACTCAACTCGTGAACGAGAAGTTGTCTGAGTCTGAAGTGGCAGAGAAGTTCATCACCAGGGTGAAGAATCTGCGTGATCAGATGACTGCGATTGGCATCACCATCACCAGTGAGAATCTAGCACGAAGGTGCATATGGATTCTCCCACCAAAGTACGATGGTCTTGTTACGGTGCTGAATACGCAGAATAGAAATCCACCCCTTAACTTTGAGGATTTCAGTCCGATGCTTCTAGAGGAGGAGATGCGTCGAAAGACGAGGACTGGAGAAGATTTGGCTTTCTGGACCAGATCAAAGAAAGGTAAGGGTAAGGACTCTGGTAACCCATCTTCTTCTGATGATAAAAAGAGAAAGAAGAAGATCAAGTGCTTCTATTGCAACAAGGCAGGGCAAGAATGAGTGCCGAAAAGAAGATTGCAGACGAGAAGAATGGAGTAAAGAAAGAGTCCAGCAACAGTGTGCAGGCAGTACCAGTAGAGCTGTTTGTAGCAATTAAGGAGATTGGCACGGAGGCAGTTCATGTACCTGCAGATGAACCATGGATCATTGACAGTGGTGCATCACACCACGTGACCAGTCGGAAGGATTGGTATACACCTCTATAGCTGATAGGGAATGACATCCTGGTAGCAGTCGGCAATGATGCAAAATGTCCAGCAAAAGGAAAAGATACGATTGCTCTCAAGTCAAATGGAGTTGTAAAATAGTTGTCTGATGTTCTTTATGTGCTAGATATCAAGAGGAACTTGTTGTCCGTTTTCGCGATCATGGATTGGGACCTCAAAGTTCAATTCGATAAGAATGGTGCACAGATTCTGGATCTTCAAGGGAAGGTCATTGGTAAAGGTACACAGCGCAACAACATTTACGAACTCTCAGCTTTCAGTGCTTGAGCAGATGTGAAGAACACTAAGCTGTGGCATGAGAGGTTTGGTCATCTAAACCTAAGTTCTTTGAAGGAGATGCATAATAGTGGAATGATTGTAGACCTACCAGAAATTTCAAATCTGCCCGATGTATGTGAAGCTTGCATGATGGGCAAGCAGCATCGGCATCCCTTTCCTAAAGAGGCCAGCAAGGCAAAGGCTCCTCTAGAGCTCGTACACACGAACCTCTGCAGAAAGATGGAGACAGAAGCTTTGGGTGGTTCCTACTACTTCATGATGCTGATCGACAACTACAGTAGAAGGATATGGATATACTTCTTGAAGACTAAAGACGAGGCTTTTAGTAGGTTCAAGGAATGACATGTAATGGTCGAGAAAGAATCACGGAGGAAGGTGAAGAAGTTGACATCAAACAGAGGTGGAGAGTTCACATCAACTGAATTCGAAAGTTACTACAAAAGTCACGGAATCAAGAGGCAGAAACCCCCGCCACATACATCACAGCAAAATGGAGTAGCAGAACGCAAGATGCACGTCATCTGCAAAATGGGCCCGAGTATGATGAAAGGGAAAGATTTGCCAAAGACTTTCTAGGCTGAAGCATGTAACACTGCAGTTTACATCTTGAATCATAGCTACACGAAGGCTGTGAATGGGATGACTCCACTGCAAGCCTTTTCTAGTAAGAAACCTTCAACTGCACATTTCAGAGTTTTTGGATGTGACTGTTTTGTGCATGTCCCTGATGCTACCAGGACCAAATGGGAATCGAAGATCCGGAAGTATATTTTCTTGGGCTACAGTGAAGAGGCGAAGGGTTACCATCTCTATAACCTTGTTACCAAGAAGGTAATTCTAAGTCATGATGTGGTCTTCTCAGAACAGCCGCATCAATTGGAGGAGAATGCTTCCTTCCCAGACAACCAGGACCAAGATATCCATCCAAATTTGCCACCAACAGCAGACCGAACTCACCCAATGGTGCTTGGGAGGATTCAAGACAAAGAAGATGAAGAAGAGCCTACAGAACCACAATGGCAATGGCCATTCCCGAAGTGGGTAAAGCAGCTTTTGGATGGCAGAGAACCTCTAGCCATTGAGGGAGGAACCATCCGAACACCGCCGGTCCAAGAGATTAGAGGAGCAAAGAAGGGCGTAGGAACACTTGGTCAACTATGCTTTGATGATAGAAGTGATCCGTGCTGATGAACCCAAGTGTCTTGAAGAGGCACAGGGCGATGATAGGTGGATGGAGGCTATGCAGTCGGAGTATGGCTCCATAATGAAGAATAACACTTGGGACCTTGTGGATCGACCACCAAAACGCAAGATAATCGAAACCAAGTGGGTGTACAAGACCAAGTACAAGTCCAACAGCATGTTGGATAAGTACAAGGCTCGGCTTGTGGCAAAAGGATTTGCACAGGTACATGGTTTTGATTATCAAGATACTTTTGCTCCCACAGCTCGACTAACCACAATTCGCAGTGTTTTGGCTTTAGCTACCCAGGGAAGTTGGCCCATGTTTCAAATGGATGTGAAATCCGCCTTTCTGAATGGAGATCTCAAGGAGGAGGTATACGTGGAACAACCACTAGGTTTTGAGATCCCCGATTCAGAAGGTAAAGTCTGTAAGCTGAAGAAGGCACTTTACGGGCTGAAACAGGCCCCACGAGCGTGATACCAACGAATTGATGCCTACTTTCTGCAAAACAGGTTCAGGAGGAGCCCATCTGATGCAAATTTATATATCTTCAGAGAAGGAGGCAGGTGTATGATCGTGGTCCTTTATGTGGACGACCTTGTCATAACAAGGAACCATGAAGAGAAGATCTCACAGATGAAGCATTTGCTAGGAAGAGAGTTTGAAATGACAGACCTCAGACTGATGCATTTCTGTTTGGGGATTGAAGTTTGGCAGAAGCCGAAACAGATCTTTATTTCACAGCTGAAGTATGCTGGAGAGATACTGAAGGCATTTGGCATGGCTGAGTGCAAGATAGTTTGTACCCCTATGGAGGTTGACACGAAGCTCTCAAACGAGAATTCATCACCACTGGTGGACGAAGCGAAGTACAAAAGGCTTGTGGGTAGCTTGATTTACCTGTGCAACACATGGTCGGACATCAATTTTGTGACTGGTGTACTAAGCAGGTTTTCCAATAAGCCCCGGGAGAACCATTGGAGGGCAGGGATGCGGGTGTTGAAATACATCAAAGGCACACTTGATTATGGCATCACCTATACCAAGGGCAACATCTTGACCGGATTCTGTGACTCAGATTGGGCAGGAGATGTGGACAGCAGGAGATCAGTTGTGTCATGGGTTAGCAAGAAGCAACCCATAGTTGCTCTTTCTTCTACCGAGGCCGAGTACAAATTTGCATGCTTTGCTTCTTGCGAGGCAGTGTGGTTGAGGAGGATTTTGGGGGACATGGGTGCAGTGCAGAACAAGCCTACGCAGTTATCATGTGACAATTAGAGTTGCATGGCGATTGCAAAGAACCCGGTGTTCCACGCTTGCACAAAACACATTGAGATTCAATATCACTTTGTACGCACGCACATCATGGATGGAGAGGTCAACTTGGTGTACTGTTCGACTACAAAGAATGCTGCGGACATCTTCACAAAGACTCTTGGAAGAGACTTGATGGAGAGGCATCTTCATCGACTTGGCATTGGACCAAAAAAGTAAGTTCACTTGTGGGTGGACATTGAGGAGGGGTGTTAGATATCAATGCTCCACTCTCGTGTAACTACATGGGAAACAACTAACTCTACTTGTAAGCCCCCCATATGAGGAGAAGGCATTTGAGTAGCTCGGTTATCCGGTAGGTCCTAGTTCTGCCACCAGATGGGGGCCATGTGTGGCCTGATGGCTGGACGGCTTCAAATAGAGTTGGCACACCGCCAACTAGGCTACATGCAAGTGCGGGAAGGCATCCCTTGACTGATCGCATTGAGGGTAGACGGAGCATTTCCCGGGGCAGCCCATTCTCGAGTTGCGGGGCCCGTTTGGAGCCTCAGATGATCCCGAATGGCTCTGGGCCGAACAGAGACCGTAGGTTAGTTGCTCTGTTTTGCGCACCGGTTCTATCGTATGGTCGGTGACCCCCAGTCGACCGTTTTGGGCAGACTGGGTCGATCACCCAATTGAGCCTAACCGACTACGACTGGTGGCTATATAAGAGCAAGCCCGTGAAACCCATTTTATCACTGGCTACAGCAACCCTGATTCCTTAGCATCCAGCCTCCGTCTTCTACTATTTCCAACACGCCATCAAAGCTTCTTTCACAAGAGCACACGGTTGGGAGGCAGCGCCATCTATTGTATCAGTTCTACAGTAATCAAAATTTTGATTCTCCATATTATCTTGTTTTCTCTCTTGCGTACAAGATCCTGTTATCTGTTGAGCACAGACGTTGTATTATTTTCTTACAGATCTAAGTTGTACTCATTATATAAAGCTCAATTACATAATCATGTGCTCACAAATGCATATACTCCTTTGATATTTTCAACTTTGGTTGTTATCATATGCACTATAAAATTTTCAAAAAGATATTTTACAAGCACCCTCTCTTATGCAGTGTAATTTAAGATGGGGTGTTAAGGATAGTGTAAATTGCACTACTCTAGAGAGGTCTGTAAGGGCACATGGACAATCCCCAGAGCTTAACACTAACCCTAGCCCTAATCCTAAGGAATAAAGATTTATGTATTCACCACATGTTAAATATAACATAGTGTACAATTTCATCATCCCCCTTGTGTTGCTCTCTCTCTCTCTATCTCTCTCTCTCTCTTCTCCCCCCCCCTCCCTTCCCCCCCTTCATGCTCCAATAAAGTGAAAAAAACGAATTGAAGGCAACTCATGCTATCTTAAGCTTTCTAATTTTAGAGGTGTGAACTTGATGTGCTCTTTTAGCCTAGAATGATGACCCCCTTGTATCATTACTAGTGTGAGTGAGAAAACTATATTGAATCAAACATATGTTATCCCAATATTTCTAATTTTAGAGGTGTAAAATTGATGTGCTCATCTCAACCTAGAAATTAGGCCCTTGATAGATCACATTATTAACGTATTACATAGAATTTGATAGCATTATAGCCTAGAATGAATTTTGAGCAAAAAAATTAATTAAAGAAAACTTATATTATGTCAAGATTTACAAATTTAGAGTTTGAAATTGACGTGCTCATTTTAGCCTAGAACTGAGCCCTTTGAGGCTCACCTTACAAATATATTACGTAGCACTTTACTTAATGCAAGGGGGCATTTTTGTCAGGAGACTTGCATGGCATTTGAAAAACAAATACTTATCCAATGTAATTATTATTTGTGAATATATGGAGGGGACCTGATTTATATCTAAATCATGAGCTTTCTCATTGACAACAAGGATGATGATAAGTACAAAGGAAAAATATAAGACTAAAACATGTGAAAATCAATAATATGATTTTGTTTGTTTAAACACTCCTTAATGTGTCAAACCAAACCTTTGACTTCTACATGAGGAGCCTTTAGAAACCCTATTTTATGAAATTTCATGATTGAAGTGGTCCACTACTACAAATAGTGTGCATTTAAGGAGTAATATTTAAAAACCCTACAAACAATGTGCATTCAAGGGGTAATATTTAAACCACTACTTACATAATGTTCCTATATTTCTTTTCCTTTATAAAATTTTAAATTATTTTATTTTAAAAATTACATAATGTTTCTATAATTCTTATCCTTTATAAAATTTTAAAAATTATTTTATTTTGAAAATTAAAAAACTCTTTCTTTATGTATACTTCTATGAGTTTACTAGATGAAAAATCCCATATGTTGAACCCATATCTATAGTCATATATTTTAATGAGCATACCTCAAAAGTAATTTGAGTCCCTCTCCAATATTAGATGAGGGAAAACAAATATAAGATCTCTTGGATCTTTTGGAGGGAGGCAACTCTCATATACAAGCATAGGAGAGAGAAGACATAGTCATTGTACTATACATAATGTACACCTTCTCTGGATTATCACAAATAATATGATAAGATATATAATGGACCTTAAATATGGGCTTGACTAAGTCCATAACATCTACTTACACATTAACCTAGGCTACTTATAATTAGGGTTCATATAACCTCTAATCCTTTATCCATGTATATACACACCATATATAAATAATGTGCGCCATACTAATGAAAATGAATTCATCAATAATCATCAATCATTGGATGGTATCTACATGAAAAATTCCAAATATGAGATTTGAAAATTCAAACTTCTTTCAAGGCAAGGTGCATGAACAAGTATGTTGCATGGTCCTCAAAGAAACAATTGATTCATTGGAAAATCCCTTCTTCCACTCGATGCATGATGAAATGGTGGCATGTGCTGATCTATTGGGGTCATGGGAAATGCATGTTGATAATGGTCTAAATTGCACCATAGGGTTATGAGACAAACCCTAACCCTAGCTTTAAGGGGTCCATGTATATATTCTCAGTTTTCATATAATACAACTTAGTGTACAGTTAGTAATCTTGTGTGCACTCCTCTCTCTCCCTCTCTCAATTCTACTACCATGATATCAGAGCCAACCATGGTGCTCACAAGCCCTTACATGTTGTCAAGGCAATAGGCCCTCTGCATGCAAGACATCCTCCATGTCCGGCACTTTGTGAGTTTAAGAGATTGTGAGAGATTTTCTTCCCTTGGAGAGAGTTTTCCATTTGAGAGAGCTCCATTTTATTTCTTTTAGCTAACGTGAGAAAGAGATTTATGTTCATGAGGGAGAGTTCCCAATTCCTTCCATCCAGGTTTTCTTGAGAGACATGAGAGAGTTTCATTGAGAATTTCTTCATGGGAAGAGTTTCTTTCCTCAAGATCTTGTGTGAGAGTATTCTCCATTGTGTTGAAGTGAGGAGATCCTTAATGAGTGTGGCCAACATACAGTTGCCTTCTACTAGTTTCTAGTTCATTGCCTTCATGAGAGCAGCTTTGTATGTGGATAGACAGCCTTCTCTTGCACGGTGCCTAGCCTCAGTAGCCTCGACTGTTCTCAATGACCTCAGAAGCCTTGACTCCATACATATAAGCAGTCACAGCAGTAGCTCGTCATGGCATCTCCAACAAGCTACTGTCAACCCACCGACTTCAATAACCTACAATGTGGCAAAGCTAAGGAAGCTCATGGGTACAGACTCAATAAGAACAAAGGCCTACCCCGACTAAGGCCCAGCTCAAGAATTCAATAGGCACACACAACACAACTTGAACAACTAACTCCAAGCAAATAACACTTCTCAATAGCTCGACTCCTACCAACGATGCTTTCATCGACCTACGGGTGACCTAAGGCAAGCATATCCCACTCTTGTTTCTTCAACGCCCATACGCTTAGGTGTAGTGGCTAGCTCAATTGAATTACGAATATGCCTTCAACGCCCATGCGTGGCACAATGACCATCTCCATAGAAGACCTCCAGCTATAACGACTCACAGGGGCAACAAGCCTTATACCAACAGCAGCTCTAAAAAGGAAGAGCTCCACGGGCTGCAACTTGAAAGCAACAATGCCTATGCCAACCTATAGAAAATCGATTAGCAGTGGCTCACCCAGGGACCACACATGACCAAGGCAACCCCTCCTTGACTCAGTGCCTACATAAACCTTCACACAGCGCTTCACTGATAGCAGCCCACGACTCCACTGCTCAACAACTCCATAGTCACCTCTAGCCCAATCTATACATCACCTCCATGGACTCAATATGTTTGTCAACCTAAGCGACTATCTATCAGCACTGAATGTCAACATCCCCTCTCGTCGTCTTAATGAGCCGACTTGCAGCCTCAACATATACAGCTCCAAGACGCCTATGGCTCATGGCTGCACCATTCAAATGGCTATGAGCTTGTACCATTCAAATGGCCTCTAGCCTCCGTCATCTACTCCACACATAGTGGAACGACCTCTGAAATTCGTGCTTAACTCGGCTCGTCACTCAGCGGCTCGACCCAAGGCAGCAAGCCCATTGGACTTGATACAGCCTCTATCACTATCGACATCTCCTACAAATCTTCTTCCAAGCTCTTCTTCTCTCTATAATCTCTCTTTAAATCTCTCTCACATGGTAGATAGGCCTAGTCCATGGTTAGCTTAATTTGACCTTGGGTATAAGGAGCGATCAGTCTTTGGCCATGTGGTAACTTAACCTTATCTGTCACATCATTGCGGAACTTACCTCTAACCATGGTTACCTATGACTATGCATTTCTCTTACTAGTGCCACCTCATTGCTTGCCACCTCACCTGACACATGGCAGTGCCAACTCATAGTTCCACCTCAGCATCAATGCTTCACAGGCACATTGTTCTCCACCATATGCACCCACAGTACACATCATCAATGCCATCCACATCATCATTTTGGGCCCTCTTGTGCTCAAAATTTTGCCATCCATTTGAAAACAATATCTTTTGATCCAAGTGGAATCTTGAGGAGCTCCAAAAAGTAGAATTGCTTGCCAGCTCATGCTCTATGCATCAGTCACCTCAAATTTGACATTTGGGATTCCACTTTGTAGTATTTGCAGAAACCACTTCATTGAAACCCCTCCTAATTAGATCACATCCTCTCCAAACCAAGCACAAAACAAATTAAAATAAAATTTAATTTGTTGCTTTTCATCTCAATCGATGTGTAGACTGGTTATAGGACTAGCTACCTTAGAGGAGAGAAATCCAAAACAAGGCAACTGAAGCCCTCCTAGAAATTCTCGATTAGTTCCTAGCTGATGTCAACTTGTAAAGTCACTAGTTGACTATTTGGCATCCTGTACTACTTCTTCAAGCCTTGTAAAGCCAGCTATTACCAGCACTTGGTTGCTATTTGGATACTAGTTTTGATTCTTGGTGCACCTTGGTGAAATCACATGATGTCATATTTCTTGATCAGAGTAGCAAGCCCTTTAATAACAATTATGGCAATCGGAAGTTCAAAATCTTAAACATTTTTCTTGGAAAAAAAAAATGTTAAACATTTTTTAGCTAAAGGGCTTGTAGGACGTTGCCATAAAAGATGAAAAGAGACCCGAGCCTATATCGACAACTCCTCTTACCACAGATCAACAACTGGAGCTCACAAAGCAACAAAAAGAGTGGGCTACCAGGGCTGGACTTGCCTTGAATATCATCAACTTTGATTTGAAGGATGCGACGATCGCTCTTCTTCATGGGAAAACATTAGTTGTACTTGCTTGGAAGACTTTGGAAAGAAATTATAATGCCAACAACATGTCATGTATTCTATTATTGGAGGATCAATTAAACAACAATCCAATGCTTCCAAACGAATGAGGTCCTAACTTCTTACTCAGATTAAAGGATCTTGGCGATCAGCTCACATCAGTTGGACTTGAAGAGAGGCTTGTCCAACTATGATTTCTTCAATACATTAAATCTCTTCTTATGAATTCAAATGATATCTTATGTGTGCCTTGGTCATGATGTAGTGGAGCCAATGGACGTTACTTTGTCAATTAGAAAAAAGAATCTTATCTCATGTCAACGTCCATTATTGGATAAGAGTGTATTCTTGACTTGGAGCCAATGGAGGTCTTGGATGTCCGCTAGCAATTTCAAGTAGCATACTCAAACAACACGTAATATTCCTTCTATAGAAAGCCAAGGAAACTGTTGCATGCATAATACGAGCAACATTTCCAAATCTATAACTAAAGAAGTTGAAAATAGTCCTCTCATTTCATTTGTAGAATTTCAATAGAACATTGCAAAGTGCACTTGGTTGATGTCCACCAAGATTTGAGATTGCCATGATGGATGTTTTGTACGATACATTAGCTCAAATGAGAAGATATTAGTGGAGAAGGTTTTGACATTCACAAAAGTTAGTTTGTTTATAACTTAGCTACCTTGAGATAGGAGAAAGAGAGGAAATTAATTTGGAATGAGTAAAAACTTAATTTGAGAAAAAGGTGTTGTGGCAAAACTACCAATTTCATACTTGTCAAATGGATAGATGTCTTTTGAAGCTACCACCAAATTTATCGAGATGAGTAGGTACCTCAATAGTTTCAAGTTTGTGCAATTAAATTCGCCCCATGGGGGGCTATCTAGAACCCACTATGCAGCTCTCTTCCATATCTCATGGTGATGTTATAAAAATTCTATATTTTGTAACTCACCCAAGAGTGTTTGCGAGTGTGAGAGCGGGCAATCCTACCTCTCCTACGGCTAGAATTAGCGCTTAAGAGTTACAATACGTGATGGCGTCAACATGCCAAAGAAGCGGTAATCATACCTCTCCAGACTCCTACGGCTAGAATTAGGGCTCTCATGTGATGTCACGTAATGGCGTGATTTCATGCCCGAGCTTGCTCAACAGGGTGGACGATGACATCGTATGGAGGAAGAATGTAAGCTTCAAAATGTAGAAATTGAGGATACAGATTTGGTGCTGATTATCTTTTGATCAGTTCTATGTGTAGAGCTTTTTTGCCTTGTTGCATGGGAGAGACTCCCCCTGTGAAAACTTAATACATCTCTTGATCAGGCCAATGGCAAGTTCAGTTTTCTGAAAAACTATAGTGCGCATGTATGACATTCTTTGCCTCCAATGTAGCAAGTCCGCCTTCAGCATAACGCTTGCTAATTTGATTCCAAGGAAAGCAGTCTTATAGGCGACCTTTTTTGAAATCAGTTGCACCCGACTGAGTTCCTAGGAAAGAAGTGAGTGTTTCCTCTCCTACCAATTCTGGATTTCATAAATTCTTAAGCTGGGACAGTAGAATTACTTTGTCCAAACGCCGCAATCTACGAAGGCAGCCCTATTAGCTAGTCAATAAGAACCCCTCAGCTATATTGAAACGAATGATGACAGAAAGGCCGCAAAGCAAAATCCGAGCTAAAAGCATTCGGTTAGGGGCTGCCATTTGACCCAAGTCTACGTAAAGGTCCTGTAGAATTGACATCTTCTAAAATCCCAAGCTTATTTGCTCTCCTTATTATGCTTAGTGAACTCAAGAGGCTAGGTTATAAAGAATCGCAATGACCTCAAACCAATCACAAATCTATAGTTCAAATTGCAGAGGCTCGAGCCCCATATGATGAGGGCTAATCGTAGCCGTGTCAGAAATTTACGGAGCTACTGATAAATGTAAGCAAGAGCTGCTCGAGTTTGTCAACCACAAGAGATGGATACTCTCGATAAATCAAAAGGCAGTCTCTAGATGACCAAGAGCTGCAATAAGCAATCTGCTTTTATACGTTAACTTCTTTGTGTCATGCTGTAACATTGAGAGAGAGAACTCTCTCATCAGTCTCTCTCGCTCCACTTTTCTATATCTATAGAAACATCTGATATAAGTGAATGAATCCTCTACTTTCTTATGTTTGGGTAGTTTTCTCATTGTTTTCTTACCTCAAGAAGCAAACTCCTGATCACTATTTGGAACACCTCAAATCTATGGCAAATCCTGCGCAACCAATATGAATAATCTCTTCTGCTCAAGAATTGTGCGTTATGACAGTTACAATACGTGGCCAGGCAAGGCGCAATCTCAAGAAAAAATATCTTGCCTCTTCAATTAGTAGCAAGTTGCTAAACTGAAGGCTAGGGTTCCATACCTCCTCTGAAGCATCAGCGTGGATGTTCAGCAAGTGATCTTCTGAACAAAGTTTTGAAATTCCGCTCGATTTGAGCCCCATCCAGGCACAACTTCCTGCAAGACCCAAAAAAACTTCAGAGGCAGCGTTTGGCTGTAGCCGATCCAGATGTGCCTGACAGACAGAGCGCATAATTAGTGAGAAAGAACTCATCTAGGAGCTGCTCTACTCGGCTGCATTGAGCTCCAGACTCTAATCACACAAGATAAAACCCAGAGCTATTTGGAACAGCAACTTCCTCCATAAGAAAGCATGTATGAGTATCTTATCCGCAATATTAAGGATCTTACGCAAGCTATCAGGGAGACGCCAAGCCGCTGATTATGCTCGTTCCTGCTCCACTACTTGAACTTCTACCATCGCCTGTTTCATCTGGTCGAAACTGCGTATAAGCTTGCGTCGTTCCCATGGCCATGAGGTCTGAGTCGCTCGTGCTTCCTTGAGCTTGATTCAATATCATGTGTTCTCTCGTAAATCGATTGTCAATCTGAGAATCTTCATTCTGCAGTTCAAACTCAGTTCCTTGTATCCACACTTGATCCCTGTTGAAGGCTTGTTGTCTCGAGCTGAGAAAGTGTTCACTCCGAGAAGGAGCAGCAGCACTAAACCCAACGATATTATGTGTCGCAGAGACTATACCTGTGTGTGGATCGATGGAAGGTCCTCCAATCACTTCTATTCCCATGTACCTAGCAAGTTCGGAGCGAGCAAGCGTAAGCTCGTGTTCTAGAACTGCTATATGCCGTTTCAAATAGGAAATTGCTCCAACGCATCCATATACTGGATCTCTAATACGAGCTTCCGCCTCATAAGCTAGAGAATTCACGGCATCTTGCCGTTGATGGGGGGGTAAATCGTTGAGAATCTTGCTTATATTACTAGCACCAAAAATTTTGTGAGCATTCGCAAATTTGAGGGGCTGATCCGGTGGAAAATAGGGGGCAAATATGCATTCAGGAACGCACTTTCTCCTAAGGAACTTGCAAGCAGCGCATGGCGAACTCGTAGACGAAGACATTTCCTGCGCCGAAAAAAGACAGAAAGTGGTTACAGCCCACTCGTGCTGCCTTGAATGTACATGCAAATATCTGTAGTTTAATTTTCCTTTGCGTGCTGTAACCGGAATACGTATGAAGGAATGAGCCCTTTCAAACAATCAACCATCGCTTAGCATTCACTCGCGAGTCCTCTTGCAGTCCACCGTTTCCGAGCCGCAGCAAAGAAAATGACTATTTTTTATTTCGGTATCATAATAACAGGTTCTCCATTGAACAGGAACGACATGTTACGAAGATCTGATCTGCTGGATTTCGACTCAAAACATTTAGATAATTAGGTGTTCAGATTCTTATGAGGACGGTTTCCATCCCTTGACCAATTACAAAGGTGGCCCTCACTAAGTTTTTCAGTTCTAAGTCACGAAATTGAGAGTAACGGAGACCGATTAACTGCTCGACTTTTGAAGTCTTTCCGAAGACGTAGATACATCTAAAGAGTGTTTGAAGTCTTTGTCTCACGACTTTCGGATCGTCATCCTACTCTCTATTAACCGAAAAGGAGAGAGCCTATGCCTAAAATATGCGTGAGGCAGGCCTGCACTGAAGTCACTGAAAAACACGTGAAGGACTCCGTTACTCGCATGCTGTTTATTGTCGTTCTTTGCTGTTAGATCAGATATACGATCACGGCGAATGTACCATTATGTTGGGAGGGACCGAACCGCTTACGCCGTGCTAGTTAGAAGGATTTTGGTTTTCCTCCGTGAATTGCAGGCCGCAATATCAAGATGATCTGCTTAGTGATACCTGAAGATAGCAGACTACGGACGAAGAACAGGAAAGAAGCACTCGTTTTAACAGCGAGATCGGAAAGATCTTTAGGCTAGAAGACTGGAAGGAGTTGCAAGACTGTCTGCTGAAAACCCGCGGTACAGGAGGTGGTTCTCTGCGAATGCTAGAGGTCAGCGTTTGGTAGGATAGCTGGTACGCCAACATTTCGCCTGTTAATGCGACTTGAGTGAGCAGTGAGTAGAAAATCGGAGGACTCTGTCATCATGGCAAGGAGAAAATCGTTAGATAGGTTACGAAAAGGGTGTGGCAGATGTGGAAGGTTGGTTCAGAAGGGTGGAAAGGTCGGCAAGGAAGGAGGAAAAAGTGTTTAGGGTGGGGGAGCAGATGTCGCCGGGTATGGGTCTGAGGAGTCGTGATGGAGAAGCAATTGCAGGTTACCGATGGTGCTAGTGGTGTTACTTGAGATTACGGAAGGTGGAGACAGAAGGAAAGGATAAATGAGGTAACGTCAAGCTGCATCAGCCATGCCGTCCTGTGGACGAGCAATCCGGCTGCAAGTCCGCGCAGTTGCTTTCCGAGGGTGATCTGCCAGACGAGGACGTTTGGGCACTTGCAGACAAATGAGGCTACACACAGCTTTCTTGTTCATACAGGAGACGTCACAGGAAGCTACAGCTCATGGGGACAAACCGCTATATATTGATAAAACTTATATGGGAGGAGATGGAAAACACCATCGTTAATTGATGCAGCTGCGGACAAAGGATATGGAAATAGAAGGGGCGATGAGAGCTGAGAATGGAGGTAATTACGAGTATTGGGAGCTCAAACAAATGCAAGCGGTGGCAAAAGACCGGCGCAGATGCTGAGCTAAATAAAGAATGCGGTTGTAGCAGATGCTGAGAGAAAGAATTCATGAAATCTCCGAATGTACGCTTCAAAAAAATATTGCGAGCAGGTGTTGTAGTTTACGTATTTACGAGGTACAAGAAGGTGGCGAAGCCGTGTAGAGCAGCTGCCTCACAGTCCTCTAACTTTATATAGTACACATAATTTGAATGCCGAGTGAATAGTTGATTCTTTGAGGATAGGAAAAAGTAGAGATAACGTGCGGACAAACAGCAGGAAAAGTAGAAATAATGTGACGACAAACAAAATGAGTAGCTCTTTGCATCCACTTAGATACTTGAATTCACCTACATAAACAAACAGCAGGAAAAGTAGAAATAATGTGACGACAAACAGAATGAGTAGCTCTTTGCATCCACTTAGATACTTGAATTCACCTACATAAGTAACACTAGTGTGCAACCCGTAGCAAGCTATGGTGCACTTCGTTCTTGTATCTGGTAGCTTCTTGCTCCTCACTTTTCCTACGCTCACTACATTATACAACTTCTTTGTTGCATCCATATAAGTACGTATTTGTAAGCTCGTATTTCTAATGTCTTTGTTTCGAGCTGTTTGCATCCACTTAAATACGTATTTGTTTGCAAACAACTCGAAACGAAGACATGATATAATGGATTGACCGTAGAAATACGTATTTACATGGATGCAAACAGCTGTTTGCATCCACTTAAATACGTATTTGTTTGCAAACAACTCGAAACGAAGACATGATATAATGGATTGACCGTAGAAATACGTATTTACATGGATGCAAACAGCTGGAAACAACGACATGATATAAATTACGTAAATACGTTAATACATAAATATTGGATGCAAACAGCTGGAAAGAAAGACATGATATGACGTAGAAAGCGTAGGAATACGAGCGTAGAAAAAGTATTTACGTGGCTGCAAGCTGCAGCTGAACGATATAAAGGATTGCGAAGTAAAATTCAAAAGGGCATTAAACTGGTTGGAGACGCGCTTTTGAAGAGGCCATGTGCGTGCATCGTGAAAGGCGGCAACAGCGGAGAGCACGATGAAGATGACGATCCACAATATAGATTGATGTCACGATGAAAAGGGAACTACTACTTTGATCATCTCAGAAGCAAAATGGCTGACAAAGGCGGTGTACATGACGTAGAATTCTATACAAAAATAATCAACCAGTAGTAGGAGCAGGAGCTCGCTAAATAATTAAGCTATTGTCTAACAAATCAGCACTGCTGAGATACACCACGATATATATAAAACTGTAGGTCAGCAACTGCTCTAAATTTTTTTAATGTTCGTATACAGCGATACATGGTTGGCGAAAGCATGAAGCTCTGTGATAGATGCTTGCGTGATACTCGCGTACCTGATGATCTGTGATTGTGAATATATCTATAATCGCACGGGGGGTATGGCGTCTCTCTTACTGTTCAGATGGGCAACGCAGCGGTTTCCATATTGCTTGCAAATCGTGTACGTACTTTGTTGGTGTGCCTGGCGGTTCCACCGTTTCAATCCCCAGTAGCCTTCCACTATACTTCGCCTCTCAGCCTCTTTGAAGCTCTCTCCTTGCGCTTCCCTCTTGAAAGCTCTCTCCTCATCCCTCTTGAAAGCTCTCTCCTTCCTATCCCCTCTTGAAAGCTCTCTCCTCATCCCTCTTGAAAGCTCTCTCCTTTCTATTCCATCTTGCAAGCTCCCTCCTTCCCACTCCCTTTGGAAAGTTCTCTCCTTCCTAATCCCTCTTGGAAGCTCTCCCCTTCCTATTCCCTCTTGAAACCTCTCTCCTTAGGCTCAGTGCATGTGACCCCCAAAATGCACCATTGGTAGCGAGCTTTAGAGGTTGGCCCAAATTTCGAGGCATAGTTGGAGCTCCATTGATGCTCAAAGTAGCACCTCAATATTAAGAGCTTTTGTTTTGATCTAAAAGCATGATCTGATTTCTCAACAAAGGGCTCTCTTTTGGATCTAATTATCCAACCCCGCTGTCTCACATCACACGTGGCTCTAGTGCCATGATCTTAATGCATTGGCAAGTAGAAAGATGGATGTTAATGTCAATAATTCAAAGTGTCATTCTCATGAGGCTAAATCAAGTGTAAGTTTGGCAAGGTCAAAAAAATTAAATTCACAAAAGAACCAAAAGCACTACAACTCAATATGGCCAAAGTCAATAAAGGCAATCATAATGGAGACCAATGTAACCACCAAGATCAATATGTTTAATAGTACATTATCGCAATGAAGAAATGGAATGTGCTCAATAATAAGTACAAGAAAATAAGCATGTGTTTAACAGTACATTATCGCAATGAAAAAATGGAATGTGTTCAATCATTTAATTTACATAATATAGGACAACTTATAGATCTCCATACTACCAAGGGGTTTAAACAATGGAGGAAGAGAAAACAGTCATGGGAACTTATTGAACCATCTCAAGATAAAAATATCATTGGTTACAGATCTGAGATGGGTGTTAAGTCAAATTTAATACAAATGGAATGATTGGTTGATGCAAATCAATATTGATTGTGCAAAAGGTTACACTTAGCGCAAAGGAATAGATTTCAAGGAAACTTTTGCAATAGTGATTAGAGCAATCAAATCACTATTGTCAAGCTACATGGGCTCTAGACTTGCATGTTCATCATATGGATGTTAAGAAAAAATTTCTCAATGGAGATTAATAAGGGAGTTTATTCACATTTTCATTAACTCATCATTCACGAACATCATGTTCAGCCCAAAAATGCATGAAAATAATGTGATCATGCTGTAACTCAAAAATTTCACCAATGAATAGGGTAAATATATCAACAAAGTAGCATACATTATACTGGGATGGCAGACTTCATGATCCCAGTGGTATAAGGTCCCATACTAGCGAGTTCTTACCATTACTGACATTGCATGAATAAAATAGCACCGATATTAATATTATTTACTCATCCAATCTTCCAAATTCTTGTCTTGCAATCGCTTCAATTTTTTTAAATCCGTTTGAAATAGCTTGTGCCATTTCCCAATGAATGATTCCAACATGACATGCACCATTTGGAGTAAAATCAAGCAAGATGTTGCTAGGGTGCAAGTCAATGTGGAACAATTGTGCATGATACAAGGTCTCATTCTAGTCTAGCTGCAAGAGCATGGAAGATGGTGCACATTGGCACAAAATAAGTTGAATCTTTCACCATGTCTTTTAAGCCAATGATTGCATCCTCTAGTTTTCCTTCCACATGCAGTTTGCTCCTCCCCTCAAGTATGCATCAATGTAATGCCTAGATGACCCTTTATTATAGTAGCTAGAGACGATATTGTGACAAACTCCCACCATTGAAGTATTTTGTGATAGTCCAAATGGGATCTTCTTTGGTACTCACATTAACTCTCACAAGTATGGGGTATACTATTTGCATTTCCACCTCTCTTGATGATTTTGGACTAGACCACATGAGCCCCTAGGGAAGAAGATGGCACACTACTAGAGCCATTTTCTTCATTTATCTCCAGATGAACTTATAGCTAGGCCAGCATACATGGACACACACCTATCTCAGGGGCTACGTAGTATTATTGGCTAGATTCGAACCTCATCACATCAGTTGAGGATAGAGATAGGGAGATACACCCACACATCCCCTCAAGATCAGATATGTCAGTTATGCCAGCAGGAGGAGGAGACAGAGGAGCATTATGTATGTAGATGCATGGTATATTATGAAATCCGAGGAAGATACCATTGTCTATTCAGAGAGGGATTTGACCCGCTCCGAAGGGTGATGGAGTACGAGGATAAAAAATGCTTGGGTTTGTTTTTATCAGAGCTCAAGCGACATAGAGAGACTTTGTTGGGAGACAAATAGCCAAGACCAGCCCCACCAAGACAAAGTACACTCAGAGACTTCTTCATTGCCAGCACCTCAGCTAGTTTTATGGCCTCCCCACCATCAAAAACCCCTAGTGCCACCACCACCTTATCACACACAGGTAGATTGCCACACTCTAGTGGTGTGATTTTGGACTGAGCCATCGCCATATCCAGGTCACGGAGGCCCAGGCCCCCAAGACCCTGTGCACGGCACCCATATCTTCATCAGATCCATGCCATCATTGCCAAACATCGAAAACATGTGGCATCGAGTTATGAGATCCTAGAGCTGCCCATGATTGGGATTTTTTACATGAGAAGAATGCAACCTTTCTATTGATTAGCTTTCTGCCTATGCTGATCAATTGGTACTTTTTAGTAATACTTGCTTGGTATTTCATTAGTTTTGGGTCACTTGCACTCCCTTTGACTCTAAGAACCTTTAGTAGCTCTCAACTTTCAGCTTATTTATTTTGTTGTTCTCTTTGATGAGACAACACTAGCAGATGTATCAACTGTTTTAGTCTCATAGGCCATTTGGCTTTTTAGAGATGTTAATCTCTCTCTCTCTCTCTCTCTCTCTCTCTCTCTCTCTCTCTCTCTCTCTCTCTCTCTCTCTCTCTCTCTCTCTCTTTGTGCTCTCACTCTCGAGCTCTCCTATCCCTCTCCTATCATGTTCTCTCTTTCCTTAGCTCTCCTACCATGATCTCTCTTATTGTCTCTCCCCCTCTCCTCACTTGTTGCTCCATTGAAGGTGCACACACATAGAAAGCTTTGCAGATGCTTCAAAGAGTTTGAAAGGGTAATGGCATCCATGCAATGTTACGCATCTATGGAACGTGTGCACTATCATAGTCCACTAGAGTCCTACGATGCAATACATGACGTCTCAAACTCCATAGAATGTGTAGTTGGTTGTCTCAATGCAACAACCATCACAAGACATTATGAGTCTTCCAAGAGAAAAGAGAAATGCAAAAGGGAGAAGGAGAGGGGGCTGACATGAAGAAAAGAAAAACACGGTATTCATAGTTTTAGTACTTTAAAACCATAGTCCAATTTTAGAATTGGACTAAATAAAAGTCCAAATTTGGTGAATATTATATCCACATGGTTTTTTTCCCATATATTTGAAAAACAATTACTGCAATATTTCTTGAAACTTTAGACATCTACTTGTATAGAGTGATTTTGATCCTTAGAAAAATGGGAAGGTAAGTGTTGTCAAAGAAAGGTGGTGTACATATAAGTGTTTTAATTCACCCATTGAAAAAGAAATATGACATATTGCTTCAAAATTTAGACATCTACTTGATTTTGACCCTTGGACAAATGGGAAGATTTAGGTGTTCTCGGAGAGAGGTGGTCTACATATACACCCTTTTCGATTAGGTGTTTTAATTCACCTAGAGATGAAGCACATGTACACCCTTTTGGTGTTTACATGCAGGGAAAACAATTTGCCACCACTTAGTCATTATGAAAAGTTCAAAAATATATTAAAAACTCCAAAACAAATTTTTTAACACGAACATCATCTTGGTCTTGATGTTCATTATTGAAATATTAAAATAAATTATTCAAAAGTATTGATATAAACTATTTTAAAATATTCATACACATAGTTGAGAAAGCCAAAAAGATTTCTTTATTTCAAAATAGGATTTACGTGTAGGAAAGACACTCTAGTTTACATTCTTTCCTTCTTCACATTCCCCAAGCTCCTCTTTCCTTAGACGTTCAACTTCCTCTTTTGATTCTTTAGCACTATAGCCTACATCCAATAGGGCCTAATATATATTGTCAAGTTTCAATTCTTGAGATAGTGCAGTAGCAACCTAGGTAGCCATCTCGAGGGCTTCACTACCATGATCTTGACTATTGGGCTGCTCTAGACCAATGTGGGAGCTTTCAAGTATAGTCTCATCACAACCTGGTAGTACATCATAGCATGGATGAGTCTGCAATGTGTTAGATGCAAGCTCCTCACTATGTGGTAGTACCTCTACTTTAATCATGGGTACTACATCATTAAGTACTCCACTTCCTACTCCCTTCATTAAAATAACCTCCTTTTTAGGTTTCATGCTCTGCATTTGGACCTCCGCTGCCTTTCCTTTGCCTTCCATTGCAATAATTTGGCTTTCTTCCTTGTTGTTGCCTTCCCTTATGACCAATGGAACCTAAAATTATGGTCCTTTGCAAGCTCTTGTCCATTTCAATCTTTTTTCGTGGTTCTAGATGTGAGCTCTCTAATGTAATGCTACCAGTTTCAGATTCCCTAGATGTAGAGCTTATACCATCCTCAGTGGTAGAGTCTAAGTTTTCTACAACTTTCTCACTTGATTCCCCTGAGTTGTCGTGCGCTTTTGAGCTTAATTCCAAATTCGAGTTCCCTTCCTCTTTATTGTAGAATGTGGGCATGCAACTAAAGTAAGTATCAAGATACATGCATGGAAAGGTGGTACACTTTTAACCAATTTTGTAAAGCCTTGAGAAAGTGGTGTTGAATATGAATGTGTCTGAAAATTTAAAACTTGTTTACAACTTGCCATCAACAACCATCTATGCAACAAGAGTTTTTCCATGCATGTCCTTCCGTCCACACATTGTGTCGACACACTTTCATGCCTGCCCTGCCCTGTGCATGCTCTATGAACCAAAACCTCCTTTCTTTATCCACCCACATGATATAAATGCACATTTCCGAGCTCTTTTCTAGGTACATTGTGTGGGGAGTTATCGGTTCCAGCAATTCCTCCTATTCAACCCGTTGGTGGTAAAGAAAAGGACAAGGTAGATGAAGGTGCACCCTCTCCAAAGGTGAGTTTTTGGTATTGGGTCTTATTTTTAGTTTCATCTCCATTAGTTTCTTGGTCTTTAGTATTCCATCAAATCTTCAAATGGCTCCTTTTTTGCTTCTGGTTTTGGGAAGGGCTATACCCTCAATAAGCCATTGGTGTGCTCCCAAGGTAGAAGCAGGAATACTAATGGCCTTTTGAAAAACAAAATATGACTTCAATCACAAGTACGAGTTGTGTATGGAAGGAGAGAGCCCAAGGTGTCTTATTGAAAGGGAGATAAGAATGAAGCATTGCTTGAAGTGTTTTCCAAGCTTCCTCAAAGGGACCACAAGGTTAAACTCAAAATTGTGAAGCAAGAAAACTACACATGATTTTATACATTGTTATCAGGGACCTCCGCCAAATTTTGAAGTTAGTGAATTTGTAAGAGGATTTGTATTTGAGATTTGCATGAGACCAATTAATTGGGCTAAGTTGGGGGAGAGTGTTGTAAGTAAACTAAGTGTGGAAGGTGGCTTTCTCAGAAAGCTACAAAAGTGGTCCCATGAAACTAGTGAACCAATGATTGGCCTCCTAACTGGCACTACTAGAGCATCCATTGACACTGCATGTAATCCAAGACTAGTAGAATTCAGTGAGCAAATTTTGGAAGCCCAAGTTGGCGACGCAATTGAATCTTTGTTGGCAAATATCTTGGGATTGGTGCAACAACATTTGCAAAAGGCCGTGTTGTCTATGGATACATGGGTTGAGAGCATGGAGAGTGCAAAGTGTGAGTTGCACCACAAACAACGAGGGAGTATTTGGATTGATGTCTAGCCTCAGGGAAAGGCTATGTACATCAAAGAAGGCCTTGGAAAAAGCAAAAATTGTAGGTCCACTGATGCTATTATTCTAAAGCAGCTCGAAGATGTGTGGCAAGCTTATGAATAGCACTGCAGTACATGAACCCTTTTGGCATGGAATCATATGAGAACCTCAAGACCTCATTAGAGGAAGCACAAGTGATGAATGTATTAACTAATTTTTCTCCAGATTTATCTTCTTGGAGAAATTAGGTGATATTTACATGCCCCCTAGACTTGCCACAATTTCTCACTACATTACTTTTTCTCATGTACATCATGCTTACATGGAGAAGACCATGGAATTGGAGCAAGTGAGATTTCAAGTTGAATTTATTGAACAAATGATTCGTCAAATGGGAAGCATTTCATTGTTTCCACGACCGCCAAAGATGCACAAAGACATGTGCATACTCATCATCACCAATAGTTGTAGTGCTTGCAATATTGCCTTATTTGAGGATGGTGATATGCTAAATCTTTTAATTTTTCCTTGCAAATACTCATAGCACTATTTTGCTTTGCACATGCATGTCTTTCTCAAGACAAGTGCCTAAAGAGTAAGTGCAGCCAGGAGATTCCTTATTCTACAAAAAGACGGTGTCTAAAAGACAAGGGAGATCTATCCTAAAGACTCCCAAGAGAGGTGAGAGATCTACAATGGAGATGGTTTTGATCAATGTTTCCACAAAATTTGGTTTGACATTAATTCTATCACAATGAAATATTGAATATTGGTGGATATTGTGTAGTAGTATAAAGTGGAGAGCTACGTTCAATATGTTGTGTAGTGGTATAAAGTGGTATCTATCCCTTTTAAACTTGGGAGAGATACATTTAAATATGGTGGATAGTGTGTAGTGGTATAAAGTGGTATTCGTCCCTATTAAACTTGAATAGCTACCTTACTTACTACCTAATTAAAGAAAACATATTGTTATACCTATATTGTACTACTAACATCACTATTATATTCTTAATACCTATAGTGTACTACTAACATCACTATTATGTTCTTAATTTATCACTATTATATTAGTTCGTATATTTTCTATTGGTATGAAGTGGTATTTGTGACAAGAAACTACTATTAAACTTAGGAGAAACAAGATGTTGGAAAGTAGTGCTTATTGTTTATCAGTATCAAGTGGTCTATCTGATAGAAACTACTATTAGGCTTAGTGTAATACTAGTTTTTCAGTCCTAGCACTACTATTATATTATTAATGCCACTATTAAATCAAATATAAGATGTTGGAAAGCAAAGATGTCCTCATAATGTCATCCTAGCATCTCATGATTTAGGTAGTAGCTAGCACTTTTACTCATAAAATAACAATATATTTTTGTAGTATTACATCAAAGACAAGATGTAGTTAGAAGGTAGTGCTTTTTGTTTGTCAGTAGCAATTGGTATATGTGATGTAAAGTACTATTATGCTTAGTGTATTTCACTACTAGCTTACTATTATATTATTTCACTAGTATTTCACTCCTAGCTTACTATTATATTATTAATACCACTATTAAATCAAGTACAAGATGGAAAGTAGTGCTTATATTCTATTGGTATGAAGTGGTATCTACTAGTATGAAACCATTGTTATATTATTAACACCATACTAATGCAGATAAAGTAATGGGGTTAGGAGGATGTCATTTAGCACTTTTACTCACTAAAATAAAAATGTACTTCTGTAGTGACCTTTTCTATTCTGATACAATTATTGTCAGAATCAAATCCAACACAGGCATGTGGGACTGCAACATTTTGAGATCCTCCTCCTCAAATTAATTTATTTGTAGGTAGTGTTGAGTGTATGCTATTTTATAAATTTCTCATAGGAATAGATGTCACGTGCAAGCTTATTATGCCAATTGTATGCTTTGGCAGGTGCTTTTGTTTTCTTCATCAAAGGCGGCATCACCTGAAGGCTAAACGATGCATGACAAGACCAATCAATGCAAATACGGATACTTAGGAGGGGTACGTTGGTGATTCCGGCTGGCCTAATGAAAACCTTGACCCTCCAAAAGAAGGAAAAACAAGATCCAAGTGTAAGCAAGCAAGCCCAAAGAAACTAAGGGAGATTTCCCTTAACACGTTCCATGCGATTGGCAAAAAAGAAAACTAAAGACACGGTGCTTGGATCAATAGCCTCCCTTGAACATGATGAGTTGGACTTGCCTCTATTATTGGAGGTTGTAATATTCCACTTTTGAATTTAATGCAAATTGCCTTGCTTTAAGAGCCAATTTTGACATTGTTTCCAATTCATATAGGTGATGATAATGAGATACCAAAACAAATTGCTCGAAAGAAGAGGAAGAACACATCCCAGACAAAACTAGGATAGACCATCAAGAAGAAGGAGTCCGACAAAGGTGAATGTCAATGTGCGAAGACGGAGATTAGATACCTAAGTCTAATGCTAATATTATTCTTATTTTTTAACTTGTAGGTAGGGAAGCAATGGCCAAAAACAACACAAGAGACTTGAATGGTGCAAAAGAAGTGGAGGTATGGATGAGCTTGATGTTGAACCTCTAGCAATAGTTGCAGGCGAGAAAAAAGTCGGACAAGCAGAAGAGCTATCTGAAGGTGAGGATGAAGGGGCATCTGGTTGCTGTAAACCCAAACCTTGAAAACTCATATAAACCACTATTGTAAAACTATGGATGGCACGATGGAATGAAACCAACATTGTAGCTCAACCCTAATGTATCCTAGGGTACTTTGGAAATGTGATTTTGGATATTTTTGTAACTGATAGTCTAGATACTTTTCTAAATGAAGCTCTCGAATCTTCTATATATAATTGATTTTCTTGATACTTTTGTGTGTGAACTTTAGGCTTGTAAAGCAAAGAAAAGTTTTTTTATTAAAAAAGACTTGCTACTTAAGATATTAAACTAGTCCTAGGTATTTCATCGCTTCATCCACCTCACTATCCTTCATTTCCATGTCACTGTCACACAATACTTAGGTTCCAAAAAATAAATTGATGTATATGCTCACAAAATATTGCACTCACACATGATTGTCACTAATCACTCCTAAACTCAATTTAATTAATGAATTTTCCTATTCTCTCCTGGTATCCATCACCTTCTTACATTAAGTTTAGCTCTAAGATATCGAATGTCTCAAATATAGGTAAAATGCTTGGAATGTTTTTATTAAAAATCAGATACAATGAGATTTTCTGGGCTCAGTTATATTCTAAACTCTCAGCTATTGCATCAAACTCTCTGTAGCAATCATCCAATAGTTTGTGTGGCCAATCGGCTGCACTATCGCAAACCTCATCAGGCACTCTTCTCACCAACTGCTTGCTACTCTTTGCAATCTTGTATGCCCATAGTAACTCCTCCTTTTGCTCGGTGTACTCCTCTTTATCTACATTTTTGCACTCTTTAAGTCTTTGAGCATCCATCATGTCCTGCAAGAAACCTACATCATGAGCTTGACAAGTACCTTAAAGAAATAGGAAAAATGATATCCAACGAATTGAATATTCACCCTCTCTATCGACTACAAGTCAAAC
Organism: Dipteris shenzhenensis; assembly: GCF_047967505.1. Taxonomy (NCBI): domain Eukaryota; kingdom Viridiplantae; phylum Streptophyta; class Polypodiopsida; order Gleicheniales; family Dipteridaceae; genus Dipteris; species Dipteris shenzhenensis. Next base: position 39,627,786 of record NC_141621.1, read on the forward strand.
AACTAATTGGGAAGCATGTCCTCCTTGTAGCTGGATTCCGCCCTCTTCTTCGGCTCTACTTCTTGTGACAATCTCATCCAAAAATAGCTCTCAGATAGTACAGGATTTCTTGGAAAGTAGGCGATAAATTTCTAGTTGTTAGAACGGTCTACAAGGCTTCGAGGCTAGATTTCAGAATGAGTTCTTAGTTGTCTCTCCACTGCAATTAAATAGGGACAATTGTATTTTCGTACGAGCTTACATGTCCACCTCCCAATTGTGTTGCTTCATCTTTTGGCTCAAGTGGGTAGTCTTTTTTGTCAGCATGTTTTCTTTGCTCTGCAATGGAACTCTAGCTCTAGTGTAGTGATATATGTGTTGGTAATCCTAACATATATGCAAAGATAATATGCAATCAATGAAATCCATACATGAAAGTTACAGAAATAATCAAGAATACATGGAGTCATATCACAAGAATCAACGTGAAAAAAAATACTACTCCTGAAGCACATCACATCAAGGATGTTTTATCAAAGCTATACTTATATATTAATATAAAATCCTAGTGAAAGTTTATTGAGCTCACTTTTTTAGATTCATAATTTTGATAGAACATATTATAATTTTATATATTTTCTTTTGAATTTAAAGTTGTAATTCCTAGCACTCATAAAAACTTCAGATCTTGTTGAATGTTTCAAACCTTTATTTTTATTGGAGGATTGGAGTAGGAATGAAGTCAAAGGCTTGAAATGATCATGAGAGAAAACACCAAAGTGGTTTCATGTCTCTAGCAGTTATCTAATTTAGAGAAGAACCCTTTGCTATTGAAATGATCATGATAGAGAACACCAAAGTGGTTTCATGTCTCTAGCAGTTATCTAATTTAGAGAAGAATCCTAACTTGACTCCCTCTCTTCCTCTAAATCGATCTCCTGAATAATCTCAGGGGCCCTCTACCCTAGAAGTATCTTGTATCTCCTCCTCTCTTCTTTCCTTATCATCCTCTTTCCTTGCAGTATCATGTTTGCTCTCCTCTCTTACTTCCTGATTGTCCTCTTAAACTCCATCTTCTTCATCCACCATATGCATATAGCAGACGAAGCCATACATGTAATCAATAAGATGGAATTTTTCACTATGAACAAGACACGTCATGTCCATTGTCTTTTCATTTAGTGGCACCTTACTTACATCCTCCTTACATCTCTATTTAACGTTTATGCCTGGTTTGTTGTAGCCTGGATATTCCTGAGGTGCAGATATTGAGCACCATCAATCATCATCACGACATCCCTTGAAGTACACTCTTTAAATTTCACCTCTATCTCTTCAAATATGGGTGTGAAGATATTAGCATATCATTCATGGAGAGATCTTAGTCAAACTTATGTGAGATCCCTAGATGGTGATGATGCTAGCAAACCTTGTACAAAAGATCAAATATTTTTTCTCTCTATGTTTCTTCAATGTTTGCATTGTCACCGACCTCTAAATCGAGATTGAAAGTATCCATCTACAAGATGTTAGAAAAAGTATTGTTGGCAATAATAAAAAGTTCTTTAAGCTACTACAATGCGATATGGGGGGCCTTCCTAGATCAACGAGACTTTATCGCATTGTGGCGACTTCAAAAATGGGACATTCCCAGAGGAGATACACGTTGTAGTGATTTTGAAGGTCACAGGTAGGAAATCATATTCATGTAGCACGCTTCATCACATTTGGAAAAACTTTGATCTAAATAGGTAGGCCACAAAATGGGGCCTCACTTGCAAGTTGAGAAGCAAAATCTCTTAGCAGTGACTTGCAGGTATAAATGGAAAAATCAAGGAAGAAACTTTAACTAAAAAACCCCAATGAAACGCTTCTGGAAGGAAGCAAAAAGAAGTCAATGGGGAAGATGTTTGAACTAACAAAGAATGGCTTCATGATGGGGAAGACACTTGCACTGATAGAAAATGACTTTGTGGTGGGAAGACACTCGAGTTGAATTCTTCTAGAAGGTGACAAAAACACAAAAATGACTTCTCTAAATGATGTGAGTAGAAAAGACAACTACATGGGTGAAAAGAGTGGAGACCTTAATGTCAGACATGTGTCAAACATGAATTCGCTATTTTGTTATATTTAGCTAAATTTTTTGGATATCACTACACGTCAACTTAATTGCAACATTTTTTCTTATACTATTCAGCTAAATCCACTTGCCTCTAACATGAGATCACTACACATCAACTTAGATGCAACAGTCATTCTTGTTGTCAGTTTATGGGGCATTTAAGCCTAATCCCTCACTTTTTGGGAGCACATTTACAAGAAAATTACTACAACACCCACTAGGCTTTTTCTATTATTTTCACTGGACCTCCCTCAGACCCCCTGGGCTTTTGCTTCCTCCACTTTTGCCCCCCACTTCCCTGCTTTTGAGTTGTCTCTCACTTCCTTGGCTCCTGCTTCCTTGCTTCCAAGTTGTCTCTTACTTCCTCAGCATGGATTCAGTCTTTAGTACTATTTGGCATGGAGTCGTCTATTTGTATTGTTGTGGAGATGGCTTTTGGAAACCTGAAAGAGCAAGGGAGATAGTTTGTTCAAAATCGATTTGGCATAGATTTTAAATGATTGTTTTAAATCAGTGAATTAAAACGTTTAAAATGTTTCTTTTTGCTCCTTGTAGCATTTTAAACCGGTCCATCAAAGATTTTTTACCGGGACCACCGACTGTATTAAAATGATACACCACATGGTAACATGGAGAAAATACTACATAGTGCTTATATATACCATTGAGTATGTTGTATGATGTGTGGTATGTTTAAATTACCATCCGGGGTTACTATAACTACCTTGTGGTATTGTTACTTTGCCATGTGGTATGATTGATTATATGTAACTCTGCGACCACAATGTACAATTTGCATTCCCGAGATTCTAGTACTACTTGGAGTCTCAGTAAAAACAAAAAAAGATAAGTAAAAGGATAAACAAAGCTTTCAAAAAAATTTGTAAGCTTTTAATCCTTTTAATAAGTGTCTAGTGTCGGTGGTGGGCTCGCTTAGGCTAGCTAATATCTACCCACACTAGAATGCAAAATGGATAAATACAAGGCTCTTAGTTTACAATTTATCATTTGAGATTTGAAAAGGTTGTTTTAATAAAGAAAAACATTTTTTTGAAACATAGTGGTAAGGAATTTGAAATTACTTTCATGAAAATATGAAAAAAAAAGTTTTTTTAGTGGCATAAATTATATAGTTTTTAAATTTTGTTGGAAAAATAAAGTGTTTTTAGGTGCCATAAACTATATAGTTCTTAGTATTCATAAACTTGTAGTAAAAAATTCATATGTTTAGTAGTCATAAACTATATAGTCTTTAAAAATAGAAAAAAAGGTAGACGTTTTTGAAAGAAAGTATCTATGTGCCAGTGGGAGTCTACGTATGTGTAGTCTCGACAGTGACTCACATGTCATAGGGATCTTGAAGGAATATTGATGGAGACTCCACTCCAAGATACTCCTTGTGAGAGCAATACAAGGCATGAGCTGTCTACATGTGTCACTCAAGTGGCTACCGAATTGCTGCAATGTGTTTCCATGAGAAAGAGGGAACGGGGAGAAGAGAGAAGAGAGGAGAGAAGGGAGGGAGAAGGAGAAGGGAAGAGGAGAGTGAAGGGGGATGGAGTAGCAAACATAAAGGCACTACAAAGGAAACAAGAGAACACCCAAACCTCAAGGGGGTCCCTATGTATAAACCCTCTATATCACGTGCATTCAAGGCCTATATTTAAAATCCCTTATCGGTAAATTTTTTCATTAATAAAATGTACCCCTTTTCTATACAAATCTGTAAATTTTTTCCAAAACAATTTTAAATAGTCCCTTATGTATATTTATTTCTGTAAATTTTAGAAATAAAAAATATCCTTCTGTTGAACTCACGTGATAGGGTTACATATGATGAGCGACCCCCCCGAGACCCAAACACACTCTTGCAAGAGAAGAGGGAGCTTGTATTCCAAACTTGTGCATACAACAATGAATACCAAAGTCAACCATTTGGCCTTTTATACAAGTCACCTTTTGAAGGGAGGGCCAACCCTTTTCCTTTTAGCACTCTCCCTTTCTTTACATTAAAAGGCTCTTGGGCATGTAGGGTGCCAAGGCATATTGTTGTCCTTTCCATCTCTCACTACTAGTTGAAATAGCACTTGTGTTAACCATATAAGAGCGCTTGGGACAAGCCTAGAGTTAGGAGGTGCTCCTAACCGGCTCCCAAATAGTGCTTTTGCTAGCCTCGTGCCTCCAAGCGCTAAGCTAGAGTGGCGAGGCCGATCTTGGGCTACTTTCAGCTTGACTCCCGTGAGGCACTTAACCACTCTTTGTAGCTAGAGCTTACAACTTGTGCCCATTGCCTACAATCTTTGACCTTGGGGTATTTGGGGCTCAAACTCCCTGAGCTTGTACTATATTCCTTCCATGGCTACAACCGTTGAAGTAAATCATGAAGCCTAATCCTCTAATCACTGATTACCCTGCATTTTGAGATTGTACTCCGTGGATGTTAACATGCCCCCCTTCCTGTTGCTGAGCCACCCTCAGATCAGCCACGCTAGAGGAGGTGTGTGGAGAGGATTGTGTAGCGATCCAGCTGATGTGGAGTTAGATGAGTTAAATAGGAAAGATACTTCAAAAAGTGGGTGGCATGCATATCCTCGTACATGCGGATGCGGTGGCCATGGAGATTGCAGATGGAGAGGTAGAGGCGGAGGTCCTAAATCTTCGTAGGATCGATGTCACGGTTGAAGCCAATTTGATTGGTCAGATTGTGGAGGCGATCGTTGATGGGGCGACTGTGGGCAGGGAGGTCACAGAGGAGTAGGAGGAGGAGTGGTTGAAGTGGACACTACTATGATGGCGAGGTTGAGTACCAAGCCATACATGTCGTTGAATGACTAGAGGCAAAGAAAAATTCCTCATGAGTCAACTCTTTGGGAAACTTGTACTTTGAAAAATTGTACAACATATTAGGGTCCTGGAGCTCTCAAAATTTTGCCCACATCCATCGTCGTTCCATTGTCATGTATAAGGGTGGATCCGGCGATCGACTTGGGCACTGCGGTAGTACCGCCAAAAATGCTCCATTTTGAGGAAGCGAATGCACCAACGACGGGGTTGTAGACCAGCATTGGCATCGATCTGTGGGACTGGAGCATCGGGGGCGAGGTGGTATCCTCCTCTTGTGCGCTTTGGATGGGCACGTCACTAGTCATCGAAAGACTGGGTAATGAATTGCATGAGGGGGTGCACCTCCAAGATTTCATAGAGGTGGATGTGGGAGCCCTCAAGTTGGCACTTACAATGGTTCATAAGTGCACTATCTAGCAGTTCTTGGAACGACTGCAAGTCAGGGCACCACTGTACATTTTTGGACAAGGGGGAGGGAGGAGCTTGTGGAGCCTCATCATCCTCAATGGGCATGGGTTCCTCCTCTACTGTGTCTGCTAGCATTGTATCATCAATCATCTGGAAAAATTGGCTGCCTTGAGTAGTGTGTTGAGAGCCTCTTCATGAAGGTAGGTGAAAATGTGACAGCAGTGATCGGGATTGAGATGAAGGATTGTTTGGAGGGCATTAGGAGGGAGTGGGGCTATGAGATCTAGGTGGAATATAAGGTTTTGTGCACAGAGTGCATCGAAGTGCATTTGGAGTGTCTGGGGGATAAAGCGTGGTGCACGTGTGTATGTGGCTAATTGTGTAGAGACCTCTCTATACATCCGAAATTCTTGTTGTTCACAGTCTTCCAACCCTGAGTCTTTTGTGTGATTGGGGGTACGTTGCCACTCATTCTGCTCCTGAAGGGACACCATTAGTGCCCGTTCCTAGGCCAAGAGATCCTATAATATTTGGATTTGGTGCATGTAGTTCTCTTGAGTCCTGACATGCTGTGCCTCCGCCTGTGCCTTTTGCTCTAATGTTGTTCTAGGGCTGTTTTGAGGTCAGACTGCTTTGTTGGCCTGGTCCATGAGCATTTGGACCAAGGATTTGCTGGTAGAGAGCTCATCCTTGAGCTTTGTGATTGCCAGCTCTAGCTCTGTAGCCTTTGTTCTATACTCCTCATCTCTTCTAGGGCTGTTTGCCCTATGGCTTGGATGGCGACCATCATGGTGTGGCTGTTGCACACAGAGTTGTGCCTGGAGGAGGGTTGCTGAGAGTTGTGAGGCATAATCTTGCCTCCTTTGGAGAATTGTTTGTGCCACCTATGGGAGCTGCTCCATTGCTTTGAATAAATTTTTCTCCATCTGGTCTGCACAAGAGAGCTGTTCGACTGACATGTGGTTGTAGCCACTTTGTGCTCCATATTAGGGCACGCTGCAAAATTTTAGAGCCTCTATGAGGCTTGCACATGGAGAGGAAGAGGGGCGGGTAATGAAGAAAGTGGTCTCTTGAGGATGGGCCGTTGTTGTTGAGGCTGAGACCTGGGGTGCAGCAGGGGTTACCGAAATAGCTTGGGCTCCTAACTGGAGGCCTATTGTGATCGTTTCATCACCTGGGAGGTCATCGATTAAGATGGATTCTTGTTGAAACCTATTGCCCTTGTCTTGCGGATCTGCTCACCGAAGGCATAGTTGACGACTTGGGAACTCCTACATTTGTCGATCCTCGTATTATGCGAGCAACTGACTTTGGTCCGGTTGCACAAGATGGTTAGTCGGAGTGGCACTGAGCTTTGTTCTCGCTTGCTTGGGCTTGACCTCTGCTTCTTCTTGCTTTGTTTGTGCCAAGCCTATGGTGGACTTTTTGGCCAACCCGTAGCTGATAGGTGGATGATGCTACAATATGTGGTAAAGAATTTGGCATGTAGAGAATCGGGTTGCCAATGACCTCTCCATGTGTTTTGAGGTCCTCCCTCATTTGATTGCAGAAGTAATCTACCCGATTTGTGATCTGAGGGTCCACCAACCGCAACAAGATATTCGGTATGATTGACTGGTGGTGGTCGATGTGCCTTACTTGCAACAACCATTACAGATCCCTTGCTAGTCTTTCCATCTCTGGCTTGATAATTTCTATGAAGTGGATGTGCCCTTTTCTTTTCTTGCAATTGTAGTGGCAGATTTTGCTGAGGGCATTGGGCATCTTCTTCTTTGTTGCATACTTGTCGCTTACAACTGGCAGGCCTAGGGCGGCTCGTACCGTGTCCTGGTTGAGGTGGTAGTAGTGGGGAGTGCCCGTTGCATCTCAAAGGATGCCCACGTATGTATTGGAGTTGTAGGCTTGGAGGAGTTCTCCCAAGAGCCTCATGTCCAAGCAGCATGGAAGGCAATTTGCCACTATGCCCAAACCTACTCACAGTACTAGTGTGTCTTGCACTGCTAGCTCCTTTAGTGCCGCATAAGCTGTTGCTCTATGGTAGCGGAGGGTATAATCATGCCCCTCATAGGCATAGTGAGATTGGATGGCACATGCATCTGGTTTTTGACTCTAGGCCTCCTCAAGCAGCGAGTGCATTTGCGAGCACGTAACTTTGTACTCTCCTTGGGTGGGAGTGGGGGTGTGCTTTCTTGATGTCCTTGAGGGGGGGCATGCCTATTGTTGTCGGACCCTCCTGGGTGGCCTATCATGTAGACACTTCTTGCTCCACTCGTAAATCCTTGCTTGGAAATTTGGAGGGCATGCAGATTGTGTTCAAGGGCATACTTTGTGAGTCAAAGGGACCGGTGACCTGTGGAATAGGAGGTCGGAGGTGGAGTCCTAGTTCTGTCTCGAGCTCAAAGAATTCATTTTTTGAATCCATGGGGATGAATGAGGGAAACTGAGTGATGAGGGAATTGGTGGAAGAGGAAGAGTTTGAGGACATAAACCGAGTGCTAGATGGTTGTGTGGAAGAGGGCAGGGGACCACTATGGCGACAACCCGACAGGATAGTGCTCCTTTATATAGATTTTGCTATCCCCACGGTTGGCAGGATGGCATAACGTGCGACGGTCGGCAAGATCTATGGATGGTAACGATTGGCGGGATACAATTATGGCAGTGACTGGCAGGATCTGTGGATGGTGACGATCAGCAAGATATGGTTATGGCAGCAATCAGAGGGATCAATGGATGGCAACGGTCGATAAGATACGGATATGGCGACAATCGGTGAGATAGGGTTATGGCATCGATAGGATACAATTATGGCAATGATTGGCAGGATCTATGGATGGCAATGGTCAGCAGGATATGGTTATGGCAATGATCAGCGGGATCTGTGGATAGCGACGGTCAGCAGGATATGGTTATGGCAGAGACAGAATTTGTGGATGGCGACGGTTGGCAAGATATTGCTATATCAACAACCAGGTGGATACTATCTGAGGAGAGTAAGGAAAGGGATCGAAGGGCGAAAAGTGGGAAGTTGGGAGAGAGAAAGGAACATGTGTGGGGTACATGTGAGGAGTATGGCGGACTGTGGATTCAGAGTGTAAAATTGTGAAAAAATGCTAAAGGGACATACTAACTCTAATCACCTAGTGCTAACCGTGGATGTGCATGTGTCTATGTGCAAGGCAATGACTTGTGGGCTATGGGTGCATCGAGTGATATGCCTACCGTACTAACACACCTAGACCTGGACTCAATGATCATGTGGAATGCGGTATTGACGAATGTCGCGTTGTTGCATAACGTGTTAAAAGCCATGTAGAGCATGCATCTAGCTTGTTTCTTACCTTGGATGCCAGAGGCATTAGGGAAAAAGGGAACTCATTTTGGGGCCCTGTAAGAAATTCACTATTTTTTGATTTATTTCTCTCCTAAAAGACCTCAAAAATAGTAAAATACGGAAACGTGGCTCAGATTTGTCAGTAAGGACTATAGAACTGTCAATTCAAAAAGGAATAAGATAATCTTTTGTCTGACTAACACGATTTTGTATTAAATATCCTCTTAGATTTTTTTTTGTTTACCAAAGATTCCGCATCTCTTTGGCCGACGTGTGCAGGTCTTTCATTAAGAGTCCATCACTGAACTTAGTGATTGCAAGTTTTCAAAATATTCACATGGATACCGCCACACTTCCACGATTCATGTTACAAAACGACTATGAGATTGAAAAACAAACTTCGCAACCTGAGGAGCACAAAAAATGGCCGATACTAGTGAGTCACTATCTGAGAAGAAGCGATTACACCATCTTCACATCGACTTAGAAGAACAATATGCTCCAGCACAAAAAAGACAAAAGGATACGGTGCTGAATGCTCAACAGCGGGAAAATATGAGAAGAGAAGGGCTTCAACATATTGACTTATGGTGCGATGGAAGCATATATCCAAAATGTCAAGTAAAAAACTCTACACCTCCATTTGTCAATCCCACCACATTACTGAGGTTTGCCGGCGATGGACAAAATGGACTTCTTGGTTATATTTCAGCGCAGTCTGCATTTGCGGAAATGTATAAAATGATGTACCTACAAGAAAAGGGGGCCAAGATGGAGGATATAGCCATTCGTGCAAAATTGGAGCAGCAGTTGCAGAATGAAATTGAGGAGCATTCAAAGAGTAAAAAAGAGTTGACAAGAGCAAGAAAGAAGAGAACCGTGCTTGGAGACAGACAACGTAGCAGGAAGATTAAAAACATTGCAAATTTGAAGGTTGGGACTGGTGGATGCAAGCGACGAATTCAGGAAGCAAGGTTAGATTGAAATTTATCATTTTGTATACTCAAAAAGGCTCTCTTCCAGACTATATCTATTTCGTTGATTGTCGCAAAATAAGAATGGAGGTGCTGAATAATATAGTCATATTGTGTTGTTACTACAGGAAATTATTGGAGCCTGCAAAAGAAAATATGGACCCGAACCTTCTTCCTGTTAAACAAATGAAAGGATTGCTTTCTTGCGGTGTAGCAAAAGGTTTGATTGAGGAAAAAAAATACAAAACAGTCAAACGTAATGTTGTAGAGGACTTTGTATCCAATAATCAAGTTGATGGCACTATAATCCAAGAGGCTCTTGATGTTAGTGGAGTTAGCAGGAAGGGATATAGTTCGATTTTCCATGCGATATCCTCAACTTTGAAAGATCAAAGGATTAAATGAGTTTTACTGCCAAATCCAGCAACCGTGTGGAGGATAAGAGGTCATTTGAATGAAAGTATAGATGAATTTATTGGGCAATATATCCATATTGAAGAAATATTTCATGGTGTTAAAGGAACCATTGTGTATGATCCTTGGAACAATATATTTTTAGATCTGCAACAACTTCAGAAAAGAATGGTCGAGTTTTATGGAATAACATTTGAGGAGTGCAAAGGCATTTTGAAATTTGTTATCAAACTGGATGAGTGTGAGGTTATAAAGGAAAAGAAAATGGAAAGAGTTACTATTACATTGATGAATGGAGCGATTGATACATCATTGACTGAAGCGAGTTCGAAGTATTTTAGTGTGCAGTCAGAGAAACACATATGGTGGTTAGGCTCGTTCCAGGTATGATCATGGGTTGTTTTATACTTGATTTTGGTCATTGTTTTCAAATCTGATATAGTAATACTTTTGTTTTCTATAATCTCGCAGGTGAAGACCGAAGACCATGAAACACTAGATTGGGTGTTTCACCACACGGAAATACCAAGAATAATCAAAAGACAAGTGCAAGGCAAGAATCTCCATGTTGCAGGAAAAGGTGATTTTCAAGTAGAGTGGCACATGGCCGGGGATCTTAAAACACTTAAGTGCATGTATAACATTAGTAAAGGAGGCAACTCAAAGTCTCCTTGTCTTTACTGCAAAGAATCAGCTCAAGTAATGGATTCAAAATGGTGGAAGCGAGCACCTAATAGAGATAAAGTTGACCCTGACTTCAAGGCCATTCTGGACATTCCACTATGTAATGTTCACATCTGCACATTGCATGGTCTATGTCGAATTATTGAGAAATTGGTATTTTTATATATTGGATTTGCTTGGAAACTCCGTCCCGAAAAAAATAGAAAGGATGCTCTTCAAGCATTGGAAAAAGTGGTATCCGATATAGGTCTGCATGGAGGAGATGTTCAAATCACAAAGGATTTTAAAAAGTCTACCAATGGCAAGGAGGTACCAATCAAGCCCTCTATTGGTGGTGTTAAGGCAAGAAGATTCTTGTCTCGACCCAAACACAGTAAGGAAGTAAGGCAAGGTAGAGTAGTTTCAAAGATTAATTATGGATTGTGGAAGCAAGTCCATAATGCTGTGAAAGATCATGAGGCAGATGGGGAAGCACGAAATAGGAAGGCAGAGGTGTGGAGGTCTCTTGATCAACTCTTCATGTTCTGTGACAAAGTAACATGGACAAAGAGTGATTACAAGAACTTTGAGGAGGCAATTAAACATTTTGGAAAGTCAATGAAAGACGCGTGGACAGCCTGCAATATAAGTCACTACATGGTAAGGTAATGTCTTTTTCTTTTACTTAAGTGTGATCTTCTTTTTTTTTATTACTTACTATGCATTCTTATGTCTTACAGCATATCATATACAACCACCTTCCCTATTTTGTCAAAAAGTATGGATGCCCAGCTATTTGGTCTACCCAAGGCATGGAGAAGTCTCACTACAAGGCACGTAATGCATTTTTTAGACACACACAACACTATGGAGGGAGTCAGAAGGCGAATAGTCTGAAGGAAGTCTTCCAACGGTTTTACCGAGGCATACTACAGAGGCTGCATGCTAAAAGAAAAGTTGCTAGCTCCAAAATCAAGCTTGCTTTTCTTCTAGCCCAAAAGCAAAGACGAAGACAAGCTCTAGACAATTCAATTGCAGCAGAGAGACATAGACAATGGAGGGAATCGAAGATATTTAGAAACCATAAATGGACAAGTAAACATGAATAGGACTCATTTGTAACTTATTGGTGTTATGTCCACATGTTTTCAAACTCATTCAATAGAAATTTTTTTAGTGGAACAAGTGACTCTTGGTGTTATGCATGAAAAGTATTTCAATGTGAAACATATGATCTGAACTTAATACAATTTGTTTACAATTTCAATATATTGTTCATTTAATATTTAACGACACCACTCTATGTAAATGTACAAATCATTTCATCATCAACTTATTAATCATTTATACAAGATCATACCAGATATCAAAGACTTTATACAAATCAGTTCAAATTTAATATAATGTTTGTGCTATATTCGATGACTAAATCCTATTTCTCCCAGGGCAATGCCGATCAGAACTCTCTTTTTGATCTTGATTGGAGTCTTTTTCTTCTTTATTGGCTTGATGTCGACTGTCTCTTTATCCTTTTCTTCAGCTCTCTCCACCTGTTCCTCTTCTTGGACTGTGTGACCTGATGCAATCATGGGTGGCTCTCGAAACCTTACGAGCTGGTATTTTCCATAGCCCTCCAGATATTTGGGGTCCTTAACACCACATGCTAATGCATAAGAAGTGTAAGACAAAAAGTAAGCGGCCCTAGAGGCCTGCTTATTCACATAATCTCCAAATATATCTATGGCAGACAACCTCTCTATCAAAATGATCTTTTCCTTTTGCCATGAAAGAGCATGTCCACCTAAAGCCCTGGACAAACATTTTAGGAAGTAAACAATGGCTTCTCCATTGTTGCTCAACTGCCTATGGTAAATCAAGATCTTGGCACTGCCTAGATCATGAATATAATGAGCTAGGCCTGACATTTTGTGAAACCCAACCTGCCTGCTTCCACTTGATCTCTGGAGGAATGTGTCATCCTCAATTTGTAGCTGCAACATATCAAAGGATTGGAGTGAGACAATACACAACCTACAAAACCAAAGTTAAGCAGAAGTCAAAGTATATGATTTGAAGTACCTTCTCATTTTCATCAGCAACAAGCAGTTCATCTTTCCAAAGATTTATCCCTCTCCCTTCTTGTCCAGCCTCTTCTCTAGGCTTTTCTGTGTATAGTGCTGAGAGATTCATAGCTTCCTGTGTGAGCTGGAAGGCAGCTTCATCTGGCTCTTGGAACTTTTCAGCCTCTTTGAAACAAAATGAAAGGGCCTCTACAGGATCAAACATTGTTTCCAAAGCCAGTAGTGAATGGTCATCCTCTATGCCAACCTCCTTGTCAAGCCTTGAAGCCTGGGCAATAAGGGAAATGGCATAGTCCTCCCTCAAATCAAACATACACTCTATATCATGGAGGAAAACATAATCCTTTCCACCAATCAACACACCTGGAAGCATGGGCACTGCATAGTTGCTGCTCTGAACATCAAAATCTTCAACTGGCTCTGCTCCCCTCAGAGTTTTTGTCCTCAGTTGAACAAGGTCAAGAGCAGCCACTTGCAGCCCCTCATCCTGAAGGTTGATATCTTCTTCTTGCTCTGCCATTTCTGTGACCAAAGAAACATCCTCCTTTTCAGAAGCTTCAGATGTGTCTTCTTCTTCTATTTCCTGCCCTTGTTCATCCAAAGACTCCTGATGACTGAAGACAATGTACATAAGAAATGCCATGCTCTCCTCCAGCACTCTGCACTTTCTGGTGTGCAAAGTACAATTGAATTTATAGTGATCAGGTAGGCTATCAAATCTTCTGTTCACATGGTACCTCAGCCTGTCATTGGAGACAATATGATTTAGGTGCACAAAAACCTTTTCTCCTCCCACAATTCTTCCTGCATCTGTCAGTTCTTTGAAGGCATCCCAATAGTCTGAAAGAAAATCTTTGTGCTGCTCCAGTACAGAGCTCATTGTGAACTCCATGTTGAAAATACTGTGGTATATATGGAAGTTACTCTGAGCCTTGCATTTGTGAAGAAACTCAAATAGGAGCAAATCTGGAGAACTGTCCTCTTCTGGTTCCATTTGTTTTTTGATGGAAGAATCAGCACTCTGCTCCAGCCTCTTCTTTTTGCCTGTTCAAAAACTTATATACTATGAATTCTATATGCTGACATATGCAATCAGTGAATGCATTGTATATCACCAGATAATTCCTTCATGACATCTCATCACTCACCTGGTGATTGCTGTGGTCTAATAATAGTAGCAGAAAAGTCCAGCTTCCTCTTGAAAGGTGGGGCCTGGGAGCCAGCTGTTCCAAAACAAAAACATTTCTCATCATCAAGGAAGATTTCCACAGGGCTAAAGATAGCAAATTAATGAGGTAGAAGTGAGAAACAAATAATACACAGGAATTTGCAGCAAAATGCGATATGGGCTGTTTAGAGAATTGTAAACCACTCTCCTCGCATTTTGTTGCAAATTCTCAAATTCTGTTCATGTGCATGTCAAATCAAGCACTTGGTTCATCTCAGTGATTCCTGGACACTATGATCTCATATGCAAGACAAATAATGGAATGAGTGAAACTATTCATGAGGAATGTGTCAACAACAGGAATTTGCAGCAAAATGCGATATGGGCTGTTTAGAGAACTATAAACCACTCTCCTCGCATTTTGTTGCAAATTCTCAAGTTCTGTTCATGTGCATGTCAAATCAAGCACTTGGTTCATCTCAGTGATTCCTGGACACTATGATCTCATATGCAAGAGAAATAATGGAAAGAGTGAAACTTTTCATGAGCAAGGAGTCCACAACAGGAATTTGCAGCAAAATGTGATATGGGCTGTTTAGAGAATTATAAACCACTCTCCTCGCATTTTGTTGCAAATTTCTTGTTTCTATTCATATCAACCTACAATCTAATTTCTGGGTGATTTACCACATTCTTGAACAGTATTAATTGAAAATGTAAGAAGAAGGATGGAGCTGAGTGAAGACATTGGGACATCAAAAATCCAATGGATGGAAGAAATAAATGTTGAAAAACATTGAAACCAAACTAGAATTCTGACCTTTTTTTTCCTTTTCCATGCTGATTGAGTTGCACTGGTAAATCTCCTGCTCTTTCTCTAGCTTGAACTTTGCACTCTAGGTAACCTGGAGATCTGGCAGTACTGTCTTCAGGCAGGTTGCAGTCTGGATGGAGTGTGCTGGGTAGGAAAGGATCAGAGAGAAGAAAATGGAAGATGCGAGGGTCGTGGCAGGGATGAAAGATTGGAATCCAGGGGAGGGAAAAGTGGTTGTGGTATTGATGATGAAATCATGAATGGCACAAGTTCCAAGGAATAAAGTGTACTTTCACACGTGCCAAATTTCAAACTCCAAGAGATCTGGGTCCCATCCACACGTGTGAAAAACGACTAGATTCCACACGTGTGGGATTTAGTGATTCTTTAATTCTATTTGCACTTATTTGTGGTATCCTGTTTTAGACCTCTTGCCCTCCAGTCTCTGCTCTCTTGCCTCCCTACCTCCATACTCTGCAGCATCAGCATCTTGTCCAGCAGCACAGGTTCATCCTCAGCACAGATTACTCCTCAGTAGCACAGCACATACACAGATAGATTCCAGGTCAGTAACAATGGGTTCTCCCCTTAGTCTCTGCAATCTTCTTGCCTAAAATAGAAAAAATACATCCTGTATGGAAATGCATAGACTCAAACCAAGATAGAGAAATCATTGTAGGAATGTAGATCTTCAAGTGTGATATTTGCATGTGATCTTCTTGCATAACCTCCATTCATACTGTATTTGGTTGGAGAAACATAGAAATCACTGTAGGAGTGCACCAGCATGTCATTTAAAAAATTTGCAGCAAAATGCGATGTGGACCTATTTGAAATTCCAAACTGCTCATATCGCATTTTATTGCAAATTTCTCTATTTGGCTTCTTCCACCCCTGTGATTGCCTTCTCTTTGTTAGAACATGTTCTGGTTTTTTAACTTCCATAGCTGTAATCTTCTTGCATAAACTCCATTCATACTGTATTTGGCTGGAGAGACAAAGAAATCCCTGTAGGAGTGCACCAGCATGTCACTTCAAAAATTTGCAGCAAAATGCGATGTGGACCTGTTTGAAATTCCAAACTGCTCATATCGCATTTTATTGCAAATTTCTCTATTTGGCTTCTTCCACCCCTGTGATTGCCTTTTCTTTGTGAGAACATGTTCTGGTTTTGTGACTCCCCTTAGTCTCTGCAATCTTCTTGCCTAAAATAGAAAAAATACATCCTGTATGGAAATGCATAGGCTCAAACCAAGACAGAGAAATCACTATAGGAATGCAGATCTTCAAGTGTGATATTTGCATGTGATCTTCTTGCATAACCTCCATTCATACTGTATTTGGTTGGAGAAACATAGAAATCACTGTAGGAGTGCACCAACATTTCATTTAAAAAATTTGCAGCAAAATGCGATGTGGACCTGTTTGAAATTTCAAACTGCTCATATCGCATTTTATTGCAAATTTCTCTATTTGGCTTCTTCCACCCCTGTGATTGCCTTTTCTTTGTTAGAACATGTTCTTCATGTCTGTGATCTCTTTCCAATCCTTTGTATGCAGTTTTTCAGAGTGATGGCAAGAACCAAATCAACTGCAAGGCAAGTTGGCAAAGGACCAGGTCTTGCAGCAACAGCAGCTGGAGCAGGTACCAAGAAGTTTAGTGTGCCTCCAAAGGGAAAAGCTTCACATGGCAGGAAGGGTAAGCCAATGAGCTTGCTCAAGCAAAAGGCCAAAAGATTGAATAAGGGTGAAGGTGTGCTAAGGGAGATAAGGAGGCAACAGAAAGCAATAGGCTTTGCAATACCCAAAGCACCCTTTCAAAGACTGGTGAGAGAAATTTGTGACAGTTGGAACCTTGGGTTCAGGTGGAATAGAACTGCCATTCTTTCCTTGCAGGAAATGGTAGAGGATTACCTGGAGAAATATTTTGAGGATGCAGTGCTTGTAGCAGCCCATGCTCACAGGGTGACTTTGATGGCCAAATATTTCAACACTTTGTCCAGAGTGAGATGGAGGTATGACAAGCTGGTTCATCCTGTGGAATGGCAGGACATCAAAATGAGAGATATATTGCTAATTCCACCTACAAGGAAGGTGAAGGTTGATGAGGTAAAGGTTGTTGAGGTAACACACTCAAAGAACACCAGAGGGAAGGCTGCTTATGAGGACTCACTGAAGCAGCAAATAAAAGAAACAAAATCTGTTATAGATGTGGAGACTGGAAAGAAGGAGCTACACATACATAGAAGGTTGAAGGAGCTGGTGGGCCCTGATGTAGTTGTACATATTGAGGATGAAGTTTCAGTCATCAATGATTTTGATTTGACAAAACAATGCTTAGCAGCATTGGCTAACAAGAATGAGTATTGCTCAGATACTATCATTCTTGCAATGCTCTAGTAAGTGTCTTTAAATTTTACATTTTTTGCAAATCAATCCTCCTTGTAACTCCTTTATAACCTACCCTAATTATGTTATGATCCTATGCAGCATGATGAGAAGCTGGCTTCACCCCTCTGTACAACATACAGTCCATATTGTTGATCCAGCCATTTCTTCTAGATTAAGAGATGCAAAGGAGACTCCCATGAGTATTTCTAGCTAGTTCAAACACTGTAATTTTGAAGTAATTGACATTTTGCTACTTCCATACCATAGTAGGTATGTGGGTGACTACTTCTTTTAAGATTCTTCTTTAATATTGGGAACTCTTGTAGCCTTTCATTTTCTTATGCTTTTTTCCTTATGCAGTGACCACTGGAGTTTTGTGTCTATTGACATCCACAGCAGAAGCAATGCTTTCTATTCAACTCTCTAAAAAACACACACAGAGAGCTGAAATTGTAAGTGCTGGTGTGTGTGCTTTTTGAACTTAAAACTTCATTATTTTGATACCATACTAACTAAATTATACATATTTCAGTTGTATTAGAAGGCTATTAGATGCATTGGATCATTGTCCTCCAAATGTCTCTCTGTTGGATTCAATAGAGCCAATAAGTCTAGAGGTAAAAAGTCTATTAAATGCTATGTCTTTGAACTTATTGAATAATTTTGTTTTGTGCTGATGCTCACAGTTTCTAACATTTTTTTCTAACTGTACAGACACCACAACAAAATGATTCAAGTAGCTGTGGATGGAGGGTGCTGATCAATGCAAAATATATACTTTCAAGCTACTTTGAAAAGGAACAGCCAGATCTGGTAAGGAAAAATACTTTTCATTTAGCTTGAAGATAATTCATAATGATACAAAGTGTTCTAAATTATCCTCTGCCATTGCAGATGAAAGAGGATAGCTTCAGCCCCAACTATGTACATAATTTTAGAGCTCATACAATTTGGAGGTTTTTGAGCTATGCCTCCCCCAAACCTATTGTACCAGCTACTGTGGAGCTGGGTGAAAGCTCTAAAGTACAAGAAGGTGTCATACACCTTGATCCCACATATGAAGCACCTAATGCTGAGGACCAGAAGCCACAGGAGCAATCACAGAGTGCTAAGGAGAAGCAGACACAGGAGCAAAGACCTGCTGCTGATGTTGAGGAGAAGGTGGAGAAGCAGCAAAGAGAGGCTTCTGGCGCAGTGGAGGAGACAGGATGGAGCACGGACAGGATGGAGCAGCAGAGAGAAGATCCTCCAGAAAATGTAGAGCAGCCTCTGGATGAAACTGTACATAAATAGAAAATGGATGTTAGAAATATGTTCTACAGATTCAGCTAAACAATTCTGTACAAAATCTTACTTGATTGAATACAAAACCTTTCTTTATGGAGTCTGTGTTATCTCAATTTTAAAATTTTCTATGTCTTTGCATTTAACTGAGCTCTCTCTTCTTCTGAGTAACTGCAAAAAAGCAATATGAACTAGAGTGGTAAATTAAACTAATAGCAATGCTTAATGAGACTAGGATAAATCAGATGGTGTACCTTTCTGTTCTTGTAGATAAATAAAAAGTCGTTTGAGATAGAACCTTCAGTCTCAAACAGAATGTCACTGCGCAATTGAGCTAGGGAGCAACATTCTCTTAACGAGATATTGGCTACCACATCACCATTCTCAACAACATCAATATCAATAAGTTTATTTTGTGCACCAAAAGACTCTTCATCTTGGTCCATTGGGACAAGCTTTGTGCCTAGCATTCGACTGCGCTTGTAATAAAAAGATAAAATAAAATTTTGTGATGCAACCATTTATTGAGGGTGGCTATTCGGCACGCCCCTTATGGAATGATCTCAACCACATTGTAGGGAACATACCTCTATACTTGAGCTTGCGCTTGGTATTGCGGATGCTATAAAGGAGTGCGAAATCACCCTCTACAAGGTCTTTGTTCTTGAGGTTGCAGTCGAACCACTCTTTGCATCAGGCCTTCTCCACCCAGAGGCAATAGGCTACATGCAACCTTGTCTCTTCTAACTTTTTAAGGTCAATTAACCATTCTGCCAAGGCATTCTCCACGATCCTTGCTTTGATAGTAAGGCAGAGGCTAGGCACTACATACTCCATTGGCATCACCTCCTCCACCCCAAAGGCTAGGCTGAAGGGGGTGCACTGTGTGGCCACCTTGTAGGATGTTCTGTAGGCCCATAAGGCTGCAATGAGCTTATGCTTCCAGTCGATATGACTAGCCTCTACTGTGCAAGTTATGATCTTACAACAAGTTTTATTGGAGCTCTCAGCCAAGCCATTCGCCCTAGGATAGTATGGTGTTGACTGAACCCATGAATGATCATGAATTCACTAGTCAAGATTGCTATCATTTTGTTGAGGAAATGAGTTCCTCGGTCACTGACTAGCTCTAAGGGACATCCAAACCGCTTGATAACTTGTTCATATAAGAACTTGGTGGTTGATCTCGCATCTTCCTTTAGGATGGCCCTCCCTTCTACTGACTTGGTGAAGTAATCTGTGGCCCCTAAGATGATGTATCTGGCCCTGGTTCCTTTAGCTACTGGACTTATGGGTCTAATAAAATTGATGCCCCATTTCTCAAAGGACTGATTGGTTAAGATTCTTAAGGTCATCATGTCCACCTTGTGTGGGATTTCACATGCTAGTAGGGGTCACACCGCTTGATGAATTCAGCTACGTTTGCGAAGAGAGTCAACCACCAAAAGCCAGCCTGGAGCAGTTTATGTGCTGGAACATTAGCAAAAAAATGCCATCTTATAATTCCATTCATGCTCACACACACATCTTTGCATGATGCCATCCTTGCCCATGCGGTATAGTTGGCCTGTAATTAGCTGATATGGGGCTACATCCTTAATGAGTTTGCAAGCTCTATCTTTCTTAATAGCTTGGCCTAGGGGTAGGTTGTTTGCCAGGTAGTGACCGATCTCGGCGGACCAAGTATGATGTCAATGAAGAAGAGGGAAGCATCAAGGAGGTCACCTTAGACTCCTATGGGGGCTTCATCGTTTGGGATTCTCAATAGGTGCTCGGCTAGGACATGGGTCTTCCCCTTACATACAACAACTGTGAAGTCAATCTCCAAGAGGATTAACATGGTGATGCGTCCCATCATGCATGGCTTGTTGACCAAGTATAACAATGCTTGGTGGTCTATGAAGAAGATGAACTTGTTGGCCAACAAGTAATGCCTAAATTCTTAACTACATAGACCATGGCCAAACCTTCCCTCTCGACTTTTGTGTAGTTGACCTTGGCCTCATTCAGCTGACAACTTGCAAAGTACACTAGGTAGTCTAGGGTATGCTCCCCTAGTTGGGCTAGCACACACCAGATAGCAAAGTTGGAAGCATCGATATGGATGTGGAATATGATATCCCAATCAGGTGCTCTCAACACCAGTGCGATGGCTAGGTCTAGTTTGAGGGTTTTGAAGGATTTTCTAGCATTCCTCAGTCCACTCAAAGGATTCTAGCAGTTTGTATAATGGGCGGGCTATGTTCACGTAGAATAAGATGAACCTTCTGTAGTAGCTCATGTGGCCAATAAATCATTGTACTCCCTTAGCATTGGTGGGGGGTGGTAATTCCAAGATGAGGTTGATTTTGTTGTGGTCCGTGGACATTCCATTCTGGGACACTATGTGGCCAAGAATTACACCATGTTTGACCCAGAATTGGCACTTAAGATAGTTAAGGGATATGCAGTGTAATCGTCACTTCTCCAAGATGAGTTTAAGGTATTTTAGGTGATCATTCCATATTGAGCTCATGCATATGTCATCCAAGAAGACTTCCACAAAGTCTCTCAAGTACTCCTTGAAGACCGTGATTGATCATGATTCGTTGGAAGGTGGTAGGTGCATTGGTCAACCCGAATATCATTACTCTAGCTGCATACACTCCCCACTCGGTTGCAAAGGCTGTTTTATGTTGATCTTGCAGGGCGATGGACACTTGGTTGTATCCGGAGAATCCATCTAGGAATCTATAGGCTTCCTTTTTGGCTACCTTTCCTAAACATGTTCTGTGAATGGCAAGGGGTAGTGGTCACTCCTAGTGGCGATGTTAACTTTTTACAAATCCATGCACACTCTAATTTTTCCATTCTTCTTCAAGACTATCACAATGGGTGACACCTAGTCTGTATGCTTGATCTCATAGATGAATCTTGCATCTATGAGTTTCTGGATTTCCTCCCTCACTATGAGTGCCAACTGGGGAGCTTATCTTGCTCACCCTGGCTCCCCAATTAGAAGAGAACTCATGGTGAGCAGTTGTGGCACCTATGTAAGCTAGCCAGTGGAGGTCTAATTTGACCCTTACTGTCCCTTTGCTCACCTCACAGGGTCTAAGCATATTAAACATTCTAAGGGGAACTATCGAGGTCATTCCCTCAGGCTCGAGGGTTGTGATCTAGAATCCTATTCTCTCTGAAACATCAATGTTGGCTAAGATGTGCATCCAATTCTGAGAAAATTCCAGCTCAGGGAGAGGTGCATACCAGAATTCATTGGACTCTTTTCCATCTTCTTCCCCCTCATAGTGTTGGAACAGCTTCAAGGATGTGGTTTAGACGGTTGTGTCAAATTTCACAGCAAAAAGGTGTCCTGACAATGGGTGGGCCTTGTAGGTGCACAAGTCCACTCGCATGATTTGTTCCTCATGCCACAAATAGATGTTATCGATATGCCAGTCGTGTACGAGCCCGAACATTCGTAAATAAGGGTCTGCCTAGGATAGCCTCATATCTTGGCTACTGGGTGAAGTCCATGACTACGAACCTGACGGGGTATGTGAATCCAAATGCTTTAATGTTAATGCCAATAAGAACTCCCAAGGGTTCTGCAGTTCTGCCATCGACCAACTTCACCACCAGATGGGTTTGCTCGAGTGTAGGTTTTCCCCACTTTCCCTAGCATTCCTTGTTGTAGACACTCAGTCCCGCTCCCCCATCCAAGGTGGCATCAACCTTTTGGTATTGATAGGCTATGGGAATAGCAGCATTCATGTCATCACCCTCAAAGTATTGACCTAGCTTATTGATGGGAACCTTGGGTAAGTTCTACCCCTCCTCTAGTGACAATTGGTTGGCCTTAGGGCTAGCAAGGCCTAGGGGCAGGAATTGTCTGTTCATCCAGTTGGATAGGTCTTGCCAAAGGATGGGATTCCCTCTTAACAGGGAGGCAATTGGCATTTTTACCTCGATCAATAGGAAGGCAACCAACTGGCACTATTGCAGGGTTCCTATGAAGACTCTCTCCCTAGTGACAATAGGTCTTCAAAGCCATAAAGGTCTCCTGCATTACTGGGTCCTCCTAGAACATTTTCTACATCAAATTTGGAGCCTCTAATTTATCAAAGCTGAAACGTTCCTCTTCTTCCACCTTTTTCGGCACTTTAGCACCTTTGCTCCTCGATGCCTATTCAGGTGGGCTAGATGGATGGTATTGGACCCTCTGCTTGCCTTGAGTCTATGCTCCAACTTTTCCTGGCAATCCCGTACCAAGTTCTGAGCCTCTATTACATATTGCTTCTCTAGGACTGGGTCACAATAGGTTTCCTTAAAGGAGGGAAGGGGAGCTAGGCCTTGAGCTTGCACTGGCTTGTTTACATATGAGCTCAAACTTACCTCTGGGTCACTTGGGTGGAAGCATGTTCAGAGGCAAAGGAGGTGGTGAGGGTGGTTGTCTCCTCATCGGAACCATCTTGGATGAGCACCTGGTCAGACCCATCACCTATCCTTATGGCCTTCTTAAACTGGGTCCGCGGATGTTGGGGGACCTCAAGGCCTTGTAGTAGGGGCCCTTTATCCTTCCTTGCTTGTTTCCTCATTGCCCTACCTATTGCTTTGGCTTGCATCCTCGTGATGACTTTTAAGGGTACTACGGCCACCTAGCCTTGTTCAATACTAAGAAAGTTAAGGCTAGTGCTCTTAGGCAGGGTGACTAGGGTTGTCGGTCTTCTCAAGGGATAGTCCTTGAACAAATTCTCGATTTTGCACCCCTCACACAAGGGTGTAGGGCCGGTCATGGGAGGAGCGGTGGGGGTAAGATCCCTATAGGGGAAGTCCTTCAAGAAATGTATCCCCTGACACTTGAAGCATGACATAGGAGAGTTTGAAGTGCCTCTGTAGGGGCATTCATTTGCCCTGTGTGGGTCCTGGCAGGTATAGCATTGGATCGAAGGCCTTTGGGCAATAGAGTTTAGGTCTCTAGCCCTTGAGTTCACAGGAGTAGTCTAGAACATGAGGACTTGCTGATCCTCTTGCAGGAGGTAGTGACTTAGGGTGCCACTTTCATCCTTGTAGGGGTAGTAGGGGTCTGTGGTTTGGATTCTTCTCCTCCCAGTCATTGGGCACTTCCTCTACCAATACTTGATTGACCGGAGCTATACGAGGTAGTGGAGGTTAAGGGACTAGTATAGGTGGTGGTAACAAAGCCTGTTGGGCTTGCAGTGGCTTGAACTAGCCAAAGAGCCACCTTGTGCATTCAGAGGATTAGGTGGGGTCATCATCAAGGTTGATGGGGGTCTCATTTGATACATGGGTTGGGGCAGTGACCTCACAAATCGGCATTGGGAGGTATCGTGGTTTCCCCATGTATGACAATGTGCATACTAGAGTGTCGGCCTTGCCCTCAAGCGAGGACACTCATTGGAGGGATGGTTGCCATTGCATACCCCACACCAAACATTGTCTCTCTGTGGAAACAAGTGGGGGTTGCTTGGTGCCTCCTTGGAAGTTCCTGACCTCCACTATTGGCCAAGCTGATTCATAAAATTTGAGGCTAGCTCACTCATACCCAAGCCCTTGGGCTCGTTGGTCTCCTTCTTGATTGCTGGAAGACCTGACTGATGGTGCTACTTCTGATGGGATCGAGGTTTTATCCGAATTAGCCTTGTCCATCATATTGTCACTTATATGGATAGCCACCTTACTACATAGATCAAAGGAGGTAGGATTCATAACCATCAAGTGGTCATGTAGCTTTGGGTCTACCAATCTGATGAGAAAGTAGGGCAGCAATTGTTCATCACTCATCCGCTCGTACGGTTTGCAATGGGAATTGAGGTTCTTGATTCTGGCTATGTAATCCTGAAGGGATTCCTTGTCATTCTGTTTTACCTCATAGAACTGGTTAATTAGGCTCCATTTATGTCCATTGGGGGCGAACCCCACAATGAAGGCTTTTCTCAACATCTCCTAGTTGACTTTTTCTTCCTCGATGAGAGCCCTATACCATTGGCCTACTTTGCCATCCAAGCTAAGACCAAATGCATTAGCCATTTCTAGATCTTCGGGAGCTCAAAAGGCTTCACATATCTGCTCAAATCGCTCCACATGGGAGATCAGATCTCCTTCCCCAAGGAATTTGGGTCATTAACTTGGAGATGGCTATGGGTTGGCTCCTTGAGGGATTTGCGATCCCTGTAGGAAACACTAGGGTAGGTGTAGGTAGTTTGGCCCCCCTTCATAGGGCATTCACCAAGATGTGCTTGATCTCATCATTTAGCACTGTTTGGGCAACTAGCGGAGGTGGTGCCATGGTGGGCCGATAAGGTGGAACTTGTGGGGCCATGTAATTAATGAACAACGGTTGGAGGTTCATAAAATGCCCCCCCTTGAGAGCCTCTCATATCTCCTCGGTTGGGGTCTTGTTCATAGAAGTCCCTCATCCATGGATCTTCATCATCCATGCATTCCCATTGATGGTGCCTTGCAAAGGAAGAGGGTCTTGGGTTCCCAAAGGTGGTTTTAGTCCCCATCTGCGTTTCTAGAGTTGGTTGTTGCTGACCTTCCCTTTCTGCAGACATGCAGGCAAAGGGGTTTTCCATTTTTTTCGACTTTGTTCGAACTAAATGTTCGAACATGTTGGAGGATGTACCTCTTAACTTGGATGCTACAGAAGGATTGAAAGAGTTGGGAGAGGCCACACTAGTGAAGAGGGCTTCGGAAACCCTTGGCTTGAGGGGTCTTGCATTACCTCATCCAAGCTTTTCGTGGATGGATCCTCCTATCGGGGTCCTATAGTGGAGTGGGAGCTAGGAATCAAGCTTCTGGATTGGACTGATCCCCAGCTAGAGCGAAAGGTGGGCTGAGCATATCTCGAAGCATTGTCTTTAGGCATGGGATCCTTGGACAAAATTCTTCTAGACCACAAGAGCCATAGCTCATTGCCCTCATGTAAGTTGTGCCTTTGTTGCATGAGTCATCATGAAAACTTCCCCATGAAGATTGCCCCTAGATAGGTGTATGACTGCATGATCTCCATCGACTCCCCTAAGCAATTGAAGCTATGTCAATGAAGTATGACTCATGAGAGAGAGAGAACTCCCAATGATTTATTTTTTCCCCTTTTGAGTATCAAAAGAAGAGACCCTATTTGGCAATCTTAGTATCACTTGGTTTCAGTCATAAATGCTTCACTTTACATTTTTGAGGGAGAATTTCATATATACATTTATTCATAAACAAATTTTGAAAGAAAATTCAAGTTAGGTTGCTATGTGTTGGCATATGTATATTTCTAGTGAAATAGCAAGACATGGTCAAGTAGATACTTTGCCCATTGGGCAATGGGAAACAACAGGTAGTGAGGATGGCTAAAAACATTTTTGGAGTAGACGTGTTTGAGAACAAAACCTCCTTTATTTGCTAAGCTCAAGCAATACTAGTATTGTTTTTGTGTGCCTATAATCTACTCCAAATCAAAAATAGCATCAATAAGTCTTATATGGCAGTTCTCTACTTTATAGGATCCTCCTGCACCAAGTTTGTAAAATATTTTGGTGGTTGAGGCTATGGTTGGTTTTGGTTGTGTGCATGTATTTGATCCCTAATTAACACCTAATGAGCCATTTTGGCTCTTGGTTTATGCCCTAATCTAAAGATTCCCTATCTATCCACACGCAATCCATCCTCCACCACCAAAATTTGTCACATGGGTCTTGATGGTTGAGGCTTTAGTTTAAGTTTTTGTGTGCGAGTGTTCAATCCTTGATTAATGTCTAACGAGTCTTTTCAGCTCCCAATTTGGACCCTAACATGAAAACTCTCTATCTCTCCACACATAAGCCATCCTCCTCCACCAAGGTTTATAGAACCCATATGGATCTTGGTGGTTGAGGCTCTAGTTTCTGTGGTTGTTTGCATGTGTTCAATCCCTTATTGATATTTAATGAGTCATTTCATCTCTCAGTTTGTACCCTAACATAAAAACTCCCTATCTATCTAACTCAATTACTTCCCAATCTTAATGGAGATTTTCCCCTAGCTACTTATGGCACCGCTTTACAATTCTTGGTCATGGCTCTACACTTTTCTATCAACAGATTGGCTCTATATTATGGTTCACATTCCAACATGGCCCCATAAACATTTTAGAGCCACTCTTTATATGTCAAATAAGGTCATGGTGTAGACATGAATTCCAATGCCAATGCCCTAAATATTGACTCTACCTTGTATAAATTTTTCTCAAGGGATTTAGTCCTCGCCGAGGATTACCAAAAAGCGAGCAAAAATAACCGAGCAAATAAATTGAACCGAGCGACAAAAAATGAGTAAACCATCCATAATATGAGACATTATCAATTCATAAATTTAATTGAAGCTCAATTAATCTAACCAAAAAGTCTAACTTTTCTCCTCCTTTGCTCAACATATAAAATCTTTATTGAAAGTTGTTTGTGCCTCCTATTGCCTATTGTAGCTACCTTTCTTTATCACCTCTTGTCTCTAGGAGTGGAATCTGTATTTTGTTACACCTATTTCTCATTTAGAACAAATATAGTAGCACCAAAAGACCTCAATTCTTTGCATGACTCTGAAAATACATTTTTCTTTTGCTGTTTGCATGGAATCTTTGCTTGGAGAGGCCATAACTTTTGCAACAGACTTCGAGCAAGATGATGTTGAAACCCTAACCGTAGTACTCAAGCTCTTCTACACCTTCAGAGGTAAATTTTCAATAATTAGCATATATTTTTGGTTGTGCACAAGGGTACAACAATTATGCAAATAAAATAGGAATGGTATGTGAAATTGTTTTTTTCTTATTAAGTTTTATGCTTTTGATGGAAATTATCATAGTCTTTTGGCTGTGCTTAGGGATCTTAGGTTCTCAACATCCTTAACCCTAAACTTGATGATGCATGGAAAAAGGATTCATTGTTAAATTTGGACCAATTAATACTCTTGATTGGGAGTCATTTTGTCATTTTTTGTGAGAGTCCACCTTATGTTGATAAAGAAAATGAGGAGAGGACCAATCAAGATCATGGTTTAAGTAATTTCTCCTTTTTGTTGGGATATTTATCATCTTAAAATAGTGATGATTCTCTTTTCTAATAGTATGAGATTAAATTACATTTTTGTTACTAATTTCAATTGGAGTGAAAGTTGTTGTGGAAGAGATCACCAGTTATGTATTTTATCCTTTTTCACCTATGGATATCATCGTGTGTCATGGAGACAAATTGCTTTTCAATTGAGTAGTTGGGGATTAAATTTCAATGGGATTGGACTTTGCTAGTGAAAAAAACTTTGCTGGATGAAAACATCATAAGGTGGCTAGAAATAGCATGTCCCAAACACTTGCTATTTGAGTAGTAAAGCACTAATATTGAGAGTCTTCTATAATTTTCCAGTACTAAGAGTCTTTACTTTATAAAATTCACAATCAAGTCAAAGATTTTATAACTAATTATACGTACATTTTTTTATTTTTATGCTACATAGCTAAAATAGCCTTCCACCTTACCATGCTTTCACCTTGATGCTTACATGCAAGTAATGTGCTACTTGACTTTCTCCCTAGTTTTTAAATGTGTGGAGATGGGATCCCTACATGGTACCATCTCACAAAGGATCACTTAAGGTGTGCCATAGTTGTGATTGCAACAATATTGGATGATCAAGTGGTGGTTAGTCCTTATTTGCCCATTAGCAGTAGGAAATCCTTTTTTATAGTTCTATACTATTTAAGAGTTTAAGCATGGATTCTCTTTATCTATATGACTATTGTATAATTTTCCTATGAATGATCATGCATTACATAGATTGAATGATATGTTTGCATGCAATTATTAGAGTGGATCATTGTGTGTTGTTCTAGATAAAATTCTACATGGTTACCTAAACAAGAAGGAGAAGATATGCTATTTAGAAAGCTCCTTCTAATCATTGTGTGATGTAAGAGATTAAATGTACTTGATATACCTTCCTCCATGTTGCAAATGATTCCCTAGTGCTTGTTTTTTATGATGCATTTAGGCCATACACCTCCAATATTTAGTGTATATATTGAACTTGTCTTTGAGAAGTTGAATATACAACAAATGAGTAACTAGTGGACTCATTATCAAGCTTGAGGTATAGAAGGAACTGGGAGCATCATCCACCATACATTTTCAATAAGCAAGGCATCCACTAGTTTCATTGAATGTATTTTGATCCTTTTGTGTCCTCTAGGTGGCCTATGAATGGAGATGGGATGTGGTATTGTACCTCTCATCATATAATTCTTGACAAATGGGCATGCATGCTTCTCCTTTGATAATAATACTATGAATGGAGATGGGATGTGGTATTGTACCTCTCATCATAGAATTCTTGACAAGTGGGCATGCTTCTCTTTTGATAATAATACTTTGAGTGTGGTGGGTAGTGTTGTGGAGCCCCTTGTGTAGGTTGCTAGTGCCAAGAGAGCTCGATTGGATCTTGTTGATTAGGATGGTAATGATTTTACTATTTATCCTTTCAAACACCCATATGATTCATGTCTATAACACACTCATGTGATATTTCATAAAGTATAGAATCAATAAATACCGCTCTATACGACATTTATTATAATATGAAGTACAAATTCTACTATCATTTATGCAGAAGTCACTTGCCATGCTTTAGGATGAATAGAATTCAGTAGCTTCTTATGTGAAATTGAAAGATGATACACATTATTTAAGAAGATAGGTATAGATCATGGTGTTCTTAATAATATGGTCTAAGATGATTTGAGGACACTCCCAATGTGGTTGATATTTTGTAGTGATTTTTGTTTTGCATATATCTTTGATAGGATATGCATCAAACATTGCACTCAATATATATGATATAGTAAGGTTTCTTGCATTACAAAATGAATAGACTTCTCGTTATTTTTTTCATCTACTTTGGCATAATAGACATAAATCCATTCGATAAAAATATATTCTTATTAAAGAAAATTCAATGTCCATACCTTGATAATACCTTTGATTTTTTTTGGTCGTTTAGATCTATTTACAATGTAGATTATGTCTGTAGTCATCTACTAGGCTAAGCGGTAGCAATGGAAACGGTAGAGGTGAGAAGCGTGATCAAATGACCAAATAGAAGGAAAAGGATCCTTGCACATTTGTTGATGATACATACTTAGAGGCTTTGAATTGAATTTAGTTTGTCATATTGGTTATCTTTTTTTTTTTTCGCAAAAAGTAGTGCTAGTTATATTACTTGAAAGCGAGAGTATAAGAAGGCCTGAAGGCCAGCGGGCTGTAATCACAAAACGGATTCAGCCCGAGAAGTCAAAAAGCTAAATACAAGCCTCCTAGGGCATAATCATCGGAGAGTGGAAAAATAGCCACGGTGGAGGGGCGTAATGCCACTGAAGACTCTGTATGGAGTGCTGGAAGAATAGCTCCCGATGGTCCTAGTCGCGAAGGAAACGTCGTCTCTTTTCCTTCCCTGCCCGGGATTCTCCCTGAATCTGATCCCACTGACCCTTGAGCACGTGAATGATCATGCTCCAAATATCTGCGAGGGTCTGGGTGGTAGAAGAAGTCTGAGCTCCTATAGTTTGTGCGCATCTAAAAGTCCAGATATGCCAGCCTGTGATGCTCCCTATGATCTCCCAAACTAGGTGCCGAGGCGTCACTCCTGCATCTCTATCTCTGTCAAATGCCATGGGAAGCTGTCCATGTATGCCCAAGTGCCCTGCGTGATGAAAAAGACGGGATCCTGTCTAGAGAACTCATAGGCCAAGTGATGTCCTGGCTCAGTGCTGCACCAACAAACGGCTCCCCAAGTGATCGGTCCTAGCTTGGGTGTAGCCCTAGCGAAGATCCCCATGATTCCCTTCCAAACCGTCTGTGCGTGTGAGCAGCTCCAAAGGCAATGCTTCAGGGACTCCTCCTCCTGAAGACACATCTGACAATGCCCCTCCTGCCCCATCTCTCTCAGCCAGCTACCAACTGGAAGCCCCTTGTGTGCCACCATCCAAAGGAAGTAGGAGATCTTCCTCGGACGCCAACTGGCCCAAAGAGTCTTCCAGAAGGTGCGAAGAAAGACCAAGGATATTCCCTGGGCATACCACCTATGGGCCTGTGTGGGTAGCCCACACTGGAGAGCCCCAACAGCACGCCGGTGCGTGCGTGTACTGTAAGAAAAGAAGGGGGTAGGGTTCTCTGAGGTCTCCAACGGTGGCCAAAGCCACTCCCCTGGGTCCCACTCCACCTCTGACAAGGAACGGCCCTCCCATATCCAGAGTCTCCAATCCTGGTCCTGCATAATCAGGGGGTCTATATGCCAAGTCTTCCCTTGCAGCCCTACAATGCGAAGGCGCTGCCAGGGAAGCTGTGGGTCGATCACGGCCTCTCTACTCTGTAGGCGACTATCATCAGTGATGGAGAAGAAATGTACCAAAGAATCCGAGAAGAGGCCTGCCACCACCAAAGGAATGCCTCATGGAGTGAACTGTCCTAGCCATCTCTCATCTCTCGGGAAAAGCTGTCTGGTGCCTACGGGAATCCTCCAACATGCAGGGATGGCAGCATCAATCTCCGCTCGCCGAGCCTGGATCCCACGTGCCATACCTACTGCTGCTGCCAGCTCATCCAACTATAGTCGTCTGCATACTCGGAGTCCAACAACTCAGCATCCTCTCGAATAGGGAGACGCATCCCGCGAAGACCAGTGGTACGAGCTGTGGGGGTTAAAGGTCACTGTGCCTTAACCCCAGTTATGTACAATACTCAAACACATATATAAATGAATTAAAAAGAAGATTAGGGTGGTTCTGCACCCACCAAAACTTGTGTGGCTCTCTGTCTCTCTCTCTCTCACTCTCTCTCCCTCTTCCGTTCTTGCTTCCGTTGAGAGCACTCTCAACTGGTATCAGAGTCTACTATTAGACTTCAAAATATGTCTGAGGATGATTGGAATGAGTTGGATGCATTAGCAAAGTCTACTATTAGACTTCATCTTGCAGAGTCAGTTTATTTCACAGTAGTAAATGAGCAGACTACGGAAGATTTGTGGAAGAAATTGTGTGCCACTTATGAAAAGGAAACTGCCTCTAATAAAGTTTACCTCATGAAGAGGTTGTTTGAGCTGCAGATGAAGGAAGGGGTCTCCATTGCTTCTCACTTGAATGAATTCAATATTATTTTCAGCCAGCTTCAGGCTCAGAAAATGAATTTTGATGCGGAGACTAAGGCAATATTTCTCTTATGTTCATTGCCATCCTCATGGGATACCTTCCGTACAATTGTCAGTAACTCTGCACTTGGTGGAATACTGAAATTTGATGATGTTGTGGGTAGCTTGTTGGCCGAGGAGATTAGACGGAAGTCTATGGATGGCAACAAGCAGGATGCAGCCTTAAATGTGCAAAGGGGCAGATCACAGTTCAGGGGGAAGTCCCAAGAAAGAGGGAAGTCTCGTAGCAAATCCAGGGCACGTAACATTGAGTGTTACCATTGTGGCAAGAAGGGCCATATGAAAAAGGATTGCTACAAGCTGAAAAGAGAGCAAAAGGATAAGAAAAAGAATGCAAATTGGGGTGCAAATCAAAAGGAAGAGAGTCCAAGGGAGGACAAAGGAAAAGTGAAGATCGAGGAGATCAATGCAGTCACACATGATAGTGACAATGATGTTCTCTTCATGTCTAGTTTATCTACAGAGTTGCTTACCACTTCAGATGATGCATATTCCCAGGATTGGATTTTGGATTCTGGTGCTTCATTCCATGTTACTCCCCATAGGGAATGGTTCTCCACTTATGACAGTGGAAAGACAGGTTGTGTGCATCTTGGAAATGACTATGCATGTGACATAGTGGGAGCAGGTGACATAAAGTTTTCTTTTGCAAATGGGTCTGCATTTGTTTTGAAACATGTGAGACATGTGCCTAAGCTGACCAAGAGTCTTATTTCAGTGGGTCAGCTAGATGATGCTGGTTTTCACACCACTTTTGGCTTTCAGAGTTGGAAAATTCAGAAGGGCTCTATGCTTTTGGCCAGGGGTGCCAAGTGTGGGACTTTGTATCCCTTACATGTATCAGGGGTATTTGATCATGTTGTTGCAATAACCGAGCAGCCAAGCACTTCTTTGTGGCATTGCAGGTTGGGGCACATGAGCCAAAATGGAATGAAACTCTTATGCCGTTTGGGTTATGTACCGCATTTGAGTTTCTCTGATTTTGAATTTTGTGAGCACTGTCTCTATGGGAAGCAGACTAAATCAGCCCATAAAAGAAGGGGAAAGAAAGAGTTTGAAATGCTTGATTTGGTGCATTCAGACGTATGTGGTCCCATGCCTACACGGTCATTAGGCGGGGCTGAATACTATGTGACATTCATTGATGATGCAACTAGGAAAGTGTGGGCTTATGCTATAGCTCGGAAGAGTGATGTGTTCCAAGTATTTCAGAAATGGCTGGCCTTGGTTGAGAATCAGTCAGGTAGAACGCTTAAATGCCTACGGACTGACAATGGTGGAGAGTATCTCTCTCATGACTTTCAGCATTTCTATGATACACGTGGGATTAAGAGGGAGCTCACATCCCCTCGTACTCCAGAGCAAAATCCAGTTGCAGAAAAGATGAATCGTACCATTCAAGAAAGGTTGCAATGCATGCTTTCCAATGCAAGTCTTTCTGGTGGTTTTTGGGCTGAGGCAATGAAGACTGCAGTGCATGTGATCAATAGATCACCTAGTAAGAGTTTGGATGGTGGTATTCCTGAAGAGGCATGGAGTGGCAAGAAGCCAGTGTCTAGACCGCCTGATAGGTTTATTCCAGGGGTAGACTATGTGATGCTTACTGATTGCGGGGAGCCTTCTTGCTACAGAGAGGCTATGATGCGTGAGGATCAACGTAAGTGGGAGTATGCTATGCAATCAGAGATGAGTTCACTTATGAAGAATAAGACTTGGGACTTGGTTTCTTTGCCACATGGAAAGAAAGCATTGCCATGTAAATGGGTCTACAAAATGAAGGTCACAGGTGATGATGTGCCTAGGTACAAGGGCCGTTTGGTTGCTAAAGGGTTCAAGCAAGAGAAGGGTGTGGACTTTGATGAGATATTCTCTCCGGTTGTGAAGATGACCACACTTAGATGCATGCTTGGACTAGTGGCAGTAGAGGATATGGAGCTTATGCAAATGGATGTCAAGACAGCTTTCTTGCATGGGGATTTGCATGAGGACATCTACATGGTGCAGCCGGAAGGCTTTGAAGAAAAGGACAAAGAGCATTTAGTTTGCAAGCTGAAAAAGAGTCTCTATGGTCTTAAGCAAGCGCCTAGAGAATGGTATCAGAAGTTTGATGCTTTCATTCGGTCCCAGGGTTTTAGAAGGAGTGAAATTGATCACTGCCTCTACACTAAAAGGGCTAAGGATAGTAGCCTGATAATCCTGGCACTATATGTGGATGATATGCTATTGGCTAGCAAGAATACTTATGAGCTAGATGCATTAAAGGCCAAGTTGCATGAGGCCTTTGATATGAAGGATTTGGGACTTGCAGGTCATATTCTTGGTATGCGCATCACGCGTGATCGGAGTAGGAAACTCCTTTGGCTTTCACAAACAGAGTATGTTACAAAAGTATTGCAGCGTTTCAATATGGAGGGGGGGAAGGCAGTGAGTACTCCATTGCCTCCATATGTGAAACTGAGTCATACAGATAGTCCCAAATCAAATGAGGAGAGGGCCATGATGGCCAAGGTTCCTTATGCATCAGCAGTTGGGAGTCTTATGTATGCTATGATAGCTACTAGACCAGACATTGCATTTGCAGTGGGAGTTGTTAGCCGGTATATGGCTAATCCAGGAAAGAGGCATTGGGAGGCAGTTAAGTGCATCATGAGGTACATGAAGGGTACCAAGGAGATGTGCATTTGCTTTGGTAAAGGAGACATGCGTGTACTTGGGTACACAGATTCAGACTATGCAGGGCATGTGGATAGTAGGAGATCCACTTCTGGTTATGTGTTCACCTTTGCAGGTGGTGCAGTGCCGTGGATGTCTCGTGCACAGAAGTGCGTTGCTTTGTCTACCACAGAGGCTGAGTATGTTGCAGCCACAGAGGGTTGCAAGGAGGCTATATGGCTTGATCGGCTAGTGGGAGATTTGGGGATTCATACAGGTGTACCGACATTGCATAGTGATTCCATGAGTGCTATTCAGCTAGCACGGAATCCGGTCTTTCATGCAAAGACCAAACACATTGAGGTCAGGTACCATTTCATCAGGGAGGTACTTGAGGACAAGCGCATAGAGCTTGTCAAGGTTCATACAGATGATAACCCTGCAGATATGCTGACGAAGAGTCTACCTAGTCAGCGGTTTGAGTATTGTCGTGTATTGATGGGCATTGGATAGTATGCTCACTGGTTGTTCTCCCTTAAAGGCACATTGTCCTTTAAGTGGGAGGTTGTGGGGGTTAAAGGTCACTGTGCCTTAACCCCAGTTATGTACAATACTCAAACACATATATAAATGAATGAAAAAGAAGATTAGGGTGGTTCTGCACCCACCAAAACTTGTGTGGCTCTCTGTCTCTCTCTCTCTCACTCTCTCTCCCTCTTCCGTTCTTGCTTCCGTTGAGAGCACTCTCACGAGTCGAAGGAAGTGTGTCATGGCCTCCGCAAAAAATAGGAAAAGGTAAGGTGCTAGTGGATAGCCCTATCGCACCGAGCGCTCAAGTGTGAATCTCTCCCCCATCCTGCCGCTAATGATAACCCGACTGGAGGCCGATCTATAAAGGCTAGCAATACCTCTGATCCACTCATCTGGGAAACCGAACCGAGCGAGTGTACCTTCCAAGAAGGACCAGTCTACCCTGTCGTACGCCTTCTCAAAGTCGAGGAGGAGTATGGCAAGGTGCTGGCCATTGTGCTGGGCCCATTCCGTCACCTCTGAGAAAGTGAAGATGTCCAAGATGCTGCGATTTTGGACAAAACCAGTCTGGGTGTCATGAATCAAGTCGTGTAGCAGGGGGCGAATGCGACTACTGATCATCTTGGCGAGGATTTTGTAGGCGGTCGGAAAAAGGGTGATTGGGCGCCACTGTCAGATCTCCTGACGCTCCCCCCCTTTGGGGATGAGGCAAATCAGGCCTGTCGCAAGGCTCTCTGGCATCTGCCCATTGGAGAAGATGTGCTGGAAGGCTGCGAGCAAGGGTCGGTGGATCTGCTCCCAAAAGGTGGTGAAGAAAGCTCTAGAGAGGCCATCCTCACCGGGCATTTCTGTCCATCAATAGCACTCACCGCATCTTGTAACTCCGCAACAGTGAAAGGAGCGAGAAGGGTGTCGCTCATGCTGGGCTGCACGAGTCTCGGTATAGACCTCCACACCTCCTCTCTGCAAATGCAGCCACGAGGGTCAGGGGGCTCCTGCTGGAATAATGATCTTTAAAAGTCTGTTGCCAAGTCCCGAACCTCATCTGGATCTGTCCTGACACTACCATCCTGCGTCCTAAGGGAACGGAGCTGCTCCCCTGCTGACCTTTGTCCATGAGTCCTAAAGAACTCGCTGCACATCCTGTCGCCTTTCCTAGCCCAGAAAGACTTGGAAGCATGAAATGAAAACTCTGATCAACGCTGGGTAATCTCCTCTAGCATGGCTCGGGCCCGAACCTCCTGCTGTCTGAGCTCCTCAGAACCAGGAGAGGACTGCTGCATCCTTTGAATCGACGCGAGATCATGTCTGAGACCTCTCCTGTGCCTAACACCACTGTCTGACCTGAATCGCCTCCTGCTGGCAAATGCGGCTAGACTCAGCAAGCGCCTGAGCTACCTGTGCTGCCAAATCCCTGGTGGGGTCCCACTCCTGCTCCCAAAGGTCCACTATCCTGCTATGAACCGCTGCTCTGGTGTAGATGGAATCTGGGATCTGGCATGAGCGTGGAGGTGAGGACTGAGAGGTCGAGTCCAAGACTAGGATGACTGGGGCATGGTCTAAAAGTGTCGTCCCTGGAACCACTCCTGACTCTCCTCCTCTGCCAAGCGCCCAATCACTAACATAAAAACGGTCCAGCTGCTCCAGGAGTCTGCCTCCCTCCCTCCTATAGCCCCAAGAGAAGTCCAGACTCCCAGGCCATCTGCGAAAGGACGGCTCCCTCCAGCTGTCCCGACCTCCCACTGTAAAGAGGAAGGAGTCCCAATCTGCCTGCTCTGCCTGAGCTATACCGAGGAACTCTGGGCCCCTTCCCTGCTGATCCTCTAAGGTCTCAAGGTTGTTGAAGTCCCCTCCTACAATCCAAGAGTCCATCTCTGGCAACAGGTCTGTCAAGGATCTCCAAAAAACGGATCTACGTCTGAGATCAGTCGGTGCGTAGATATTGAGGATACCGATGCGGGATCCCTCAATATGCAGGCCCACCCAAAGCGCACGTCCTAGGATCAAAGTGCCAAAACCAAACACATGCTGAACTAGAGAAGCGTCGATGGAGGTGTAGACACCCCCGCTTCTCCCCTGCTCACCAATCGAAGGTTCCCAGTAAGTGTGGGAGCGTCCTGTGAGGACCTTCCCACAAATACTGGTCTGTGATGCCGAAAGCTTGTGTTCCTATAGTAGGAGCACATCTACCTTTCCCACCAAGGCTGGCTGGAGCTCCTGTCTGAGCACCATCTTCCTGGGGCCACGGGTGCCTGATGAGTGGAACCCGTTAACGTTCCAAGAGATAATGCGTAAACTCATGAGGAGGGAAGGTGGGCCACAAATAGCTATCTACTTGCAGTCGAGGTCGAAGTGGTCGGGGGATGTCCTGTGTGGAGGCGGAGGCGCTTCTATGAAGGTTTCGAAGGGGATGTCGGATCATTGGACCCATCCTCTAAAACCTTCAGCCGAGGGGAAAGGCCCTTCGTCCCGTGGTGGTAAGCTCTCTCTAACCAGCTCAACGCCTCTACCAGGGAGATGCCATAGAAGCCTGCAACCTCTGAAGTCCTCCAGGGATGAATCCCATCTGCGTAGGCCCACTCCAGCGGTGGCCTAATAATGACCAAGAGTCAGAAACATTTGGCGCTGTGGCGCCAACGCAGACGAACATCACCCTCGTGCCACTGCTACTGAAGAAGCTCCGCTGCTCTGCTACCAATCCAGTCCTGCATCTGCTCCTGGGTCTGGTCTCGTATCGTCTCCCAAACATTTTCATTCGTCCATTGCTCACTCCCTTCACTGGAGATAGTGAAGGAATAGCTACGACCATCGTGCGGAGCTAGAATGGACACCTTACCCTCCGCCCCCTTGCAGAGGAAGAAGATGCTGATGTCTAGGCATGTGGGAAAGGAGCCAATACCTGCTGCATCCAAGTAGTCCCAAGGACCTACTCGGTAGAACTCCAATGGAAGAGCTCTAGGAGCAGCCCTTGGGCTTGGGGATGAAGATGAGGAGTCTGCACTGGAGGGAGGGGAGCTGCTGGCCACCTGTGGGGAAGAGCCTCTCCCCGTCGTCGGGCCCGAAGGGATGGATGAGGATGAGGTCTGTGCTAGCTTCGAGGCTACAGGTGGTGCAGGTGGAAGAGGGGGGGGGGATTCCTTTTGTATCATGCTCGAGGAAGAGTGGCACCCCTTGGGCTGCCACCGCATCAATGTAGGTGTCCTGCATAGGCCAACCAAAGTGCGCCCCCAGGTCCTTGATGATCAGGCGAAGCTCAATTGCGAGACCTGGGAAGACAAGGGTAACTGGGTGTCGAGGAATACGAAAGCGGGCGTCGAAGTCCGCTACACTGAAGCCCCTGTACCAAGGGACCATGAGAATGATCTTCCCACCCACAGAGGTAGGGGATCGTCTGACCATGTCGCTCGCAGCCTGTGCTGAGGAGAGCTTAAGCCAAAAAATGCCACATCCCATGAGTGCAACCTCCTCAATGTGACTATCCTTGAGGTAGAGGGTGGACTGCAACCAGTCCCTGATGTCTGCTCGTGAAGGGGAGTAGCCAATGACCCTTCCATAAACTGATGTCTGGGAGAAGTCCGTGGCGGCCTGCTTCACCAAGGAGACCTGGTGCTCTGTCAAAGTGATGCGATAGGCTGATGGAGGGGGGGTCCATCTAGGCCACCGGTTCCGGGCACGTAGCCACCATATCGCTTGACTAACTGTCATATTGGTTGTCAAATGTCATATATTGATTTTTCTTGCTCGATTTTCATTGATCGCTTCATGAGACTCGCTCAATTTTCATTGCTCGGACTATAGACTGCCTCATCCTCACCTAATAGGACTGGGAGCTAGCACTCATGGTAGGCTCGGGTGTGGGTAGCACACTGGTATGGGCCTTGGCATGGGCATGTTTACATTAGGCACCGGCCTATAGGATGCAGCCATAGGAAAAGGAGGGCCTTTTGGGGCTCTGACCCAAGTTGGATATAGATTGGGACGAGGGGCCATCAGGTGTGGCAATTTCCCCAAAATCCATCTGATCATTTCCCTACCTTTTGGGACTCGGTGGCTAGAACCTGGGTACTCGGGCTCAAAGGTTCCAGTAAAGGATGGTTCACCCTCATAGAATTGAACATGAGGCCCTATAGGCTCCCTAGTGATGGGCATGGGGCTACTTTGAGAATTAATCTGATGTAGAAGTTGGTAGAGGATCTTGCTACTCTTCAGATACTCTAGGTTGCCTACCGAAGGGGTCAACTAAGTTGGGATCAAACAAGCCGAACTATCCCATAAAATTAGAGAATGACTCCCTCACTCGCTAGGCTATGGTTGAAGGTGTGGGGGATCAAGGCCTAACAGAGCTAGAACTAGGAGCCATAGTACCCCCAGGATTCGTGTTTTCCCCCATTTTGATGTCAAATCTCATGGCGTCCTCCAAACTCGAGGATTCCATGTGTGCGGGACTGTGTACCAATAGGAACTTAAAAGTTAATATCCCTTATGGAATTGACACTGCAACATTTGATGGGCCAGTTAGGATGTTGTTTGAAGCGATGTCTTCCAACTCTGGGTCGATACCTATCACCCTACCAGACCTAAATTCATGTATTTCTCACTCACCCTGGCTACCCAATCAGAATTAGTCACTGTGTCTTTCTGGCCTTAAAGCAGCAACCAATACATTAGCCCTAAAGCAATGACAGTGCATTGTTTTCGATGTTGCGATAACCTTATGGAAATAGTCGCTACATTAGCCTTATGGAAATTAATTCTTAATGCAACAGGTGAGTTAAAGCAACGACTGGTAAAGAAGTGACGATTGGTAACGCAACGAGTGAATATCATCGTGGGTAAATTATAGCAGTGACTCCTAACAGAGTGGCCTTAGAGCCGATGCATTAACCTTAATGCAACAAGTTTCTATTGATGTGACATTTGTGAGTTCATTTAATGCCATGTGTGGTTAGGTTAGGTGGCTGGGGATGGTCGTCCATCTAGCAGTCCATGTGCAACTCAGTCAATCACTGCATTAATCATAAAGTAGCAACTCAATCTGGCTGTGTCACCGACTAGTTTTTGGTGCTCCTTGTGAATTTTTTAGTTTTTGTGTTGGGTTTTTTAGCACTAGGGGAAGCTATGCTACCTATTCTACCTACTCAAAACAAAAAATCACAAAAAAGAACAAATTGAAAATGACAAACGGGGGATATTCAAAGGGGGTGTCTGGGAACTCACTCACACCTCAACCAAAATTGATTCAACATTATTTTCTAATATTTTTGAGTGAGATTTGTCACCACACACACTTTATCAATCACCCAAGCTAGCTATTCCTATGATTTGACATTAAAACACGTTAAAATGCATCAAAAACACCATAGGACCAAAAACGACAATTTCATTTTCCTAATTCAAACACACTTTCTCTCTTCAATCCAATATTATACTCCACTAAAAAATACTCCTAGTTATCTAGAAAGCATTGTACAATGTGTGGTTGACAATAGAAAGCTTATGCATCACAAAAGCATACCTTGAACTCCTCGGCAATGGCACCAAAAATGTGGTCTCCGGTGGTGACTCATGTGTCTTGGCCATCTCACAAGAATATTGTTGAAGTCTCCTCTCCTAAGAAACTCCTTGTGAGAGATTTGCATGCACAAGCCTCGCTCTTGTGTCACCCAAGCCTCTACTAGATTGTGTTCATATAATTCCACCAGAGTGAGAAGGGGAAGAGAGAAGAAGGGGAGGGGGAGAGAGGAGGGAATGAGAAATAGAGAGGAGAGTAATGTCATCAAATTCCTATAATGCCTAATCTATTGGGCTAGCTTGCAGAAAAGAAAATCAACATCCTTCTTGGGCTTGTCATAGATCCTCTCGCATAATCAAGGAGTCACGTGCTAGTGCAGACTTATAGAGGCTGAGGTAGTGAACAGACAGATGATGGCCCAAAGGCTTGAAGTAATTCTTTGGAGAGCCAAGAATCGCAGCACTAAAGGATGTGGCCAAGGCAAGCGTTTCACTCTCTAGTTTTTTTTAATGTAGACTGCTACTACGAATTGCAAATTCTAGAACATATTGGTCGGAGGGTTTTTCACATAGGTGTTTTTTGCAAAATGGTTAACGACATTCCTCATCTGATACTCTGGAGATACAACCTCTGACATTTCTGAAGATAACATCAGAAATTGCTAATTAGTTTTTAAGCATTCCATATACATCCAAAGTTTTTGCAAGTTTCTCATTGAACATTCCTATCGCTCCATGTTCTGAGCGGGGGGTGGACTTATCTTTACACCTGCATAAGAGAAACAGGTCTGTATGAGTTATTGCCCACACAATTTTCGTTCCTTTACTTACATAATGTGATGCTAGTCTCATATAGAAACATAAGTAACTAGCTGACTGCAATTAAATGCGTGTCATACTTTCTCCGTCACGAGCTAGGATCTCATGCCATTCTTGAACAAGCGCACAGTAGAAGCAACATGTGTGCGCCCAGAAATCTTCACAGCATCCACCCTGTAAGGACAAGCCACGCTTTCATCTACAGCTTGGCAGATGACTCCTGTACTTTTGCTTCCCCTTTGTAATATAAAGATCAAACTTGGATTTGTACTACAAGATTTCAACCTTCTTTGCTTAGATGAGCATCAAAAGATACATTGTAACATGCAAGCAGACAGACTATTCGAACTTTTAGGGAGAAATAAATAAATGTCTCTTTCCCGCGGAAGCCTTATCCACGCATTGGGATGTGGAAATTTTAAATGTAATCATTAAGTACAAGAGAAGACAACCGCTCGTTACAAAAGACTTTGAACTAACTTCTTGCACGTATTGCTGCAATAAAGGAGAAATAGTACAAGAAAAAACAACCGCTCGTTACAAAATTTTAAATGTAATCATTAAGTACAAGAAAAGACAACCGCTCATTACAAAAGACTTTGAACTAACTTCTTGCATGTATTGCTGCAATAAAGGAGAAATAGTTAAGGGTGAAAAGGAAGTAATGGGAGGGGACTATATATGGGTCCTATTTCGCTCTCGTGTGGGTACGTTTTGATATTGATCTCTCCTACCTTATACAAGCTCCTTCACCTCTCTCTCTCACGACCCGATCCACGCAGGCGCAAGATGGGAAGATGCCTCGAAACCTTTGGTTCGACGACGAGTGTAGAGAGGCACGAGCCCACCTCACATGGGAGCGAGCCTTGGACCATTTGACATCATCTGAGGCACAGCAGATCTTCCGACGATTTGACACGCCGTAAGATGCGGGACCTTTCTCACACATAGGATGGATGAGATTATTAGATCATTTTGAGGAGATCCGACCACTGGATGGGGGCTTTTATCGGAGGGGAAGCCACCTATTCCCATCACTGATCCAGGTGTGTGGCACACTTAAGCATGCTCTCTATATTATGTTCCGATGCGGTAACCATCGGACATGTCCTCTATGCCCAAGCTCACTACTTGTCACTTGTTCACTACACAGAATGTATGGGCTGCACTCCGTCGGCTACACAAAGGGAAAGCACGGGATCATGAGGGCCTACGTATTGAGCATTTTGCACATGGGCAGGAGGTCTTAGGCCCGTTTCTAGCACAAATGTTCAACCATGATGTATATGCTATGGCTTCCCACCTACTTGGAGCACCACTATCGTGCCGATACAGAAAGCATGAGATCCCATGGGTACTAGAACTACCGCACCCTCATGATTGTTCACACATTGGCCAAGATTTATGAATCGGTACTAGGGAGGGAGATTAGTAGTCATACAGAGGCTCAGGGGCAGCGGGCACTAGGGCAAGTAGGATTCTGAAGGCAACATTCCACTCTAGATCACATCTTCACTTTGACGGCTATCATTGAGGAGGCGAAGTCCATACACCAAAAAGTCTACGCTTGCTTTGTAGAATTTTCGACACCGCTTCACAATCCCACATGATCAGGAGACTACACGAGATGCAGATCCTAGAGATTTGATTTAGGGTGTGGTGAGCCTATATGAGTCCGTCACAGGGAGAGTTTGTGCTGTAGTAGTTTATCGGATTGGGTTGAGAGCACAATAGAGTTGAAGCAAGGCTACCCCCTCACTACTGCTAGCCTCATGATACAGATATTGCTATACACCGATGACATAGTCCTCATATCATCTTCAGGGAAGGGTTTGCAGAGACACCTGGAGGCCCTATAGGCTTTCTGCAGAGAGAGAGACCTAACAGTCAACCTTGGGAAGACCAAGGTTATAATCTTCAACACCTCACGCGCAATGCTTCACTGACATAGCTTCGCTTACCGAGGTGAGCTATGGAGATGGTACACATACTTGGTAGCAATTTTCACAAGACCCACCGTCACGATGACTCAAGCAACCACGGCATGACTCACACGAGGGCAAAGGGCTTTTGCCCGCATAGAGAGAGAGTGTTTCCAAGCACATGTTCAAGATCCACTGACGAAGGGCTAGCTCTTCAACACTCTAGTACGGCAGACTGCCATGTATGCACCACCCTTCTGGGGGGGTGATCTCCGGAGGACACAGTGGAGGAGATGAGTGACTATAGGTGACAATGGGGTCTAAGATGATTCAGAGTAAGCCCTCAGTCCCACATGAGATAGTACATGCAGAGTTCACTATGACACCTCTCCAGGTTGATGCCATCTTTCAAACAGTGACATTCATCCACAGAATCTCGGACTTACCTCACTGGAGACTATTGAGGTTGGCCCTTGAGTCATCCAGACGACTAGCAGAGAGCAGGGCAGACACATGGTATATAAATGCACGTGTATCCGCATGGTTTGCAAGGCATGGTATCTAGATGGACAGACTCCCCCCCTTTCAGTACAACATGGGCGCGTCACTTCAATCGCGATCCCATGAGATGAGATCAATCGTATCATACGGTTAGATATCCTCCAGATACATCTTGGACTTGGGAGGGGACCACGAGCTCCCCACCAAGATCCCGTTCTACCGTGACCACTTTCTGAGAGTATCAGAGGAGGGAATCATCATCAAACCCCAATATCTCGAGGACAAAGAATTCTCACATGCACTAAGGATCGCAATCGAACAAATGTGGATTTCATCCAATCAACTAAGGATTGGGGCGAGAAGAGCCGCAGGTATACCCACAGAGCAACGGATCCGCATGTTATGCAGATTGGGGTGGTTGAGACAGGGGAGCATTTTTTTGTGTGCCTGACCAGCCTACTATGAGATCCAGGGACGCTACCATTGTCATTACCTAGAGGGGAGCGGCTTCGGTCCATTCTCACGACTAATACACTTCCATAACCATCTCTGCATTGGGTTCTATCTGATGAGACATGCCAACACAAGGAGACATTACTACGACACATTAGAGAGAAGCAAGGGGTGGCTAGGCCATAGGATATAGAGGCTGACCGAGCAAAGCGACAGTTCACAGACTTCTATACATTTGAGTCAGCTCCAAGACACAATGGAGTAGAGGAGGAGGAGCTAGCTGATATGACGGCAGACCTAGATTAGCAGAGAGAGTTGACAAGGTGCCACCAAGAGAGAGACGCAAAGACCGTGTGCGAGACAGAGAGCGCCCAAAGCACATTCCATTGAGGTCCAACCTATCACAGCTTTCCTTAGCGGGTTCAGAGATCGAGGAGACTGCGTCCCCCGCCACAGCATGAGACAGCTCAACAGACGCAGATCTGAGATATCTTCACACTCACCGGAGAGCCACCACTGTGCTGGGCTTCAGTTTCTTAGTCCTAAATCTCAGATTGTTTCAGTTTATATTTGATTTTGATTTTGCATGAGCTCTTGAGCTCAGTAGATCAACATAGATTAGTACTTAGCAAGGGCCCTAGCCCGCCCTTTGCTCCAGCCCATTGAGGCTTGTATGAGTCTTCTTTTTGTGCACCATAGGCATGTGAGGCCTCTCGTGGATGTTAATACAATTGGTGACTAAACTCTAGGACATGGTTACCAATCAAGTCAAGTCAATACAACAGGAAATCACAACAGCAATGGACAATAAATTCAACAAAAGCTAAGTATATGAAGAGGTACAAGAACGAGAAAGGAGAGAGGGTAATA
This sequence comes from Dipteris shenzhenensis, assembly GCF_047967505.1. NCBI lineage: Eukaryota > Viridiplantae > Streptophyta > Polypodiopsida > Gleicheniales > Dipteridaceae > Dipteris > Dipteris shenzhenensis. Next base: position 39,672,748 of record NC_141621.1, read on the forward strand.
CCCGGTGCCTACGAATTGAGGGACTACCTGAGAGTTGGCATGAAGGGAATATGGAAGAAAAGATTGACCACATCATAGCAGCAACCCCTCAGAGCGAATGGGATTAGAAGGACATAATTGGTGCTCTCCAAGTTGGGACACAAGACAAGATGGTTCTCAATGATAGGAAAGCAAGTAAGATTCTCAAGCAAACCAACAAGCTGAGAGGCACAAAAATATGGATCTCAGAGGAGTTCACTCCTACTCAACTTAAGATGAAAGCAACAGAATTGACTAAAGTGAAAGAAGCCCGCAAGGAAGGAAAATGGGCTGTTTATAGAGACAGAAAAGCACATATCAAAGACTTCAAATCCAAACCCAAAGACTTAAACTGATGTAATCCAGGTTGATTATCTTTTTAAGCAGACCATAGACCTATAATAACTTTGTGAGCGGTATACACACTCCCAAGAGACTCTCAGTCTATAACTGATGTTTGGTGTTTAGCCTTTTGGTGTGTATTTTGTCCCATAGGCCCGTGAGGCCTCCCGAGGACATTAATATAAAAATGCCTTATGCCAGGCCTAATAGGCACCCAGATGCAAAACCAGGCATAGAAGAAATCAGATATCAAGCAACATACTAGAGCCATTGTGGACAGCAAGAAGAGGGCAAACTCATGCTTTAAGTGTGGTGAGAAATGGACTCTCAAACATAGGCAAGTATGCAAAATGAGAAATGCTAGGATCACCAAACTTAGCATGATCATAGAGCTGTTGATTATGAGTAGTAGTTGGTGGAGGTCCTTGATGTGAACCCGAAGGTGACAGATGGTCCAAATGATGCAAAGGCAAACTCTAGAAATTGATGTTGGAGATGGCTCCGAGTTTCCTTTTGACCCAATTGGTACTACATAGCATGAAGAGCATGCCCAGCACACACATGGGATTCAAGTCGATGTGGGTGCTCCACATTGGACTTCCAAAGATACTTATGTTGAGCACCATATTACTATACCATTCCATGCAAAGAATGATGGAGCTGCATTGATGGGTGCCAAAAGTGCCAAGATTGAAGACACTCAGGTTGAGAGGCGGCATTGGTGTAAGGACTGCTCACATGCTAGTGAACAGAGATTGGCCATGGGTTGAGAGTTGAGGTTGCCAATGGAGAACACGTGATTAGTAGGTTATGTTGCCACAATGCATGGATCCGACTCTCTCATGACTATGATTTTGCAAGAGATCTCTTTGCCTTGGACATGGTCCCATTGACATTGTTCTAGGACGTGATTAGATGAAGTCTCTTGGGTAGTTTAGTGTTCATTTGAATGTCATGACTCTCCATTTTGCACACAAAGGAAAAGCAGTATGTTCTAGGGTGTGACAACCCCAAAGTTGCAGCTGGTTTCAATAAGGCAGCTGGCCAGGGTCCTCAAGAAAGAGATTTCTATATATGAATTGCATGTGCTTTAAGGGAGCACCCTTTGGGTGGAGGATGTTGACATGCAACCATTACTTTTAGAATGTGCTGATATTACCTTTGAGAAGAGAAGCTATAGTGGATATGGCAGCAAGCCCATCAGTAAGGTTCATTTCGCCTCTCTAAGGTGGAACGGGAGGAAGTAGCAGAGCACATAGAGGTGTTGTTTGAAAAGAAGACCATTTCTTACAGTATTTCTCCCTTTTCCTCGCCCATATTTATAGTGAAAAAGAAATATGGGTTGTCTTCATGTGCATCGATTATAGAGATCTCAACAAGGCCTTTACAAATAGCAGGTTTCCAATCCCCAACATTGATGATTTGTTTGGGAGATGTAGACGCAGTGCCGCACTACCAACCAGAAGTTTTGGCCCGCCCACCCACCCAACACTTAAGGCAACAAGGGCTATCTGTGCATGTGATAAGCACTACTCCAACATAGTATGTATGGATGCAAAGTAAGGATTTTTTTTACAATTTCAGACATGGCTGTGAAAAATCAGCAAGCTTGAGATGACTTGGAAAGGATGGAGGCTCTTCTACAATTGGCTACAAAGAACATGCAAGATGCCCAAGCCAAGCAAAAGAAGTATGTGGATGAACACAAGAGGTGTCTCAGTTTCAAGAAGGGGATGTTGACATGCAACAATTACTTTCAGAATGTGCTGATATTACCTTCGAGGAGAGAAGCTATAGTGGAGCATGGCAGCAAGCCCATCAGTAAGGTTCATTTCGTCTCTCTAAGGTGGAATGGGAGGAAGTAGCAGAGCACATAGAGGTGTTGTTTGAAAAGAATATCGTTTCTTATAGCATTTCTCCCTTTTCCTCGCCCATATTTATAGTGAAAAAGAAATATGGGTTGTCTGCATGTGCATCGATTATAGAGATCTCAACAAGGCCTTTACAAATATTTCCAATCCCCAACATTGATGATTTGTTCGGGAGATCTAGACGCAGTGCCACACTACCAAACAGAAGTTTTGGTGCGCCCACCCACCCAACAGTTGAGGCAACAGGGGCTATCTGTGCATGTGATAAAGCACTACTCGAACATAGTATGTAAGGATGCAAAGTAAGGATGTTTTTTACAATTTCAGACATGGCTGTGAAAAATCAGCAAGCTTGAGATGACTTGGAAAGGATGGAGGCTCTTCTACAATTGGCTACAAAGAACATGCAAGATGCCCAAGCCAAGCAAAAGAAGTATGTGGATGAACATAAGAGGTGTCTCAGTTTCAAGAAGGGGATTTGTGCATCTACATCTCCACAAAAATCGATATGCTTCTCTGAAGGTAACACCAACACTAAGCTGGCTCATTGAGATTCTGGCCCTTACAGGATCATCTACAAGGTTGGGGAAATAGCTTATGAGTTGGAGCTACCACCCTCCTCTAGGATCCACAATGTGTTCCATGTATCATTGCAGAAACAAATGTGGGCCGGAACATGCTTGTTCTCTTAGAGTTTCCACCTATGGATGAGGAAGGCCCTGTCCTCTATGTCCCTGAATGCCTTTCTGGGTTTCAGAGATAGAATACTTTGTAACAAGGTATGGAAGGAATTGCTGCAGCAAGAACAATCACGGCAGGCAGGGAGTATTGTGCAGAGAAACCCCATCTTTTGCCAAGCTGACCAACAGCACTTCGCTGTTTTTGCACCCGAGTTTCCACCTATGGATGAGGAAGGCCATGTCCTCTGTGTCCCTGAATGCCTTTGTGGGTTTCAGAGATAGAATACTTTGTAACAAGGTATGGAAGGAATTGCTGCAGCAAGAACAATCACGGCAGGCAGGGAGTATTGTGCAGAGAAACCCCATCTTTTGCCAAGCTGACCAACAGCACTGTTTTTGCACCCCTGCATGACAGACATATCATTAAATTTTGAGGGCAAAATTCTATGGGAAGGGATGGCTGTAATAAAGGGAAAACAGGAGGCCTACTTAGGGGTAGCCCTAGGGGCTAAAAGGGAGTTGAGAGGGCTAAAAGGACGTAATGGGGGGGGGGCTATATAGGTGCTCCTTCCCTACTGTGTGGGTACATTTTGATGTTGACATCTCCTACCTTACCTACAAGCTCCTTTGAGCTTCCTTCATCTCCATGCATCTCCCTCTCTCTCTCTCTCTCTCTCTCTCTCTCTCTCTCCCCCCCCAGGAGACCGAGACGCAAGGCACCCCTTGACGTACGCCAGCGTCCCATCACCGGCTATGCACCAGCCAGGGTGACATGACATACGGAGGATTCCGCTCCGCTCCAGTCTTTTTTCTTTTCATTGTCACACCCAGATGTATCTGATTATGTATGATCAGACTTAGGACTCAGCACGGGTGATGATGCTCGTTTAGTAGCTCCACCCTTACTGTGATTTGTATCAGGTTTTCTTTCAGTCTCATAAACCCATCAGTCTTCCGAAGACTCTAATAAATTTTATTTCTCTCTCTCTCTCTCTCTCTCTCTCTCTCTCTCTCTCTCTCTCTCTCTCTCACTTTTTTTTTTAAAGTGAAAACTTTGATTGATTATATTACAAGAATAGTCACCTCAAAAAAGAGGCACTAGAAAATACTCACACACACACACACACACAAAAAAAAAAAAAAAAAAAATTGTAGTATGCATCACTACTGCAGACATTTACCTTGATGTTGTAGCGTTTGCGCAATTTTCTTCTGAAGCAGCAAGTATAGCAAAAGCAGCTCAACACCAACGAATAGGTCATTAGATCATTGCATGCATCCTCAGGAGCTGTCAGCATAGAAATAGTCATCGCTTCAGACTTTAAAATCCCACATCTTTAAAGAATATAAATTTTACATTTTCAATGTGAGTTTTGTTGTGCAATATGCACTATTTGATCAATTACCTCCCAATCATTTCTTCACTTTCAAAGAGAAGTAAACAAAAACAAATACAGTCACCTTCCCCTAATAAAAGCAAGAGATGAAGCAAGATTATAAAGATTAACATATATTCAATCTTACAGATAACAACAGTCACATCCAAGTGGTAAGGATGCGGATATGGGCAAGTGCAACTATTGCCACAAATATGAGCATTGCATTGCAGAATCCAGGATGAGAATTGCAGCAAAGAAGCAGCAGAAAGGCTCTTCACATGGAAGTAGTAATCAAGTTACAGAAATATTAGATCTGTCAACAACGTAGTGACGGTCAAAATTTTATTGAAGATTATTTGCTGACATACAAAAGGTATTCTTTTCTTCTGATAATTGTGTCAGCTTAATGGCAGCATGGAGATGGCCAAGGGCAGGCTGCACACAAAAGTATCATAACTTTTTTTGGGAAAATCTGTAATCGCATCAGCATACAATAACAAAACATTGGTGACTCAGACCCATTTGAGGCTATGCAAGGTTATCAGCCAAAGCTTGACCAGTTCAGAGATTTTGGCAGTTGCTTAGTTGTTCTTCCACAATTAAGAATAAGATGAGGGAGTCAAATGCATTTTCCAGGGATATAGCAGGAAACCAAGGCCTGCAGGCTTTGATGTCTTGTGACCAGAACATCCTGATCATCCAAGATGTTGAGCCAAAGAGTGAGAACATGGACCCGAGTTGTCTATGAGATGAGCATGACACTCCACTTCACAAAAAATTTGATAGGCTGCCAAAGCAGCTGCTGGGTAGGGCAGATTAAGGTGACCATAATGATTTTTTACAACATATTTCCTTTTTTTTTTAATGTATACTGATTTTCTTGACAAGACATTTCACATTGGCCAACTATGACACATCAGAGCCATCGCCACACTATTTCCTTCGAGCTTTGCTTATAGCTCAAGCCCCTTGGTTGGACAGGTTCATCTACAAGTGGATATAGCAACATATTGGGCAGTTAAAAGGAAGAATATAGTTTCTTTGAGCCAAAAGAATAAGCATGAACCGATTTGTTAAAAGGAAAACATTGGAGCAATGAGCATATAACCCTAAAGTGCAGAGTAACAAGAAAACATAGCAAATAAAAAGACTATTCGTCGATGTCCATCATGCCTGTCTCTCCATATCTGCTCTATTAACTCCAGAATTTGTAGATAAAGAAATGTATCCTGTCTTTTCAGCTTCATGACCGTGGTTCTACCATCCGTCAACTGATCCAATACAGCGTCCTTTTTCCCGAGGAACAGTAAAGTTTGCTGGTTGATATCGTATAAGGAAAGGAAGACTCCCACCCATCTAGGCATCACCTGCAGTTCTTAGTTTTCTTGTAGCTTTTGGTTTCAAAGTATGGCTTTCAAGACCCCTGCTCTAGAAATCATATGTTTATTTTGGAGGTCAGATGATGCTTTGTTATTGATCAGACCTCTATTTTCGTATTGTAAGGCTGATCCTGAACTGTCGCTTTCCTCTTCATCCGAGGCCAAATCGTCTTTGTCTTTGCTGTCCATTACAATGCCATCAACATGGTTATTTCAGATTCCAATCCTGTCAGCTAGCAATTTCAACACTTTGACCTCGGGCATGCATATCACTCTTTACAAAAAATCCTGATTAGGCCATTCAATTTGCTGAAGGACGTCAAAGGCTACATTTTTAAACCCACTAAGAAAGTATAGCTGAAGTCCATCCTTTGAAGGAGTTCAAAGATATTTGTAAATCCAGTGAAGAGGTGCAGCATGAAGTCCATCCTCAGGAATAGAAGGTTGTGACTCCTCCCCCCGCCCTCACCTCCTCCACTCGCACTCAGCCTCCCCCCCTGCTTCCCCTCTTTTGTGCTGCCCCTCCCTGTGCTTGCCTTCCTGCCTCCTCCTCACACCACCTCCTTCCTTCTCCTTGGCTCTTCTCTCCTCCACCTCCCTTTCTCCTTCCCCGCCACGCTCTTCTACGACCCCCCCCCCAGGCCTCCCTTCGGTCTGCTTGAACAGCCCATGGAACTGCCTCCTGTTTTCTGACCGCCCAGCTGCTGCTTGAAGTTGCTGTGGCGCCTTTTCTCCTTGGCCTAGTTCAAGCCGGCCTGTGGGCTGGTTTGCAAGGATCCACACACACCTTTTTTACTTGATTTTGCTAAGGGGCCAGGTTAGCAGCGTCAAGCTGCCTTAGCCCCTTTTTCTCACTTCGCTGGCTGTTTTTTGCTAGTCCAGGAAGAGTGCTGACCCCGCTCCTTCCATCCCTCCGAGCAAGTGCTTTGGATGCCAATCTTCTCTCCTCGCTGTTGGATTATTGTGGGACCATATATGAAATCTATGAATTTCCATCGTCCCTTCATCCCAGTCCCCTTCTTTTTGCTAGCAGGAGCATTTTTTTGCTTTGTCTCTTTGGGGATTATAATCGGCAGTTCCCTCAACTCCCACAGCCGTTCGGATTTCCCTTCCCCAAGAGGACAAGCAATAGGTGAAGATTGCAGTTCAGTCTTTGCAAAATGGAGCAATGTTGGGCCACATTGTAGGCTCAAGCCCACCAGGAGCCAAGTTGGAGATTGAGTTTTGTGTGTAAGGGTAACCATATCCAAGACATCACCATGTATGGGAGAGGCGTCTTTCTTCTCCAGCTGAGAGTTCCCTCGACACTACCCAAGCCTTTGTGGAGCGGAGTCCTCTTTTCTTAGCTGCATCTAGTGTCCTTCATACCATGGTACCATGGTTTCATAGTTGATGATTTGGATATGACACACCCTATGTAGCAGTTCCAAATTGCTAGAATATGAAGCCAAGTTGAGTCAATTTGGTATGTTCTGGTATGTTCTAGTGTGAGTTCTAGTCTAGTGTGTCCTATGGATGCCACGTGTCACATTGGGAGTTATCCCATATGCATAGGTGTTCATATGTGTGTGTGTGCCTTCATGTGGTATCAGAGCCTCCCTTCCTACCTTCCCATTCTTGCTCTACGTAGAGGATGAGAGAAGCCTGCAAATGGAAGCTACCCTCCCCTACAAGGTAGAGTTCCCCTCCCTTAGCCTCACCATTGTTTGAAGCTTTTGGAGGAGGTGATCTACATCGACCATCATCCCGGAATGCCTCACCTTCAGCCAGAACCTATGCCTCACCATCGGCCGCTCCTTTAGCCTCAACATCAGCTGCAAACAGGCCGTACAGCCTGCTGCAAGCAGGCCGTACAGGGCCATATGGTTCAATAGACTGTTCAGAACAGTACGGACTGATCCATACTGCATCAGAGCCATACAAAGCCCGTACCAGCCCATAGGACTGCCACCAACTGCTGCTGCTCCTGCCATCGTGCACAACAGGTCTGTACCAGCCCTCCGTACTGCTTGGAATCCCACAGTACATTGGTAAACCTGACGTCAAAGGTTCTCTGCCTTGAGTAGCCCCTCTAAAATGAATGTTTGAACAGTCAATAAAGGTCCTCTGCCTTGGATTGTCCTTCTAAAATGATGTATTTCTTTTATGGTGTGTGACTCCACGTTTCTGGAGATGTACTATGGGAGCCATGTATTGGCAGTGATAGGGTCTAGTTATCAGGCCTGGCATATAAGCTCCAAGATGTTGGTGCATTGGTCTTCTAGACCTCTGAGTTGTTCATGCATCCATGCAAAGACATGAGCCTCCAGGTCATGTTTGGGACGTAAAACCATAGGAGTGCTCAGTCCGACCTCTGAACCATGCTCAGACTTCAGCCTTTGAGTTGGCATGGAAGCCATGTCTAGTTCGGACATTGCATAGTTTAGTAGTCCTGACACTGTCATGTTATGTCCTTGGTTCCATTCCAGTAGTCTCTCACCTTGCCTTCATGGAGAGGTGTTAGAATATGAAGCCAATCTGAGTCAGTTTGGTCTGTTTTAGTGTGTTCTAGTGTGAGTTCTAGTCTAGCGTGTCCTATGGATGCCACGTGTCACATTGGGAGTTATCCCATATGCATAGGTGTTCATATCTCTGTGCGCGCTCTTATATAAAGCTATACTTGTCTAGTGTCAAATCAATCAAGTATCAAGCTACAAGCTCTTTGGTCTACATGTGAGTACTTTCATTTTGGTTCATTGCTCTAGTCATTTCATTTCCATTTCATTATGTATCTCTTTGAGTATCACTTCCTCTCCTTTGGCCTACTCTCTCTCTCTCTCTCCCTTTCCACCATGTGCCTTCACAAATGACACTTCGTTTCCCGGGGCTTCCAAGGGAGTGGGAGTACATACCCATATTGATTCCATTCGAGCTTGTTTCGGTACAATGTTGGAGTCCCCGCCTACAATAGCCTCGGTCATTGCAGAGTGGATCTGCGGCTTAGGCTGATCACGGAAGACCCAAGAGATCCTTTGGAGACCTTGGATGGCGGGAGTTTGTCTAGAGAGTTGAGGTTTAAGGCCTCCCAAGTAGTCCCTCGGCTGTAGACAGATGGGACACTTGGTGATGGCTTGCCCTCACAATGCAAACTGAGCAACCAACAACCAGCAGCCCTACCAAGGTCAATGGAGGGAGGTCAAGAGGGCAAACCCCCGGCCTAGATAGATAGAAGCATGAGTCACAGACTCCTTGGGTGGTGCCATCTAAGGAAATTTAGACTCGCATGGAACGGCAAAGATCCAAGCAAGGGAACTGGGAAGAAATGTAGATCTCATGCATGGCATCAACAGCAGACAGGCGCGAGGCCCTCACCACCCCCCCCCCCCCACCTAGGGAGAGCAGACAGAGAGAGCCCCCCCAAGATGTCCCTCGATACTTGAGGGTGAGGTCTTTTCAACCTTTCGACAAACTCTCTCTGCCACCACTGCCTCAGGGTCCCCAGCCGAGATTCAAGAGGCAACCCTTCCCAATCCGCATGCCATTCCTTCCCTCCTCTACCACCTCCTGACCCTCTCCCCTTTGCCTCATGCTTCCTTCACCTTCCTACCCCTCCTCTTCCCCCCTCTCTGCCAGTCCCAATGCCCCAGCAATATAGCTGCCCCCCCCCCCCAATCATCAAGCCTTTCTCCCCCCTTGTAGCTTCGTCTTCCCACTTTCCCCACCCCACTTCTCTCGTTTTCCCTCTGGCCAAAGCGCAACTTCATCATTATAATCCTGGCCCACCCCTTCACCAATTTAGAACACACCTTTGACAGTACTAGCCGAAGACACTCCCTTGGTTTTCTCTCAATCTTTGAGACCAAATCCTCGCCTAGGTTAGGCCCTCTCAAGAGAATTCTGAAAATTGGGACCCTAGAATTATCTTGATGTTCCAAATGACCACCACATTGCACCAAAAATGTCAATCCTGATTCTATATCCCTAGAAAGCGGGTTCTATTAGAGAAATTGGGAGCCCTTCCCATCCTTTCTAGGTATTCAACTTCACAGCTCCAAGAGAGGTGCAGTGGGCCCCCGCATTTCTTCGACCTTATGATGCGGGGTCAAGTGCTCCGTATGACAGAGGAGTGGTTCGGATTGCAGGGGAAGGAGGTATGGATCACCCATGATTACACTGCCACATTGTTGGAAATGGGAACCAAAATTCTAACACACAGTATGTCACTCCCACTCTTGAAATATATCAAAACGATAAATGCCCACAAAGTATAGATTCTACCAATTCAAAGCAAAACACACTATCTTATCAAGCCAAAATTGAGAATATTAGGACGAGGCTTGTTGCTTTATTCCAAAAATTACTGACAGATGCTTCCATCAAAGTATAAACTATATGCTAGACACCACCTATCAACCATCTATTATGACTGTTGTGCAGACAACTCTCTACTGACACGACTAACAAACTCATCACAACAACACGAGTCTCCAATGAGATGCTCAAATATTAATCCACATAAACAACTAAGAAGGACATGTGCAAGAGCTGCTGAGCTCCCCGTCCTGCTCCTCCTTGCTGCCCTCCGTCCAACTCCCCTCTCCCCTCCCTCCCAGCCCTTCCCTTCCCCTCCCTCCTCCTCTCCCTTTCAACCCCTCCTCCTGGGCTGCTGCCCCCTCACCTGCTGCTGCCTCTCCCGCTCCCTTCCCTTCCCCTCCCGCTACTGTCCCCCCCGCGCTGCCTCTCCCGCTCCACTACCTCCCTCTCTTGCTGCCTAGCTCTCCCTCCCTACCCCCGCTACCTCCCCCTCCCTTCTCTGCTACCTCTCCCTCCCTACCCCGCTCCTTCTCTCCCTACCCCACTAGCTCTCCCTCTCTACCCCACTACCTCTCCCTCCCTACCCTGTTCCCTTCCCCTCTCCCTTGCTGCTCTCCCCGCCTCTCCCTGAGGTGGCATACTCTTGCTCTGAGTTTGTCTTGAGCTGCTGAGGCTCGTCTTTGGAAAAGGTAACTGTTTTTGCGGCCAGTGGAAGCGGTTGAGGATTGGCCGGATGGCAATCAAGGTGGAATCACCGACATGAACACGAAGATGCTCTGTCCGTCTGACAACCTGTTGCTAGAGAGAGAAAATCTCTCTCTTGTTCCGTCAAGGGTTGAAGAGGGGGGGGGTGGAGGGAGGGAGGTGGTGATGCAGAGGCTAAGAAAGGGGCAGAGGGAGGGGCAGAAGGAAGGGACAGGGGAGGGAAAGGGAGGCGGGGTAGGGGGAGCGGGGTGTAGAAGGAGCAAGGGGATATACAGGCTAGGGATTGGATGCTTTTGGCTTTACCTGGAGACCTCGCAGGGCACTTCACCGATGTTTGTTTGCTCGGACGAGGGTTCTTGCAGGTGGTATTTGATTCTCCAGAGTCACTAGGTTTAGTACTCATGGCTAGTCCTTTGGCATTGAGCTCCAGGAGGATATTTTTGACACCCTTCACTTTGGGTTTCGATCCAGTAGAGGAAGATAGCAGGGCTACCTCACTTTTCATCAAGTTCCCCGGCCTTTCTCAAGTCTACCATCGACTCTTACCGTCCATAGGAGCTACTTTTGGGTTGGTCACAGAGATCCCCCCCTCCCTAGCATGCCCTCTTCAGTGGCAGAAGCTGTCAGATCAGATGGGGTGCCATGAGTCAGGGTCATCGTCTTTGACACTGATAGTGCAGATGATCGCATTATGCTTCAGCAACTAGATGGTTCCTTTTTTTCAACAGACAATTGAGGTTACTAGGAGACAGGATCAGTGCAGGGTTTGTAGGACCTTTGGGCACTTCGCTACGGATTGCCAAAGAAAGAAGAAAAGGCCCAAACGGTTTATTCCCTTCTTGTCCAGGACCTTCAGGACCAGCCCCTAGACCTAGACCATCTTCTTCAGCGCGCACAGTATGATCAGTATCCCGTTCGATGCCTGGGAGGTTGTTGACACTCCACCACCTCTACGAGGCACCTCGGACCATTCTCAGTTACAGGCAAGTGATATTCCTGCAGACGTAGATGTGGTTGCCCCCGTCCCCCCACCTGCTTGTCAAGAGGGGCAACCCATTTCTTCAGGTGCTATCACTGATGCTCTTGATCAGCCCCCTCCCTCTGTTAGTCACACTTCACCTCTTAATAGAGGTAAGGGGGTTTTTTTCTCCTTCTCCCTCGGGTGCAGGGATTCTTCGCACTCCTATGCCAGTTCCCTCCTACAAGGACTCTTTTGCAGTACTGGCAAATTTGACAAAGTTTGAGACAGAGGAGGAGTTTGTACCCTCTACCCTAGGGGAGCCGATTATTGGGATTCCGTTGGACAGGGTTTCCCCCCTTGCTAGAGTGGGTTTTCTTTCACGCAAGAGAGTCTTTCTAGATGCAGAGTGGAGGTAGAGTCATGACACAAGCAGTTCTTGTCTACTCTCGGCCCTAGACATAGTAGAGAGAGTGTTTCACAATTTGTTGACTCAGACGGGATACTTCAGACACATCTAGATGCCATCATGTAGATTGTCTCCCTTCTTACTGTAGATCCTGATTCACAAGCCGGAGATGATGCTAGACAGGTTATTTGGCAACATATTCCTATGTTGGTGGATACAGGTATGAGGGCCTCACTTGATGCATGCATGCTTCACCAACATAGAGTTCAAAACCGCTCTTACTGCCCTTCATAAGGGTAGTTGTCCAGGGTCAGATGGACTTACATCCTCCCCTTATTTTTTTTTAAATCAAATTGGGGATTACATCACCTCAGTCATGCAGGGCATTTGGGACTTGAGTGAGATGCCGAAGTCACTCTCAGAGGGTCTCATTCATCTTATCCCAAAAGGAGGTTGCAGAAATTTAGTCACGGTGGAGACCGAACACCTTACTGGGCACTTTGTATAAGATCTTGGCAAAAGCCATCAACTTGCGATTGCAGCCCATCCTGTCAAATCTTATACATGACACACAAACAAGCTTTGTCCATGGCAAAAGCAGTTTTGATAACATATTCTCATTTTGGGAGGCTTCTGAGTGGGCTATGCATGAGAGATATAGATTGGCAATTCTACTCCTAGATTTTGAAAAAGCATATATGACAAGGTAGATTGGGGTTTTCTAGAGGGAACTCTTCTTCGCTTTGGATTTTCAGATTTGTGGATTAGAGGGGTTTCTGCTCTTTACACGTCAGCCCATAGCCAGGTATTCATTGGTGGAGTCAAGGAAGACAAGTTTCAGATATCCAGATCAGTCCGACAAGGATGCCCTCTAGCCCCCTTTTTATTCTTGTTTGTGGCTGAAGCTATGAGCCTCTATATTAGAGCTCAAGCTGATATTTTTGGGCTGAGACTTCCGTTGAGACAAGAAGAGGAGTTGCTGGACAATGAGCTGGCAGATGACACGGCTATTTTCTTGGATGCCACTCTACAGATACTCACCTCTTTCAGGACAGCCTTGGATTTATTTTGCATTGCAGCAGGGGCTCACATTAACTGGAACAAATCCAATGGTTTCTCCATTAGTGATGAGGACACTCCACATTGGGGTGCTGATATTGGCTTTACTTGGATCTAGAGGGGGCCTCCGTCAAGTATCTTGGATGCCAGGTTGGGGTGGGCATTTCTCCAGCACAGCAGTTCGCTCCCGTGTTGGAGAGCATCAAGAGGAAACTCCTTTTTTGGAGTTCGGCCAGACTTCACCTTGCATCCAGAGTGGTGGTTGTAAACTAGGTACTGTTGGCTACAGCCTGCTTTGTTTGCTCTTGTTGGTGCCGATCTACAAGAAGTATCGCTCAGCTCAATAGACCTATAAGGAATTTTTTGTGGAGTGGATTAGACGGCACTTCAGATGTGATAGCCAGGGTGACTTGGGAGACTCTTATTCTAGCCACTGAGGAAGGGGGCCCCAATATTATTGATCCAGACTTGCAGTGTACAACCTTGCTCTGCAAGATGGTGGTCAGAGGTTTGATGCCTGGTCAAGAACCTTGGAAGGATTTTTTCTTACGCAGTATACAGACATGCACACCTTCTCAAGGAGGAGATTGGATGGACAGCCCTAGATGGATCTTTACGTCAGCCCGTCTCAGATCTCCTACTTCCCCTCTCATGGTTGCCATTCTGAAAGCGTGAAGTACTCTTCAGAGAGTTCCACCCTCCTCTCGTGAAGAAATTGACAGGCAGCCCGTCATGTGGAATGATTGCATACTAGATGAGCATGGTAGATCACTGGGCATGTCACATTATATATGCAGTGGTCTAGATGGGAGTTGGGACCTACATCCATGGTGGGTGCTTGGAAAGCCTTTAGGATGCTTCCAGAGGATTACAGAGCTCGTTCAATTAGTCACCTCAAAGGAAGTGCAGCTAGGATGCAGCAGATAGATGCAGCCATACCAGTGGAGTGGATGGATACATACTATTTTCCTATTTCTGAGTCCACCTAGTTGGGGGATTTTTCAAGGACAGGTATCCCTCTGCAGGTCAGGTTATAAGCTTGCGGGATGCACATGAGGATACCCTTGTCTTTTAGGTTCATGCAGGAGGTAAACTCCACAGATCTTCAGAGGACATTCTTTTGGAGGCTCCTTTTCAGCCTGTTAGGATTGCACGATACATGGAGATGGGTAGAGACTCACAGTGGTATCTTGATCCAGACCCCATTCTCCTGGCTATTGGATCTTGGAGGCTTTGGTTGTATGGAGGTTCCCCTATTAGATCCTTGCAGTGGGATCCAAGGGAATGGGAGTGGATAGTTGCACGGCACCGAGAGAAGAGCATCCCCTTCTTTCGTTACACAGTCAGAAAGGCCAGGAGATTCCAGCTCAGTTGTAGAGGTTGGAGGCCCTCTAGAGCTCCTCATTGGGATACTTTTTTAGATTTCTGCAAAGATGCAGAAAAACTTTTGGAGGAGACTTTGGAAATCCCTCAAGAATAGGAAAATCACATTATTCATCTAGCTTACTATTCATGGAGGGATTGCAGTGAACCTGTGGAGATCCAGGTTCCGTGCTGACCCTACATGTCCTCCATGCCACTCAGTAGTTGAGTAAGTGTAGCACTGCATTTGGGAGTGCACTCAGGCGAGGACGGTTTGGAAGGGTGTTGCTAGGATACTTTGCACTTTTCATAGAGCACCCGTTTTCATGACCTGGGGATCAGTTGCTTGATTGTCACTCACTGGTCCACAGGCTTTCTTCGAGAGACATTGCACGAACACAGCTTTCTTTGTTCAACGACATCTTGTGGAGTCATGCTCCCTCCGGAATGTTCCATTTACTCCATTCAGAGCTCCCCACTCTTCTATAGACACATCTTGGGAGATTCTGGCTAGTGTCACAGCATGGCATATTTGGAGATCCACATGTACAGAGGCTTTGGAGGACTCCTAGGTTCACCCTTCTCAGACTATGGCCAGTATCTAGGCAGATACTATACACACTTCGATGGCCATTTGGGCGAACATACAGGGAACCTCCAGGACTGCTACTGTTAGGAGGGTTGCTTTTCTCAGAATCTGGAAGGATTGTCCTTTCTTCCCTGACTCTCCTTCAGGGATGAGGTGGCATTTTCAGCCGCCACCTGGGATTTTTGTTTGCTCATTCCGAGCTGTTTTTTCTCATGCTTGACATGATGTACTCTCGCACGCGGTTTTTATTCATACTTAATGAAGTATTTTTCTTGCAAAAGAAAAAAAAGGAAGAACTACCATCTCACAGCTCGACACCGCCTTCCCTATGGATCCGAAACCTCCCATGCATTTCATACTGCCATGTTGCGAAAGAATGGTCAGCTCTGAACCTACCAAGGTACCAATACGAGGGTAAACCTACCAAAAAAACAATACGAGGGCTACATTCCTAACAGTCCACCCCTTAAACTGAGTAGGGGAACAAAACATGATGTTGTTGAGCTCGCACATAGAGCAAAGCCCAACAACGATAGAAACAAACTGCCCAAAAGGGGCTAGGTACAAGATGAAAATATCTGAGCTACCCACATAGGGCCAAGCTTCAAAATATGAACTCTAGCCACCCACACAGTGCAGGCCCAGTAATAAAATCTGACCAACCACACAGGGCAACGCCAACAATCAAATTTGACCACCCACACAAGGCAAGGCCTACACAGGAAACTATAAAACATTTGAAAGGTTTAAAAACCGTAATGCTCTTCACTCAAAAGGCATTGAAACGATGTCATTACAATCCAAGGTCTATGAACTTACCTACAATATTGTGACCAAGTTAGCATATCATGGGGGTAGACTTGAAAGTAAGATTGCTTTGGCATCTTCGTCCTCCACCCTCGAACCAAGTGCATGCAACTGCTTTAGAATAGCTTGCATTCGACTGATGTGTACCCAAACTTGCTCCTTCAACCATGTGTAAACCAGAAATTTCTGCTCCAAAACATCTTCGAACTCTTCAATTTTGCTCCAAACAGCATCTCAAGCATATTCTAGTTCTATGCTGTTGTCTTCAATACATCAACGTGATGTTATTAGTCAGGTCCCAAAGCTCTACCAATCATGCCAATAGTCTTGTCATTCGTCTGCTTGACTTCTTTTCTATACCAAAGGCCATGCCCCAAAGCCCTTTCTCTATGAATAGGGGCCATATGGCTAACTACCAAGATTTAAAATTCTTCCCATTGAACTTAATGATGAATGCTTGAATCGTAACAAGCTTTTCCATTTGGAACCACACTCTGATACCGCTTGTTGGAAACTGTAACCAAAATTCTAAAACACAGTTTAAGTCACTCCCTCTCTCGAAATATATCGAAACTCTAAATGTCCACAAAGTCAGATTTGACCAATTGACAGCAAAGCACAGTATATTATCAAAACTGGAACAGTGACTCCGATCTGTAACGCCTCCTCATCATTTCCTTGAAGGATCATCTCTCACAACATCCTAACTTATAACCCTCATATCCCCGCAAACATGTTCTCCACACCTGTAAAACCAACAGGACTGGGTCTTCTTTCCTTTCTTTAGAGCTGATTTGTAAGTCCTCTCCCATCCACATTCTTGGTTGTTGGCTTCTCCTTGGCTACATACTTTGCCCACTTCCCTCGGACTGATTTCCCCCATGAGTCTTGAACTGCATTATTTATGGATGAAAAATTTTAGCTTTGAAAGAGTCAAAAAGCTAAAAGATATCCGGTGCCATCTCATCTCTAAAGGCTCTCCTATGTCATGGGAGTCTCCCCCTCCTTTGCCTCAAAGTGAAGTAGTCGCATTTGATCAACATGCTTCTCAATCTCCTGTTCTTCGTGCGGACAGTCTTCTTGGCTGCCAAGGTTACTTTCCTTGTTGTTCCTCCCTTGGTTCTCTTGGTATTCACCATGTTGATGTTAGAAAGAAAGTGAAGGGTATACACAGCGGAGACTAACCCTAGACGGAACTCACATGGTGGTGTATTTTAATCCCAAACTTATTTCATTAATATGCAATTAGCATAGATGTGCAGCAAGTAGACAATGCACAAGATATGTGGAACCAGCAAATATATATTTCCATACAACGTCGACACAATACAAAAAGAGAGATGTTTGGTGTGCCATCCTCCACCAGCAAAGTGCTGGCTAGATGTGGATCCTTGAAGACACAAAATATGTTCTCCTACCTCCGTGGCACTCCCAAAACACTTGGCTTGAGTGCTCATCGAGAGATTATTTGGGAATCGTAGTCCTGCCCCACACACCCACCTCCAAGCTGATCCTCTTGGACAGCTACACATAAGGCCGTGCTTGCCTTGGAATCTTGACGTCCTTGCTGCTCCAAAGCACAGCCAATGATGAGGCACAATCTCCCCCTTTTATCCATCTTCCTTGCTGCTCTTTGGACAGCCAATGATGAAGACACCTTTGAGCTTTTGATCTCTACCAATAGCCACCTCACTTGCTGCAGTACATGCTCCTGTAAAAGACCTTGGGGCAGGCTTTGTGCAGCACCAATCTGCTAGCAAAATGTATAATTAGTGAGCCCATAAGTGGCTCGTTTTATAGGGGCCAAGAGCCCCCAAAACAACTGACTGGTCAGGCCCAAATTGGCTGACCCAGTCAGTCCTTGACTCAGTCTGTAGAACCATCCACCAACATCATCAACGCCCAAAGATGGGTATAGGCCACAGCATCAACATATACTCTCACATATAAACTACGAGCATCCTTTATACAAATGTCTTTATATTGAGTTTCTGTCAGCACTCTGGAGGTAGAGCGCAGATTCAGCTGTGACAAAGGCTAGCACTAAAGGAGAAGGCTAGTCAAGCAGCAGTCCACAATCTCTTCATCCAAGCTATCACTGTCTTTGAGGACGAGTATTTCATTTTCAGCTCAAGTCGTGAAGAGGACAGCCACACCCTACCTGCGTCCATAGTTCATAGCCTAGTCTTTTTGTCCCCTGACTTGCAAGATGAGTAAGAATGGCATCTTTCTGATCTAGGGTCACTTTATATCGCCAATCATATATACAAATCTTCAATAGAGGTGCCACTGTCCACAGTGTCCCCTCCATTCTATGCATTGTGTGGTAGGGCAGCAAATTTTCGTTGCAGCGATATCTGCCACCTCCTGTTGATATGCTCCTCATTATCTTCAAAAGGATTCTGTGAGGTGACTTATGGATGGGCAAGGGGCCCAAGGACATAGAGTAGAGTGACGTGGGAGCAGAGAGGAAGGGAGAATGACATTGAGAGTCACATTACAATCTGATGCTTTGTGGCACAGCCCTCGCCCTTTTTTCAAAGCAAAGCAACATTTATTTTCCTATAGCCCTACCCATCGTTCAAACTTCATATAGCTAAAGGAATCCTAGAGCATGCCATCCTGTGAAAGCAAAATAAACCCTATGATAATCACTCACAAGACACAATCAAGTGTGGCGGATTAGGGCACCCATTAAGTCCTTGAGCATCCAACCATGAGTGCAAACCAATACATTTAATGCCACATAGGTATACAGCACAGCATTTTCAAAGCACCCAAAATCAGGACGAACAAAACAACAGATCACTTTTGGATTTTGCAATTTATATTGAAATAGAGAAAACCGGGTAGGAAGAACAATCCTGCTTTATAGACACCAGAATGGCATCCTGAAAGCAATTGTAACTTGTGTAGGAAGCAGCACATAGCAGTCACTTCTGTCTCTTTCACAAACTATCCCCCCCTCCTCTTCCCCCCCCCCCTCTCCCCTCTTTCAAAGAAAAAAGATCCTGATCTTCAGTGTGGACACAACCACATCATTTGTCTTTCATTAATACTGCATCAATGTGAAGAGACAAACTTCTCATCTGAAGCCAAAGGGAAACATCCTGATTTGTGTCAAGAAAACTCGGATCAAGGTGACTATGAACTTATCCTCTATTAATGTGAAATACAAAGTGACCTTTATGCCAGCACCCTGTCAAGCATGCGACCTAAACATGCGTTCGACTGACAGACTTTTTATTTGAACCAAAAGCTACAACAAAAACCTTTTCCAAAAGAGATTAAAAAAAAGAGGACTTGGAAATAAATTCATTACACACATGAAACGACTCAGTCAAATTCATCATATCAAAACTTGCATGTGAATTATAAATTTTAAGATCTGAACCACAGCTCTAAATTTGATTTCAGAGCTCAGGGTTGAGAAAGAGAGATTTGAAAGTTCCATCTCCAAAAACTTTAAAAGTACCTATTCAGTAGATGTTAAAAGGAACAATATGTACTCACTAACTTTTCCGCCTGAGGCAAATGCTGCTACATCCGAAAAGGTACCACAGGGGTACATACAAGTAGATATACCTGAAATTGAAAACAAACACTAATAAATATAATTGATATAAACCATAAAATTGATACTGCTTCCAATGAAAAACTCTGTGGCGAAGCGGAATGAAAACATTAAAATCAACTCACATTATGAATACATACTCCAGCATTTTCATGACTGCATGTTCTAAAATGGAATAGTCTATTGGAAGCTTGTCAATACCTTTGACTTTATTTTAAGGATTCCTACACATGATTTGGTATGCTCTTCGCAAACTCACAAGGACAAAGCCAAAGCCCTAGCAAAGTATGCGCCTTCCTGATCGAATTTACAAAATCTATAGAGCTTCAAGGTTGCTATCAAATGGCAATGGAAGTCCTGCAAGTTGCATTTTAAAAGAACGGAACTTCAAATTACCTCCAAACTCCCTGCTGCTGCTGCTCCCGTTGCTGCATGACCAGCTGCCCGCTCTGGTTCATTTCTGCCCTCCCCACCCCCCCTCTTGTTGGAATCCTAATTACTGAATACTTTCTCATCGGTCATCTCAATCCCACCCCCTCCTGAGCTGCTGGCTAAATCTGACTACAAAAAGATGTGGAACAAGAAAGTTCCACCACAATCTTTGCTTGCATCCCACCCTTCAAGAAGTTAAGCTTGGGATTAGATGCTCTCTACCTTACCTCTCGAGTCCTGACCTCTCCAAGCACTTATCCAATGTCCAACTTTTGGGAGAAAAGGACCAAGAAGAAAGAAGGAATGCTCCTCTCTCTTCTCAAGATGATCCTTCTATGTCCCTTGCTCCTCCTCGTCAGGGATGGCAGATTTGTTGTTCCTGCTCCCTCAGATCAGGCGACTCCTTTTTTCCTTCATATGCCTCTCATACTCTTGATCAGCCTCTTTCTCCATCAGTCAAGTATATTTTTCCACCTGATGGAGGACCTTGTTTGGCCATTTCTTATCTAACCAGATCTTCATACAGTGCCACTAAGTCTACCTCCTCTTAGAAAAATAAGGGATACAAACATAATTAATGCCTCTTACTGCTCTCAAATTCCTTTAAAGTGCAATCCGCTGTCACTCCTTGCTACCCTACCCTAACTTCACTCCATCATGCCGCCCTAGCTTCGTCGTTAGAGCTGAGGCAGTGATGAGCTTCCTATTGGAGTGTCACTGACCCACCTGTGAGCCCTCATATGAGAAGGACAAGGGGACAAGACACCGTAGGAGTAGGCATACCTGGACGGATAGACTGCACACAGTTTGCAGCAGGTTTGCAGGACTGGAAACACCTGGAACAAGATCTGGAACAGCCGCAATGACCCATAGCAGCTCTGTGTGGCACAACACAAGAAATGCAGCATGTAGAATGGACTGCCAGGGCTCATTTACAGCCTGGGCAGTAGGGGCCTCTCTCAAGAATCAAACGCACGTTAGAGCAGCAAAAGTCGGGCAGTTCTGGGCAGTAAAAATCCAGGCAGTTCAGTCTGTATATCTACCATCCTCAAAGACATGTACAAAGTGAACAATGCTGCAAGGATCCTCGATCTTGAAACAGAGTTTACAATGGACGAGGTGGATTCAGTTCAAGAGCACACCACCAAGATGAAGGTGATAAGAGATCAACTTTCAGCATTCGGTCGAAAGAAAGATTCAGCCCGAATTGTGAGGCTCTTGCTTGGCATGGTCCCAAGATAAAGAAGTTTCATCATGACCATTATTGCAGGGCAACGGTTGCCCCCTCTCTATGCAAGAAGTATCTCGAGAAAATAAATTCAACGGATCTATTGACAAGACCTTCCTTGCAAAAGGTAAAGGCAGAAAGGGTTAAGCCCATAGTCACAAGAAATGTTTCGTCTATTTCGCCGTTTCACTGTTTCGACAGGTTTTGTTTCGTTTCGTTTTGTGTTGTCAGACGAAATGGATAGGTTTCGAATTGATACTTAATATATACCCTTATAGGTACAAAAAGATATGTTCTATTTAAGTTAGAGTGAACAAAGAGAAATATAAAGTCAAGATACTAAAAGGAAATTCAAAACATAAACACCTTGGATTCTAGAAAAAACGGGGCAAAAACGTTTATTTTGATTTGGGCGAAACAAAGGTTTCGTTGAGAGCGTTTTGTCCTATTTCGAAACGTTTCGTCTGTTTCGCGTTTCGAGGTTTCGAAAAGGACGAAACTGGTTTTCATGTGACTATGGTTAAGCCAGGAAAAGGCAAGCTTAAAGACGACCATGATTCAAAAGGGGGTTTGTCAGATGATAGTGGAGATAAGAAGAAGATGAACCCGGATCGAAAATGTGTCTACTTGGAGAAGCCAAGCCACATAGCGAAGGACTGCCGTAAGAAGAAGGATGAAAGGAAGGAAACAAGCCCCGGGAGGAGTCAAAGTCAGGTTCAGCGAACATGGCGAAAGAGGAGCTCTTTCTAGTCATTGAGTGCTACTCAGGTCACACAGTGAGTGAGGATAGTGATGGGCAATACACGTACAGCAGAGCCTCCAAACACATGTCCAACAACAAGAATTGGTTCAAGGAACTAAAACCTGCACATTTTCCTCTTGCTAGTACTTTACCTGTTTCCTTTGACTGGATCAGCACTCTTCCATATCGAACTCAGCCTCCATCTTGTTCTTTGTTATTTGGTCGACGAAAAAAATCTTGTGTAGTTTTGGCACGTAAAGAACAGTAGTGAGAACCATTTCTTCAACTGAATCCATTGTAACTGGAATGCTCTTGATTCCTTTCAATTGAGCACTTCTTGTGTCCCCAACAGTCACGTGCGAATGATGGCTCAATCAGATGAAGGAAATTCAAAGTTGTGGCACGAAAGTTTTGGGCACGAAAGGTTTGGGCATGTGAGCTATGGAACACAGAGATGAAAACAGCAGGACTTGTGGATGGACTTCCACATATTGCAAACAGTGTTAGAGTCTATGAAGCTTGCATGGAGGGCAACCAATACACCGGGAGGCTTTCCCAAAGGAGGCTAAGGAGCGATCCAAAGTTCCACTTGAGTGGGTACACTCAAATATATGTGGAAATGTTTCTACAACGTCACTCTCAGGATCCTATCCACATTTATTGATGATTTCAGCAGAATGACAAGGCTTTATTGCATTGCTAAGAAGTCTCAAGCCTTCACCAAGTTCCAAGAG
Organism: Dipteris shenzhenensis; assembly: GCF_047967505.1. Classification (NCBI taxonomy): domain Eukaryota; kingdom Viridiplantae; phylum Streptophyta; class Polypodiopsida; order Gleicheniales; family Dipteridaceae; genus Dipteris; species Dipteris shenzhenensis. The sequence continues at coordinate 39,695,309 of NC_141621.1, forward strand.
TGGAAGGCCCAGGCCGAGAAAGAGTCACTCGTATGTTGACCAACAAGTGGGAGTGTTGGAAATATAGAGGTCACCTCCCCGTCTGTGAGCCCCCATATGAGGAGAGCATTGGGGGGGTGAACCTGGGGTTTGTGAGATTGCCACATGGGCAGTCCCATGGCTGCCACATGGGCAAGGATCAGACAAAGAAAAGAGAAATACCTGGAGCATTCTGGGAGCATAGATCAGCACAGTGGGTGAGGCGACTGGTAGAGGCAATTCTAGGAGCAGATGTGTGGCTGAGTGGAGCTCCAGACAAAAGCCAAGAAGACTGCAACAGATGGCGCATCTGTTGGGAACAGGTGGTGGGGATATCAGGCCCTGGATCTGGCCTGGCAGGAGGCGAGTCAGCAGCAGCAAAAAAGCGGGGTTATCCTGGGGTTCAGGCGCATAAATGGCAAGGACTTTGGCAGGGGTTGTGGGCAGGCTGATGGCTGCAACAAGCCCATGAAGATGGCGGGAAGTGCAGCAGCAGGGTTGGCTAGATAGAGGGCTGGTTGGGCTGGTTGGAGCCAGCCAACCAGGCCATGCTGGGAGCAGACCTAGGGGCTGGGCCCCTGCATAAAACAAGAACACGATGCTGATAATTGGCATAGATATGACCCTGGATGAGGGTAGATGTGATGCAAGCCAAGAGCCAGCCTTTGGGCTGACAGGGCCCAGCAACAGAGGCCTAATGTGCAGACTTAGGGCATATAAATAGCCCGGGATGGTCCGCTGAGGCAGGTCCAGTCAGCCAGGGATTACAGGTCGCCAGGAAAAGGAGAGGGGGGGGAGGGGGGGGGGAACCAAAAGGTCGGGTAGATGGGAGATCCCCTCATTTGGGTACACCACCTTGAGGAGTTAGGGGACTATCCGCTTGGCCACTGAAGATCTTGAAGAGCATGAAGCGACAGAAGACGAACCAGTAGGAGAAGGAGCAGACACTCCCCATCTGAGATACACATCTAGCAGCACACTTGTTGCAGATGTGAGGTAACATCTGGAGGGTATTTTGCCATAGCTTGTATTAGATATTGTCCATCTTTACGGAGGTTTATATACATGTTGTTTTACTGCCTACATGCTTGGTGCATTTTGCTATATCTGTAAATGTTTACGGTTGCAACCTCTGTACACACATCTCCTATTGGTATGAACCTCAGTGTGAGTCATTCTGGTAATATTTTCAGCTGCATGGGTAAGGGTTGGGAAGCTTGGCACATCTCTGAAGTTTTTCTAACAAGCTTCTCATCTTAGTCCATTGACATAAGGCATGTGCTGAATGGTTACAAAATGTGTGAATACATATGCACAACTATTTTCCTACCTCCCAAATACATTACCAATGTACCTTCAGCAGACCAGAGTATAACAGCAGCTAGCACTTACATAAATATGGATCCATGCAGCAATCATAAAGACTGTTATGCCATGTCTCCGAGTGTTCAAACGTCTTCCTTGCTGAAGGTTCTTGCTTCAAGGATGATACTACTTCTTGCCTGAAAATGTCCACAAATGTCACAGTAGCATACCTCGACAGAAACCCAATTTAACGACAGTTACTTTGAATATCACATGTACTCCTCTTAATAGATTCTCCAACTCTATTGTATAGCATAAAGAACAAAACCACAGATAAATTTGGGTAGCTGAAGAGAGAGAACCCTTAACAAATTATATAAATTTGCATTCACCATATGCATGTTCACATGGAATAGGTGCCCTGCACATGCTTTGTCAAGAAAGCCACTGTCTTAAACACGTTTGCATTTTCAGTTTTTTAGCAAAGTGATGTTTGGATACCACATAGATGCAACAAGATTATTAGACAACACAAAAAGAGCTGATGCGGAGCTTACGATTACTTAAAATATACATACATTCTCAATTTGGTGTTCATGAATCTTAGAACATGTGCAAAGTTGTTCGGAAACTGCTTACCATAGAAGCTATGCAAAATAGGTATTTCTGATTTTCTGGATCCCTGTAAAAAATGCTGGCTGACAACACGAGCTTCATAAAGATCTAAGCAACATTATTACAGACAAATAGGAGATGCCAATATTTGCAACAGCTTTCAACTGATAAATCATATCCACAGTGAAGCATGAAGAGATTGCACTAGGTTTTAAATGTCACAAAGAAAAGAGGGTGTTATACAAAGATATGCAGAAGTCCAATACTTTGTCAGGCAATGACATGGTCACAAGGATGACACAAGCCATGGCAATGACATGGTCACAAGGATGACACAAGTCATGGAGGTTACAAGGTCACAACAGGTGGAGAGGACATGGTCACCGGGATGGCATAGCCACATGGGGACATGGTCATCAAGAGGACATATCACCCAAGCACATGGAGGTGACAGGGTCACAACAGGTGGAGAGAACATGGTCACCAGGATGGCATAGTCACATGGGGACATGGTCATCAAAAGGACATTTCACCCAAGCACATGGCCATGCATCAAGGGTCTTCATGTCACGCAGTCGCGCTCTGCCAACCTCTGTAGACCTGACTCATAGGTAGCACATTTGTTTCATCCGGCGGTGCCTTGTCAGAGACAAGGTGGCTGCAGGTGGTGCATATGGAGTAATTACAATGCACCAACACGGCACAAGCTGGCCATTGCAGAAGACATCATGAGACTCAGCGACAGGATGGCTAACGATGAGGGGACAGCCAATAGGAGAGAGGGAGGGGATTTCCCACCCGGAAGGCGAGGGTGAAGAGGGGAGATGAGGAGTATGGGGATTCATTCAACATTGTACGCGGATTGAGAGTGAGAAGGAGAGAGGAGGAGAGCTACTAGCTGCCGGTTGCATTGTTATGGTGTATTGCTACACGTTTGAGTGATCTCTGATCTCCGCTTCAAAGAGATTGGTGTATGAGGATCCTTTCATTCTATGGTGTATGAGGATCCCTTCATTCTATGTTACGCATTTGCTCGCGTTATGCTCGTCTACTGCTTTCTCCGTTATCTGTCATCAGCGTTATTCCTTCTTATCTCCTTTCTTGGTTTGTTCTTCCTGTTCCGATTCCAGCACTCAGCCATCCGTAGCACCTTCGACTAGTGTTGAGTCATAGGTTCACGCATCATGCAGTATAGTGCAGTCGACGTAGAGTTGTTTCATAGGTCTACGCATCACCCACTTTAAGCTTCTCACATCAGTGGCCTTAGGCCTCCGGTAACACCTCCAGAACTAAGCGGACCTCCCCCTGAGACACTTTATGGCGATCACAGTGGGAAAGTGTTGGTGTTGAGTAGCAAGAGTGAAGTGGCATTCGAGGGTCCTAGAGGAGAGAGTTCTTATGCCGAGTAGTTATGATATCCTTGAAGGAGCTAGTGAGAGAACTAGGAGGTACTTGAGGATAGTGGAGAGAAGACTTCCAGCTAACCAAATTCGATACAAAAAACATTATGCGAGACAGAAGTTCACGAAGTCCTCAAGGCGAGCACAAAGTGAACCCATTGGAGCAGTAGCCAGAGCAAGTAACTTCATCGAAACTCTCATCGATCTGACCAACAAGATCCCTGGTGGTCGGATCAAGACTCCAGAGGAGGAGAAGTACAAAGCGGAGAGCATGTGAAAGAGGAAAGTACGAAGGACGAGAGCTCCTCAGGAGCTCTTCAATGTCAAGAAGCACCTCTTCTCCTCTTGCAACTGTCTTCATCAAACAACCACTTCAACGGGAGTAGTGCCTACTTCAGCACCGGACTTGACATCTAGTGGTCAAGCTACTATTTCGTCTATTATGCATAACCCCGATCCGTCGAGTCTAGTTTCTACATCCATGACACTTGTGGGCTCTCATTTTGCTCCGGTCATGTCCCTACACTCTACGTTGCCATTACCATAACTATGTCCTTTCCTACTACTTGTCCATCATGCATGGCTTCAACCCCATCCTTCTCTTTCCCAATTGCCCTTGCATCCTCTTTGATCCCCATGTTTCCTATGTCCTCACCATCTACTTTCACAACGGTAGCGCCTCCAACATATACAATACCATCAATGGTGACTTCACTAGTGTGGTCCTCTACAGCTACATCAGTGGTGACTTCACCAATGTGATCCTTTGCACAAGGTGTCGCCTCATCATCCTCTCCACTGTATGTCTCCATGGCACCCACATTTAGTACTGCTCCATCAGGAGGCCCTTCATCTCTGGGGTGGGTATTGTGGTTCTTAGTCCTGCAAAAAAAGCTAGACTTCTTGAGTTACTCAACAAGGTCCATGTGAAGACTCAAAAGTTCAAGGTCACCTCCATGAGGATGCGGAAGCTCATGTGAGGAAATTTCTCACGACATGCAAAGCTAAAGGTGTGGAGAACAAGCATGCCTTCCTACACATCTTTTCATCGTCATTGGAGGATGCAACTGATGTATGGTAGAGTCAATTTCTCCTCGACCATTTTCAAACTTAGACAGCTCTAAGGGAGGAATTCTTACGGACTTTCAAATTGGAGAAGTTCAAACATGATTGTCCAGGAGTTGTCCGCTGACACTATGAAGCCTAGAGAAAGTATCTCTGAGATGCACAGAAGGATGAGGGTCTTGACCGCCAAGATGTTTGTGCCACCTAATGATTGTGTCATGAAGGGGTGGTTTTTGAAGGCATTACCTCCCACCATTGCTATAAGGATGGTTGACAAACTCCCTGAACATGCCTCACTACAAGATTTCTTGAGGGAAGCCGTGAAGATGGAACGATCGCAGTTAAGTGTTGCCTCATCGCCGACTTGACAACCCAGCCCTTGAGAGAGGAGGGATCATCAGCATGGCAGCAACTGAAGAAGGAATTAGAAGAAATCAAAGGTCTGAAAGATAGAACATGGGTGGATGGACAATCATCCAATGAGGCCCAGATCAGAAGTGGTATTTGGTGTACAGAATGCAAGGGTTCTGGCCATGGTCAGTGGGAGTGTCCCTCTAAGCGCAAGGTACCTACTTCTACCTCATTTTGTACATTTTGTGAAATCCATGGACATGATGCCTCCGAGTGTGGGTACCTCAAAGGGTTAAGGAAGCTTCTACCAGACTATTCTCCAAGGGAACCCCTAGTTGCTGCAGTCAACAGAGCTGCACTGATAGCTTCTAGTCCGGTACCTGTACCTCCTACTCTTGGAAAAGCATCTGAGCCACCTTCCCCTCCTATCATTCCACTTGCACTACTTCCTACTCCCCCTTTGCTTCAAGCTCCTACGCCTAATCCGGTTGAGGCCCCATACTTTTATCCTCAACCCTATTATGCACAGTACCAACCACCTACTCCCGAAGGTAGGTATGGACCATACTATCAACGATGTCAACGGGGTGGTTTTCGAGGAGTTCATGGAGGCGCTAGTAGAGGGACCAACCTTCGAAGACCTATCATGTGTATCGATGTGGAGAGTACGGCCACTACCAAGATGATTGTCCACACCCGTTTAGCGGACCCTCTTGCACCCAATGCAACACAAATGATCACTACAATAGAGATTGTCCCAATACCAAAGGTGAACCGGCATCCCAAGTCAACATGATTGATGTGGTAGTGGCATGGGAGGGCGACACACCCATTTGATTGGTGCAGTGTTGCAAGTTGTGACAAGGTCACAAACAAAGGATGGTGATTGTACAGACGACTCAGTCTCAACACCATAGGCCTCATCACACCAACTAGTATCAACTCCGTCCCTAGCAATGCATCCCTCCAAAGTCACCCCCTCCCTCTAGGTTAAGGTCACCCCCTCCCTCCAGGGTGGACAGTGGACCAAAGGAATGCATCCTCTCCTGTTAGTCAAACAGAAAGAGCATCAAAGTCCTCACACCCATCTAGGCCCGTCAATAGCTCTAAAGACCACCTTCAAGTGACCAATCTATGCCTTCAAGGTATCAGGCGGTGGTCAAGAGTGTCATCAATGATCTTCAAACTAGTAGTTCCGAGGAGGAGGGAAGTACACCTCAGTTTCCTTCCCGACAGTTCAAAACACTAAAGTTTGCAAAGGAGGTGACAACCATGGGACAGAACAAGGGTAAGGGGGAGCAAACAAGACCTTCTAATCTTCTCCAAGAGAGATGGCTATTGAGACATGGTATGGCACAAGACAAAGGGAGGCAGGTGATGGAAGAAACATTACATGAGTCACAAGCTGGACATTTGAGACATGGTACGGCACAAGAGAAAGGGAAGCAGGTGCTAGAAGAAACATCACATGAGTCAATGGCTGGACAGTCACATTTGCACCCTCCACATCGCATGAGCTTTGACCCTCATACAGAAGCTAGGAGAATGAGGTTACAAAAAGCAACTACCCAACCCTACTCCTTGATCCAAGACCTGGTGGAATTCAGGCGCAACATTACCTTCCGGTAACTTTGTTTGTTGTCCCCACAAACCAAGGACCAGACCATTGCATTCCTGAACCACATGCTAGGGGGTCAACAAAAGGAACCTATTCTGGGCGAGCCCACACTAGAGAGTGGATCGATTGAGGACGAAGATCACCGCTCGGCTTATGCTGCTCTAACATGTGAACAAAGTCCTAGGCTCACTGTGGGTATTAATGGCGTGGAGCTGAAGGATGTCTTCTTGGATGGGGGTGCAGCCGTGAACTTGCAGTCAGCAAAGGCCATTCAAGATTGGTCCACAGATGAAGTTAGGTTGCCCTTAGGATCCTCATCCCTAAAAAATAGATATGGGTACAGGAAAGGCACGACACTGACCCATCAAACTAGGGGAAGAGGATTTTGAAGAACAAGCTGGAATGAAAGAGGAGCGTTGGGCTCTTGGCGACTGACCCATAGAAGATGAACAAGATGGAGGAGAGGAAGCACAAGCCATGAAGGGTTGAATATCAAATCCAAGAAGTTCTATGCACACATACAGCAGAGTCAAGAGCGGACCATAAGGAGATCCACGATCGGCACTCTGCATTAAAAGATACCCATGCGATCCTAAATGCAGAGCTACTATCCCTCCAGGCAAAGCATACTACTTTGTAGTCAGAGCATGACCTGTACAGATCGAAATATCGCCGATACAAAGGGAGATATGAGAATCTTCGAAATGTGATGGACACCGTTAAGGAAGACAATGATCAACCGTCTAGAGTTTCCGCAGTGCCATCTTAGGGCAGGGATGAGTAGTGACGTATGTTTCAGCAAGAGGATTTTGTGTATAGTTAGCTTGATTCCCTCCTCACTGTGGCATCTCTTGTTAGCATGTTGGCTTCTCAGCTGGTTTTGGTATTGGGATGGTTTGGTTCCATTTTCAGCTCAAGCATTTTGTACATAGTTGGCCTCATTCATTTCTTTGGGTGATTTTCTTGGATTTCAGCAAAACTTTTGTAATCTCAAGAGACCTTTTTGTATGCCAATGGCTTATGTAGAACAATTTTTGTTAAATGCTCAGAAGATTTTGGTAGCCAGTTGGTTTAATAAAGTTTTTGGAAGGGTTTTCTTTCAAGTTAACTCTTGTAAAACTCAATGGATCTGGATTGGGGATACATCTGTGAGTTGAGTGACTCTGATATGTTTTCGATAGCACTGTTAGCTTCACCTATGATGATTCTTGTATTGAGCAAAGTAATTCTTCCTACACATCTCTCAACATGACCTATTCACCGGAACGGTGAATGATAGTGGCGGGGAACTGTTATACAAAGATCATCCAAGACTAGCTATGTCCAGTCACTTTGTCAAGCAATGACATGGTCACAAGGATGACACAACTCATAGCGATGACATGGTCACAAGGATGACACAAATCATGGAGGTGACAGGGTCACAACAGGACACAAGTCATGGAGAGGACATGGTCACCAAGATGGCATAGTCACATGGAGACATCATCATCAGGAGGACATATCACCCAAGCACATGGCCATTCACCAAGGGTCTTCGTGTCACACAATCGCGCTCTGCCAACCTCTGCAGACCTAACTCATAGGTGGCACAGATGTTTCATCCGGTGGTGCCTTGTCAAATACAGGGTGGCTACAGGCGGTGCACATGGAGTAGTTACAATGCACCGATGTGACACAAGTTGGCTGTTGCACAAAACATGAAGAGACTCAGCCGCGGGATGGCTAACGATGAGGGGACAGCCAATAGGAGAGAGGGAGGGGATTTCCCACACGAAAGGCGAGGGTGAAGAGGGGAGATGAGGAGGATGGGGTTTCATTCAGCATTGTAGGGGGATTGAGAGTAGAGCTACGAGCTCGCCGGTTGCATTGTTATGGTGTGTATTGCTACCGTGGATGAGTGATCTCTGATCTCTACTTTAGAGAGATTGGTGCATGAGGAGGATCCCTTCATTCTATGGTGTATGATCCCTTCATTCTATGTTACACACTTGCTCGCGTTATGCTCTTGTCTGATGCTTTCTCAATTATCTGCCATTAGCGTTATTTCTTCTTATCTCCTTTCTGGGTTTGTTCTTCCTATTCCGATTCCAGCACTCATCATTCCGTAGCACCTTCGACTAGTGTTGCGTCATAGGTTCACACATCACGCAATGTAGTGCAGTCAACGTAGAGTTGTGCCATAGGTCTACGCATCACCCACTTCATGCTTCTCACATCAGTGGCCTTAGGCCTCCGGTAACACCTCCGGAGTGGCCTATAGGATGAGAAAGAAACTAACATGCATCTGACTGTTCACTACAAGATTGAGAAGAGTAGGAGAATAATAGAAGACTACTGCTTTCATTCCATGAGAAGCTCGAAATATAGAGGTACCAGCTGCCTCTTCGAAGCCATGCCCTCTCTTTTCCATTTTATGAAAACTTATTTTATTGTTCTACAATATGTTGGGATAAGTGTGATCAAGGGCTTGCTCTAAGGTGCATGTGTGCATCTAGGGGAGTCACGTGTGTGTGTGTAAGCACAAAGGCCCCCACATGGAAGGTTCCTTTGATTTAGCTAGTTCCACTGATATAGGGGCTGATTGCCACTGATGTAGGGGAGGTGCCTACACCTTCCTCTCACTCTATATAATGGAGGATCTTCCTTGATCTTAATACACTCTGATTTTGCCTCACTTGAGCTCTCTCTTTGTGTCATGATGCACTTCTTCTATCCCACTCACCTCTTCATTTGGTATCAGAGCTGGTAGGCTCTAGAGAATCCACTTTGGTAGTGCCACCTCATCATCTTCTCCATCACCTCCATTTTGAAGCTCTCTCTCCCTTTCTCTTCAGAATTGGCTAAGCTCCATTCTCTTCATTCCTTGCGCCTTTTGCCAAACCCTCTTAACTCAAGATTCTACCCCTTGGGGCGCACCTTTGGCTTAAAGCATTCCTCCAGATTTGGTCTCTGTCATCCGTGCTGATCCAAACAGAGTGCGCCGACTGTTCGTCAAATTGCGCGCCTACAGAGCAAATGGCGACCTGCCCTTCAAGCACAAGTTAGCCAATGCCTAGAGCTTGTTGCTGGTGAAATCTGAGGCTATATGGTCCAGTGGTTGCAGAGAAATTAGCAAAAGAACAGTCGGCTTTTGTGAGACTCTCACAGGCAATGTGGCACACTATTTCGCCCCTCCTCTACTGTGCTTACTCTCTGGGATAAAGATATCATTCCAGCTTACAAATCTCCAAATCTGAAGATATGTGGAGTGAGAATTCAAGCTTACAAGTTACTCTGTTTCCTTGCAAGCATTTTTTACAGTTTTTGAAAATTTGATGCTAGAATAAATGCTAAGATGATGTTTGAGGTATAAAGTCGTGCTAAGCTACAGATCAGAGAGTGCAATTTCAGTTTGAGATTCAGTTGGGACTAATCTCTTGTCAAGATGCCAAGCTCTCAATGTTCTTCCAATGCTAAGCACTTGAAGAAGACTACAAAAAGGACAAAGTTCAAGGTAAAGAAGACATCGGCCAAGAAGCTTTCGGAGAAGCCAACTAGGTATGCATATGCTAAACAACTAGGCTTTTCTGAGTTTATCTCTAGCAATCTACATTAGTATGGTGAGGGAGATTTCTTTGTTCGACAAGATTAGTCATTTTGTAAGAGAGTGCCTGATAAAGGTAAGACCCTCTCATGGCTACCTATAAAATTGACAAGTTCAATGGCCAAGGCTTTCACACTTGGCAAATGAAGATAAAGTTTGTGCTTATGAAAGAGAATTTGTGGGACTTGGTCAAGTCAAAACTCAATCCTCTCAAGAAGGTGAATCAACCACAACCAAAGGTAAAGGAAGGCAACTGACTCTTCTTCTACACCTGCACATGCAAAAAGGATAGAGAAAGCTTATGCAATAATTGCATTAGGTTTGGGAGATGATTATGTGCATCACATTTCAAATTTGGAATGCCCTTTTGAGACACAGTTTAAGTTAGATGTATTATTTGGTGCTAGCTCTCATACTTCCAAATTGAATTTGAAAATTAAGTTCTTTGAACTTAAGATGGATGGAGACAATGTTGCAGCTCATGTTAATACTTTGAGGAGTCTTACGACACAATTGGCCTCAATTAACTCTCCAGTTATTGAAGATGATGCTATGGCTCAAGACTATCATTATGTTGTGACTACTTTGAAGAATCTTCCCCAACCCACACTGGAGGGCATCATCAGTGCTTTACAAGAGGAGGAAAGAAAGACCACTTCAAGAATAGGTAAAGTACACACAGAAGCACTTGTAGTAAAGTTTTCATCAAAGAGCAGGTACAAGGCATGCAAGCATTGTGGGAAAAATAATCATCTTGAAAAGGATTATTATAAAATCAACCCTTGCACTTATTGTAGCAAGAACAATCACTCATAGAAGTTTTGCAATGAGAAGAAGAAAAATATGACAAATCTCGTGAAGAGAGAGCTCCATCAACAAATGAAGAATCAAATTGTGATAGAAGACAAGGACTTTGCCTTTTGAGCACTTTGTCTTTGAAATTTTGTTTATCATCACTTAGTCAAATTTTGAGGCTCTCTGCCTGTAGTAGTATATACCTAGATGAATCCAGGAGCATTCCCAAACTCATCCTCTAAAAACACAACATAGTGCAGTTTCAATCTCACAAGAGTCACTCATAAGATTGAAAACCATTAACTCCATCACGCATAGCAGGAACTAGCTACTATGACATCCCCACCGACGCCATCAGCGCCCAACAATGGGTGTAGACCATAGTATAAAAGCATGCTCTCACACATACAAATCCACACACCCACACATACTTAAGCATCCATTTATATAAAGTCTTCGTACTGAGTTTCTGTCGGCACTACGGAGATGAAGGGCAAACTCAGCCATGACGAAGGCTAGCACTAAAGGAGAAGGCCTGGAGTAGTACTCCGAAAAGAATGTTATGTCTTTTGTAAATCACCTCTGGTCACCATATGATGTAGGCCATGTGATATGTGTATTTGGTCTATCCCATTTTTGTAAACCTTTGAATCTTGCGTGCTACCCCTTTGAGGTGACTCACAAACTGTAGTCTCTCATCCTCAGGTAACCTGATAAATGCCTTCCAAGTGCCTACTGTGTAGGCGGGGCCTCTCTCTCATCTAGACCACTACATGTAATGGGAAGTGCCCAGTGGTCTGCCATGCTCATCAAGTATACTATCTTTCCAAATGATCGGCTGCCTATCAATCTCTTCGAGAGTGGAGGACGGAACCCTTCGAAGAGTGTTCCTGAAGCTCCCCCAAGCTTTCAGGATGGCAGTCATGAGAGGAGAGGCAAGAGATTTGAGAGGGACAGAAGTAAAAATCCAATGAGGGCTGTCCACCCAATCATCTCCCAAGGTAGGTGTGCAAGCCTGAATGCGTCCAAAAAAGAAATCCTTCCAAGGTTCCTGCCCAGGCATGAGTCCCCTCACCACCACCTTACAAAGCAATGCCCTGCACTGCAAGTTCGGGTCAATGATATTAAGGCCCCCTTCACATGTAGGGAGAATAATGGTCTCCCAAGCCACCCTTGCTGCAACATCTACCATGCCATCAAGTCCACTCCATAAAAAATTCATGACTGGTCTAATGAGCTGAGTGATGCAATCCCTAGACCGGCAAGGCTCATAGCTTCAGCCACAAATAAGAATAGAAAGACGGCTAGAGGGCATCCCTGTCAGACTGATTTGGATATCTGAAACCTGTCTTTCTTGACTCCACCAATGAGTACCTGGCTATGGGCTGACCTATAAAAAGCAGAAACCCCTCTAATCCACAAATCTGAAAATCCGAGGCGAAGAAGGGTTTCCTCTAGAAAACCCCAATCTACCCTGTCATATGCTTTTTCGAAATCCAAGAGTAGAATTGCCAATCTATGGCCCTCATGCATAGCCTACTCAGAAGCCTCCCAAAATGAGAATATGTTATCAAAAATGCTTCTGCCATGGACAAAGCCTATTTGTGTGTCATGTATAAGATTTGGCAGGATGGGCTGCAATCGCAGGCTGATGGCTTTTGCCAAGATCTTATACAAAGTGCCCAATAAGGTGTTCGGTCTCCACTATGACACTAAATTTCTGCAACCTCCTTTTGGGATAAGATGAATGAGACCCTCCGAGAGTGAGTCCGGCATCTCACCCGAGTCCCAAATGCCCTGCATGGCTAAGGTGATGTAATCCCCAATCTGATCCAAAAAAAAAAAAAGGGTGTAAATCCATCTGGCCCTGGACAACTACCCTTATGAAGGGCAGTAAGAGCGGTCCTGGACTCTATGTTGGTGAAGCGTGCATCAAGTGAGGCCCTCATACCTCTATCCATCAACATGGGAATATGCTACCGAATCATCTCTGTCCTGTGAATCAGGATCTGCAGTCAGAAGGGAGGCATAGTAATTTGAAGCAATTTGCATGACGGCATCTGGATGTGTCTGAAGTATCCCGTCTAAGTTAACAAGCTGCGAAACACTCTCTCTAGGGCCGAGAGTAGAGAAGAACTGCTTGTTGACTCTACCTCTGCTCTGCATCCAGAAAGACTCTTTGGTGTGAAAGGCATACTTTGCTCTTTAATCTAAAAGTGTCTACTGATGAGCCCTTGCTGTAGCAAGGCGCTCCTAAATGCGAGCATTTGTAGGCCATTTCTGCTCCTCTCTAAAGAGCTGCCAGCTGCTGTCGAATGGCAATCTCTCTCCTACGAATCTCATCTCTCCTAATACTAGCAACAAAGTGATAAAAGCTGCTAATGTCAGTGAGGGCTACAGCCACATCTGACGGGGATGACTACCCGCTTTGCAGGTGAGAAACCCAAATCCATAGCACTATCTCTGTAAGGCCCTCCTCTACGTAGAAGGCATCTGGAATCTTGATACTGGCAAAGCGGCCTCTCACCCGAGGCTCTGAAAACACCAAAACAACTAGAAAATGATCTGAAGTGGCCACCCCAGCACTGATGCATACTGTCCCACCTCTATCCAGTGCCCAATCATCCACATAAAATCCGTCAACCCGTGCGTGGATAGGCATCCTTACTCTCCTGTTCGGCCAAGAAAACAGAAGAGACTGTGGCTAAGTGTGAAAAGCATCATCATACCAAACATCTTTGCCATTGAATTGAAAAAGGAAGGCATCCCACGCTGCTTTCTCTAGGGAGTGAATGCCACCTTCCCTACCCCCTCTTTTGTCTAAAGGCATCTCAACCATGTTGAAATTGCCCCCAATAATCCAAGAATCTGCAATATGTGACCAAGAGTGCAACTCCTTCCAAAGAGGACACGATCCCCTCTCAAGTTGGGTGCATAAAGGTTAAGGAAGCCAACCTTACACCGACCAATTATCAAAATAACCCACTGTGCTCTAGAGGGGACTATGACTCCGTGTCCAATGACCAAGGGGAGCATCGAAGAAGAGATAGAAATACAAATGCCACCCCTAGTGCCCAAGGCAGGTGACCAAAAAGTATGGCCAGAAAGAAGCTTACCTGACTTGGCACAATCTCTATCATCCAGCTTATGCTCTTGGAGCATAAGGATATCAATGGGACCACCTGAAACACCTGGATGGAGTTGGTTACGAATCAGCTGCCTACGGCGGCGATGAGGTATACCACCAAGGCCCTAAACGTTCCGACTAACGATCCTCATCGACGGGAGGAGGAGATCGGGTGAAAGGCCCTACCCAACCTGGTGGTGGAGAAAACCCTCTCCTGTGAAAGAGTCCTCCTGTCAAGCGGAGGAAAATCAACTGGTGAAAGAAAACCCACTCCAACAGAGGGGCAACCCTATCCAACGGAATCCCAATAACCGGCTTCCCCAGGGTAGAGGGTACAAACTCCTCCTCTGTCTCAAACACTGCCAAATTTGCCAGTACTGCAAAAGAGTTCTTGTAGGAGGGAACTGGCATAGGAGTGCGAATAATCCCTGCACCCGAGGGAGAAGGAGAAAAAACCCCCTTACCTCTATCAAGAGGTGAAGTGTGACTAACAAAGGGAGGGGGCTGATCAAGAGCATCAGTGATAGGACATGAAGAAATGGGTTGCCCCTCCTGATGAGCAGGTGGGGGGACTAGGACAACCACATCTACGTTTGCAGAAATATCACCTGTTTGTAACTGAGAATGGTTCGAGGTGCCTCGTAGAGGTGACGGAGTGTTAACAACCCTCACAGGCATCCAACAGGCTATTGATCCTACTGTACGCATTGAAGAAGAGGGTCCAGGTCTAGGGACTGGTCCCGAAGGTCCTGGGCGAGGAGGGGCTCTGATAGCGCATGTAGAAAAAGTAGGACAAGAAGGCAGAATAAACCGTTTGGGCCTTTTCTTCTTCCTTTGGCAATCCTTGGCGAAGTGCCCCAAGGTCTTGCAAATCCTGCAATGATCATGTCTCCCAACAACCTCGACTCTCTGTCCAAAAAAGGAACCATCTGGTCACTAAAGCATAATGTGATCATCTGTAATATCAGGGTCACAGACGATGACCCTTACTCGTGGCACCCCATCCGATCTGACAGCCTCTGCCGCTGAAGAGGACATGCCAGGGAGGAGGGGGATCTCTGTGACCAACCCAAAAGTAGCTCCTATGGACCATAAGAGTCGATGGTAGACCTGAGGAAGGCCGAGAAACCTGATAAAAAGTGAGATAACACTGCTATCCTCCTCAACTGGATCGAAACCCAAAGTGAAGGGTGTCAAAAATATCCTCCTGGAGCTCAATGCTGACTCTGGAGAATCCAATACCCTAGAAGAACCCTCGTCCGAGCAGACGAACATCGGTGAGGTCCCTACGAGGTCTCCAGGTAAAGCCGAAAGCGTCCAATCCCTAGCCTATAGCCTGGAGGGGTGGGAACCGTGGATGCAAGCAAAGAGTGAGGTGGCATACTCCTGCTCTGAGTCTGTCTTAAGTTGCTGAAGCCCGTATTTGGAAAAGATAACCGTTTTTGTGGCCGGTGGAAGCGATCAAGGATTGGCTGAATGGGAACCCATTCATCAATCAAGGTGGAATGGCTGACACGAACACGAAGATGCTCTGTCCGTCCGACAACCTGCTGCCAAAGAGAGAAAATCTCTCTTGTTCCATCAGGAGTTGAAGAGGGGGGGGGGGGGGGGGAGGGAGGTGGTGATGCAGAGGCTGAGAAAGGGGCAAAGGGAGGGGCAGAAGGAAGGGGCGGGGGAGGGGAAGGGAGGCGGGGTAGGGAGAGCGAGGGGTAGAAGGAGCAGGGGGATAGGAAGGAGGGGCAGCGGGGGGTAGGGAGAGGAGGGGAGAGGGCAGCGAGGTAGGGAGGTAGGGGTGGGTAGGGGAAGCAGGGAGTAAGGAGGGAAGGACAGCAGGGGGTAGGGAGAGGCAGGGAGAGCAGCAAGGGAGAGGGGAAGGGAGCGGGGTAGGGAGGGAGAGGTAGCAGGGTAGGGAGGGAGAGCTAGCGGGGTAGGGGGAGAAGTAGCGGGGTAGGGAGGAAGAGGTAGCAGAGTAGGGAGGGGGGGTAGCGGGGGTAGGGAGGGAGAGCTAGGCAGCAAGAGAGGGAGGGAGGGGAGCGGGAGAGACAGCGAGGGGGGAGAGCAGCGGGAGAGGGAGGGAAGGAAGCAGAAGAGGCAACAGCAGGTGAGGGGCCAGCAGCCCGGGAGGAGGGGCTGGCAGGGAGAGGAGGGAGGGGAAGGGAAGGGCTGGGAGGGAGGGGAGAGGGGTTCAGGACAGCGGGCAGCAGGGAGCAGCAGGACAGTGAGCTCAACAGCTCCTTGGTTGCCGATACCTCAGTGGGCACCAAAATATCCAATCTTACAAATTAATTACAAAAAATCATAGAAAAAGCAACAGAACAAAAGAGAGAGTTATAAAAAATGTGTAAATGAGAAAAATGAAAAAGACGCAAAAGAACTTAGTAAGCAAAGCTACACTTATGTTCTCATCAGTACCCAAGCATAAACTGCCATCTGGGTTTTGAAAGATTCCAGAATCTCTTGGGTAAACCCAGTGCTTACTAAGCTTTGAATTTGAAACCAAACAACAAAAACTTTGAAAGCAAAAAGAAAGAAACTAGTAGAAAATTAAAAGAGGAAGAGCCGAGAGAGAGAGAGAGAGAGAGAGAGAGAGAGAGAGAAGAGAGAGAGAGATAGAGAGAATTAAAGGTGCATGGTGGAGAGAGAGAGAGAGAGAGAGAGAGAGAGAGAGAGAGAGGGCAGGCTAGGGAGAGATATAATGATACCCAAAGAGAGACATAATGAAATGGAAAGGAAATAGCAAAAGCAATGAACAAAATGAAAGCACTCACATGTAGACCAAAGAGCTTGTAGACTTGATACTTGATTGATTTTATAACTAACAAGTACAGCTCTTATATAGAGCACACACACACATATGAGTACCAATGCACATGGAATAACTCCCAATATGACATGTGGCATCCATAGGACACTAGACTAAAACTCACACAAGGACTCACTAGAACTAACCAAAACGGACTCAACTTGACTCCATTTCCTAACATACCCTCATGGAGGAAAGATGAGTGACTACTGGAATGGAACCAAGAACAAAAAATGACAATGACGGTCATCGAACTGTGCAATGATGGTCTAAAACTAGACATGGCTCCCATGCTAACTCAGAGGCAAGTGAGCACAGGTCAGAGGCTAGTGAGCATGGTATAGACTCAGAGGCTCACCTAGCATGGCTCAGAATCTCATCATGCATGGATGCATGACCAACTCAGAGGTCTAGGAGACCAATGCACCAACATCCTAGAACTCACATGCCAGGCCTGACAAATAGACCTATCAAAGCCAATACATGACTCCCACGGTACATCCCCCTCTTGGCTCCAGGGACTAATGAGAAACATGGAGCCACACATGACCAATATAAAATCAATACATCATGTTAAGAGAACTATCCAAGGCTTAGAACCTTTATTGACACCTCAAACATTCATTTTAGAGGGACTAGAGAACCTTTATTGACCCCAATCATAGAAAATCAAAATATATTTCTTTCATATTATGCATAGCAAGGGCAGGGAACCCATAAATGACCCCACGTAGCTGCTGCACATAAGGGTACACATCCCGATCAGAATAAGTATGTCGGTGAAGAGTATGGCAAGAATGCCCTAAATGATATGTCGATGTCGTCCATGGGAGCAGTTACAAGGACCAATCACATAATGACTCTCAAAATGTCCCGATGTGAGTCACCAAGATCGAAGTAGAGCCTCAAATTTGAGCAATTATGCCCAAAGGAGGCAAAATGCCCAAATGAATATACTAAAATAGTAATGAAGTTACATCAATTTTGGGAAATCCCCAAAAAAAAACATGTCGGAGGCTTCAATTATGCCAAAGGACTGCAAAAGTCAGAAAAGCTCTAAATTTTGGAAATCGTGTGTTTTGTTAAAAGTTAGGGTTTTCAAAAATTTAGGGATTTTTTGCAGGAAATTGTCCTAGCAACACTCAAGAGCCCTCTGATCATGAAAGTCCGGAAAAATACTGAGTATCCAGCCTGAAATTTTAAAACTTGACTTTTAGGTCAAAAAACACAGTTTTGACTGCTTTTCTCATATTTCAACACTGGATTTGCTGTTCAGAGTGTCATTCAGCAGCAATAGAGGTGGCGACTAGAGAGATAAAGGCAATAACTGAAAAATGACCTCAACCCCGTGTCACAAGAAACGTTTCTAGAATCTTTCTAGGTTTTGCCAGGCGTTTGGTCTAGAAATGGGTTTAAAATTTTGACTTTATATAAATTATATATCAAACTTAAATAATTATCTCCAGAGTCTCTCTCTCTCTCTCTCTCTCTCTCTCTCTCTCACCTTCTTTCCTTTCCCGAGGCTTCCCCCTCTCCTAAGCGAAACGCGTTTTTTCGTTTACATGTCTTAACCAAACCCTAAATCGTCCAAAACAGTGTGGCGGCTGGTAGAGAGGCCATGAACTTGCTGAAAAAGAGGTCTAGAGTGAAGTTTTCGCGATGAAGAGCTCCAAGACCAGCAGCTTCACCAATGGCAGCAACTCCGAGCTTGAATTTGTTGAAGAAGAGCAGCTCATGGAGAGGCTAAGGGTGAGAAGAGAATAAGATGGGGAGAAAGGAGTTGAAGGGACCTCAATTATGGAGGAGAGGATGGCTTCCATTTGTGGGTTTCCTGCATCCTCTAGATTGAGCATGGAGAAGGGAAAGGTAGGAAAGGAGGCTCTGATACCACATGAAGGTGCATGGTGGAGAAGGAGAGAGAGAGAGGGTAGGCTAGGGAGAGAGATAATGATACTCAAAGAGAGACATAATGAAATGGAAATGAAATAGCAAGAGCAATGAACAAAATGAAAGTATTCACATGTAGACCAAAGAGCTTGTAGGCTATATTTACATTTACATACACACACATAGCAGAACTAAGCTAAATAGGTATCTAAGAGTACATGGACTTCAAAGATAGAACAAATCCAAGAATTAAAAAGGAAATGGGCTGTGAAGCTCCCACTTTGGATTTTGATCCTATGTTGAAGGATCCTAAGAGCAGCTCCCCGCTTGAGCTAAAGGGCTATCCCAACCCTACTAGCAGCTTGTTTTCAGGTCCCCATGAGGTTGGACTTCCATTATTTCCCGTTGAACTTAGCATTTGCCTGCCAAGCCAGCCTTTTCAAAATCTCCATCTCCAGCCTGGCCTTGGACTGCTCGACTAGAAGAACCGGTGTGAAGGCTGCATTGAATGCGGTTTTCAACTTTGGAACAAACTGGATATACCAGTTTCTTGCACCATGCAGACTGAAGAGGTTTTTTTTATGAAAGGCATCGACACAAGGGAGCGCTCAGCTTTCAACATTTGGCTACTCACTTGGCAGCCTCCCTAGCAATAGCATTGGTGCAAGGAGGCTCTCTAAGCATACTCAAAGGCAAAATTCTGAAGATATAACGACTACGACGAAGGACAGAGCAGAGTTTCTTCATTACTTTTCTTGTATTATAGCCCTTTCTAAGAAGTAATGAAATTAAATACACCTTTGTAAGACTAGAATATGTCCAATCATACAAATTTAGATTTTTTGTTGTTCTAAAGACCAAAAATCTACACAGAAAATAAAAGAGAAAACAAAAGAGAATAAAAAGTAGAGGTAAACAAAAACTTTAATGAAAAACAAAAGGAAGACATACTTAGCAAGCAAAGCAACACTTATGTCGTCATCAATGCCCAAGCATAGGCAGCTATACTGGGTTTCTAAAGACCGGCGGAGTCTCTTGGGCAAACCCAGTGCTTACTAAAATACATCAAAAAAACAAAACAAAATACAAAACGAAAAAAAACAAAAGAGAATGATAACAAGAAATAAAGAAGAAAGGAAGAAGGTAACTAAGCAAAAATAAAGAAGCAAGTCAAGAAATAAAATCTTCCAAAAAACAGGAATAAAAAATTTCTCCTTAGTCTACTCTCTCTCTCCGCTCCTGCTCACCCCTCCTCTCCGCTCCTGCTCGCTGCCCGCCTGCAGCTCCGCCCCCTCCTCTCCTCTCCTGGTCGCTGCCCCCGCTGCAGCTCCGCTCCTGCCTGCAGCTCCGCCCCCTCCTCTCCTCCCTCGCAGCTCCTCCGCCCTCGCAGCTCCTCCCCACCCGTGCAGCTCCTTCCCTGCCCGCCTTGCAGCTCCGCCTCCCTCCTGCAGCCCGCCCTGCAGCTCCACCCGCTGCCAATCCTCGCCCATCCACTCCCCCGGCGCTGCTCTCTTGCCTGCAGCCCCCCCGCCCGCTGCTCTCCGCTCCAGCCTCCCCTCCCCTCCTAGCTGCTCCGCCTCCCCTCCTTGCTGCTCCACCCTGCAGCCCGCTGCCCACTCCCCTGCAGCTCCGCCTTCACAGCTCCCCCTTCAGCCCCTTGCAGCCCCGCCTTCATTCCCCTTCAGCCCCCCCCTTCTAGCTCTCCCACTCCCCGTCATTTTCAGCCCCCAAGACTGGGTGTGCCTCCCGCCGGGGGGGGGGCTCATGCTTCCACTCCCGCTCCTGCACTAAGACCTGCACCAAACATGGGATCAGCCAAACAAAGAAATGGGGAAAGGTGGCAAAGATACGGATAAAGCCGCCAAGAAAGACGACAACAAAAACAAGAAACAAACACAACTGAAACTCGAAGATGTGAACACACGCTACAACCGCAGTGGACTCGGAGTTGACAGCAAAGCAAAGGCGGGGCAAAGGCAGGGTCCACCTCAACCTCAGCCTCAGCCTCAGCTTCAGCTTCAGCTTCAGCTTCAGTCTCAGCTTCCATCTCAGCCTCAGCTTCAGCTTCAGCACCAGCCTCAGCTTCAGCTTCAGCGTCAGCCTCAGTTTCAGTTTCAGCTCCACTTCCATCCACAGCCTCTACATCCACAACTACAGCTACTGGCACTGATATACCCCTACCCATGACATCGATTGCTCCACCCTCCCCTAGGATAGAGGGGTTGTCACTGACACCATCTCTCCTTTCTTCTCCCGCTACAATTCTCTCTCCGATTATGACACCTACTTTGGAGGGGTCATACAATGTTCCACACTACTCAACCTTTTTCTCCCCTCTGCCTCTTAGTCAGCCCACGTTCCCACACCCTACTGGGATCGCCTCCTCCAAGCCACTATCATCTCCATACCGCACCCATCTCACCCAGTCATGACCCAACCTCCAGTCTCATCCCCACACGTTCATGCCACAGTAGTGCTTTTTGACTCTTTGGTCCGTCCAACGGGGATGTATGGCAGTCCATGCTGGGGGCCAAACTACAGATTCTCATGTTATCACGGATGATCCGTGGTAAGCCATCCAGTCCTCACCAGATCATTCGGGTCACCCCCATTACAGGCAGATGCTGTCTTTCAGGTAATCACGTATCTGTACGAAGTCAAGGGAGTATGGGGATTACACCTCTGAACGTAGCAGGCTAACTTAGCTAGCACTATCCTCTTCTATGGCACTTGCAGCAGGAGGAGACTAGAGGTGCTGGTATGCAGGCATAGAGAGATGGTTCGAGGGACTGAGGCTCCCCATGGACAGACTACCCCCATTCCAGTATAACACGGATGCTCCATTTTCTCCCCTCCTATCACACGAGGTCAACCAGGTTATTCTTGAGGATCTATTACAGCTACACACATTCCAGACTTGGCTGGGCCCGAGTGATCTTCCAGTGAAGCTGGGCTTCTACACAGATCACTTCTTACATATCACAGCGGAGGGTTTCATTGACCCCTAGGATACACTCAGATCTATTTACCCCTCTCACTTAGGATCTCTCTTTTTTTTTTGCGCAAAAAGTAGTGCTAGTTATATAACTTGAAAGCTAGAGTACAAGAGGGCCTAAAGGCCAGCGGGCTGCAATCACAAAATGGATATAGCCCGAGGAGCCAAAATGCTAATTACAAGCCTCTCAGGGCATAATCATCAGAGAGTGGACAAACAGCCACGGTGGAGGGGCGTAATGCCACTGAAGACTCTGAGCAGAGTGATGGAAGAATAGCTCCCGGTGGTCCCAATCGCGAAGGAAGCGCCGTCTCTTTTCCTCCCTACCCGGGACTCCCCCTGAATCTGATCCCATTGACCCTTGAGCGTGTGAATGATCGTGCTCCAAATGCCTGCTAGGGTCTGGGTAGCAGCAGAAGCCTGATCTCCTACGGTCTGCGCGCATCTGGAAGTCCAGATATGCCAGCCTGCAATGCTCCCTATGATCACCCAAACTGGGTGCCGAGTCATCGCTCCTACATCTGTCTCTGTCAGATGCCAAGGGAAGCTGTCCATGTATGCCCAAGTGGCCTGCGTGATGAAGAAGACTGGATCCTGCCTAGAGAACTCATAAGCCAAGTGATGTCCCATCTCGGTGCTGCACCAGCAAACGGCTCCCCAAGCTCGGGTGCAGCCCTCACTAAGATCCCCATGACTCCCTTCCAAACTGTATGCGCATGTGAGCAGCTCCAAAGGCAGTGCTTCAAGGACTCCTCCTCCTGAAAACACATCTGGCAGTGCCCCTCCTGCCCCATCTGCCTCAGCCAGCTGCCAACTGGTAGCCCCTTGTGTGCCACCATCCAAAGAAAGTAAGAGATCTTCCTAAGCCACCAGCTTGCCCAAAGAGTCTTCCAGAATGTGCGAAGAAAGACCAGAGATATCCCTTGGGCATACCAACTATGTGCCTATGTGGGTAGCCCGCGCTGGAGAGCCGCAAGAGCATGCCTACCAGTACGCGCACTGTAAGAGAAGAAGGGGGTAGGGTTCTCTGAGGTCTCCAATGGTGGCCAGCGCCACTCCCCTGGGTCCCCCTCCACCTCTGTCAAGGAACGGCCCTCCCATATCCAGAGTCTCCAGTCCTGGTCCTGCATAATCAGGGGGTCTATATGCCACATTTTCCCTTGCAGTCCTACAATGCGAAGGCGCTACCAGGGGAGCTGGGGGTCGATCACGGCCTCTCTGCTCTGGAGGCGGCTATCATCGGCGACAGAGAAGAAGTGGATCGAGGAGTCCGAGAAAAGGCCTGCAACCACCAAAGGAATGCCCCGGGGTGTGAGCTGTCCTAGCCACCTCTCATCTCCCGGGAAGAGCTATCTGGTGACCATGGGAATCCTCCAACCTGCAAGAATGGTAGCATCAATCTCTGCTCGCCGAGCCTAGATCCCACGTGCCGTACCTACTGCTGCTGCCAGCTCGCCTAGGCTCAGCTGAATGTAGACGTCCCTCCAAACTCGAAGCGAGCGCACAGGCCCACGCGCCCAGAGCGCCCAAAGGATATGGAATCTTTCTCCAAGGTAGCGACCTGTATCATCTGTCACCTGGCTACTCCAAATCAGGGGCTGTCTGTCTATCTCCTCACGGCAGCTAGGGGGAACCTAGGAGAGGCTGTGTCGCAACTTCCTCTAGACCGAGACGAGGCTACGGAGGAAGGGGGAACGGGGCTGAGTCGATGGGGCAGAAGTGAAGATCCATCGGATAGATGGCTGCCAATCACCCCCTCTCTTGGGGGTACATGCGCTGAGACCATGCTGAAGCAAGAGCTTCCACATCTACCCTCCTGGGGTCGGACCGCGGATGACTAACTTGCCAAGTAGTGCCTGACTCTGCAATTCTGGATCTATGATGCCAAGGCCACCCTCTGTCTGGGGGAGAATGACCGTCCGCCAGGCGACCCGGGCTCTGGTGGTGCCGGAACCATCTGAGCCAGACCAAAGGAAGTTCCGCACCAGTCTCCTCAACTGGGCTACACATGATCTCAAGAAACACCAACAAAAGGCCATATACCAAGCGGTGGCAAGAAGGACCTGGTTGACCACAAGGGCCCTGCCTGCCAAGGATAGCCAAGCCGTGCTCCACAAGGCTAGCTTCCGTCGTATGGAGGCTAGGACCGGTAAGAACTGCTGAGCCGACGTGATGTCCAAGCCTACCTAGAATCCCAATTAACGTGTCGTCTGTCCTCTAGGGATCCAACGAAACCCCAGGAAAATACCCCACTGTGAGCTAGCTCCCGGATCCGTAAGAAAACCGACTGACTTCTGCCAATTGATTTTCGCCCTAGCGGCTAGGCAAAAAACCTCTAAGGACAGTCTCACTCGCTCCAGTGACTCGATATCATCCTGCACATATAGGGTTGTGTCGTCTGCATACTCGGAGTCCAGAAGTTCTGCATCGTCTTGAATAGGGAGACGCATCCCGTGAAGACCAATTGTACGGGCTCGTAGGAAGTGGGTCATGGCCTTCGTAAAAAATAGGAAGAGGTAGAACACAAGCGGACAGCCCTGACGCACCGAGCGCTCGAGAGTGAATCCCCCATCCTGCCGCTGATGATAACCCGGCTAGAGACCGACCTGTAGAGGCTAGCAATATCTTTGATCCACTCGTCCGGGAAACCGAACCAAGAGTGTACCTTTCAGTCTACCCTGTCATACGCCTTCTCAAAGTCAAGAAGTATGGCAAGGTGCTGGGCCCACTCCGTCACCTTTGAGAAATTGAAGATGTTGTCCAAAATGCTGCGATCTTGGACAAAACCAGTCTGGGTGTCATGGATCAAGTCGTGTAGCAGGGGGCGGATGCGGCTACTGATCATCTTGGCGAGGATTTTGTAGGCAATCAGGAGGAGGGTGGTAGGGTGCCACTGTCTGATCTCCTAACCGTCCCCCCCTTTGGGGATGAGGCATATCAAGCCTGTCGCAAGGCTCTCTAGCATTTGTCCGCTCGAGAAGATATGCTGGAAGGCTGCGAGAAAGGGCCGGTGGACCTACTCCCAAAAGGTGGTGAAGAAAGCTCTTGAGAGGCCATCCTCACCTGGGCATTTCTGCCCATCAATAGCGCTCACCGCATCCTGCATCTCTGCCACGGTGAACGGGGCGAGAAGGGAATCACTCATGCTAGGCTGCACGAGCAGCGGTGTAAACCTCCACACCTCCTCCCTGCATAGGCGGCCACGAGGGTCTGGGGGCTCCTACTAGAACAGGGATCTGTAGAAATCTGTCGCCAAGTCCCAGACCTCGTCTAGATCTGTCCTGACACTACCATCCTGTGCTCTAAGAGATCGGAGCTGTTGCCCTGCTGACCTTTGACCATGAGTCCTGAAGAACTCTCTGCACATCCTGTCGCCTTTCCTAGCCCAGAAGGACTCGGAAGCATGAAACGAGAAATCTGAGCGTCGTTGGGTGATCTCCTCTAGCATGGCTCAGGCCCGAACCTCCTGCCGTCTGAGCTTCTCAGAGCCTGGAGAAGACTGCTGCATCCGCTGAATCGAGGCGAGATCTCGTCTGAGACCCTTCTCCTTCGCCCACCACTGCTGCCTGACTTGAATCACCTCCTGCTAACAGATGAGACTAGACTCGGCAAGCACCTGAGCTACCTGTGCTGCCATATCCCCCGTGGGGTCCTAATCCTACTCCCACAAGTCCACTATCCTACTGTGAACCGCTGCTCTGGAGTAGATGGAGTCTAGGATCCGGCATGAACGTGGAGGTGAGGAGTGAGAGACTGAGTCCAAGACTAAGATGACTGGGACATGGTCTGAGAGTGTCGTCCCTGGAACCACTCCTGACTCTCCATCTCTGCCAAGTGCCCAATTGCTGACATAGAAACGGTCCAGCCGCTCCAGAAGTCTGCCTCCCTCCCTCCTGTAACCCCAAGAGAAGTCCAGACTCCCTGTCCATCTGTGAAAGGAAGGCTCCCTCCACCTGTCCCGACCTCCCACTGCGAACAGGAAGGAGTCTCAATCTGCTTGCTCTACCTGAGCTATACCGAGGAACTCTGGGCCTCATCCCTGCTGATCCTCTAGGGTCTCAAGGTTGTTGAAGTCCCCTCCTACAATCCAAGAATCCATCTCTGGCAACAAGTCTGTCAAAGAGCTCCAAAAAGCGGCTCTCCGTCTGAGGTCGGTCGGGGCATAGATATTGAGGATGCCGATACGGGATCCCTCAATATTCAAGCCCACCCAAAGTGCACGTCCTAGGATCAGAGTGCCAAAACCCCACACATGCTGAACTAGAGAAGCGTTGATGGAGGTACAGACACCCCCGCTCCTCCCCTGCTCGCCAATCGAAGGTTCCCAGTAAGTGTGGGAGCGTCCTGTGAGGACCTTTCCACAAATACTGGTCTGAGAAGCCGAAAGCTTGTGTTCCTGCAATAGGAGCACATCTACCCTTCCCACCAAGGCTGGTTGGAGCTCCTGTCTAAGCACCATCTTCCTGGGGCCACGGGTTCCTGATGAGTGGAACCCATTGACGTTCCAAGAGATAATGCGTATACTCATGAGGGAAGGTGGGCCACAAACAGCAGTCTGCTTGCGGCCGATGTCGAGGTGGTCGGAGGATGTCCAGTGTGCAGACGAAGGCGCTTCTGTGAGGGTTTCGAAGGAGAGGCCAGATCATCGAACCCATCCTCTAAAACCTTCAATAGAGGGGAGAGGCCCTTCATCCCATGGCGGTAAGCTCTCTCTAACAAGCTCGACGCCTCTGCCAGGGAAATACTATAGAAGCCTGCTACCTCTGAGGTCCTCCACAGGCGGAGACCTTCCGCATAGACCCACTCCAGAGGCGGCCGAATAATGACCAAGAGGTGCAATCGTTTGGCGCTGTGGTGCCATCTCAGACGAACGTCACCCTCCTTCCAATGCTGCTGAAGAAGCTCCGCTGCTCTGCTACTGATCCAGTCCTACACCTGCGCCTGGGACTGATCTCGTATCGTCTCACAAACATTTTCATTCGTCCATTGCTCATTCCCGTCACTGGTGATAGTGAAGGAATAGCTAGGACCATCGTGGGAGGCAAGGACGGACACCTTACCCTCCGCCCCCTTGCGGAGGAAGAAGATGCTGATGTCTAGGCATGAAGGGAAGGAGCCAATACCCGCTGCATCCAGATAGTCCCAAGGCCCTGCTCGGTAAAACTCCAAAGGTAGAGCTCTAGGAGCAGCCCTTGGGTGTGGGGACGAGGATGAGGAGTCTGAACCAGAGAGAGGGGTGCTGGGCTTCTGCGAAGAAGGGCCTCTCCCCTCCGCCGGGCCAGGAGGGATAGGCGCGGGGGAGGTCTGTGCTGGCTTCGGGACTGCAGGTGGCTCAAGCGGAGAGGGGGGTTCCCTCTGGATCGTGCTCGAGGAAGAGAGGGGAGCAGAAACCACCGGTGCTGGGGGGGATCCTGGAGGGGGTGGAGGTCGAGGGACCGACGAGGAGGGGGAAGGGGAAGGAGGGCGGGGTGAAGGATGAGGGGGAGGCTGGCTGATCTTCTCCTTCCCTTTCTCCTTCCCCTTACCGGGTTGCTACTGATTGGTGACCAGAGGGGGGGGCTCTTGCTGTAGATGGGAAGGCTTTTTTGGTCCTGCTTTGTTTCCTTTCCGTTTTCTCTGGACCTCAGTCCAACCTTCCCCTTCGGGAGGGGGTGGCGATGCCTGGTTGGGGGGATCCTGAGTTGCCTGGATGGGGGCCTTCTGAGGTTCTGTCCTCGTGAAGCGAGGGCAAGAGCGCGCCTGGTGCCCGAAGCCATGGCATCTCAGACACTGATTTGGGCGACCAGTGACCATAATGCGCTGCATCACCACACCCGTGTCCGTCTCGATCTCGAACTCCGAGGGGATACTCTGCGAATCTAAGACTGCCACTTTGACACACGGCACCCCTTGGGCTGCCGTCACATCAACGTAGGTGTCTTGCATGGGCCAACCAAAGTGCGCCCCCAGGTCCTTGATGATCGGGCGAAGCTCAGTTGCGAGGCCTGGGAAGATGAGGGTAACTAGATGGCGAGGAATGCGGAAGCGGGCATCGAAGTCCGCTACACTGAAACCCCTATACCATGGGACCATAAGAATGATCTTCCCATCCACAGAAGTAGGGGATCGCCTGACCATATCGCTCGCAGCCTGTGCTGAGGAGAGCTTGAGCCAGAAGATACCACGTCCCATGAGTGCAACCTCCTCAATGTGGTTGTCCTCAAGGTAGAGGGTGGACTGCAACCAATCCCTGATGTCTGCTCGTGAAGGGGAGTAGCCAATGACTCTCCCATAAACAGATGTCTCGGAGAAGTCCGTGGCGGCCTGCTTCACCAAGGAGACCTGGTGCTCTGTCAGTGTTACGTGGTAGGCTGATGGAGGGGGGGTCCGTATGGGCCACCGGTTCCGAGCTCGTGGCCGCCATACCGCACCGACAAACTGCGAACGCTCCAAAGTCGGGGGAAAGAGAAGGAAACAGCAGAGACGAAGGAGGGGGGGAGTGGTACGGAGGCGGGGGAGGGAAGAGGGAGGGATGGAGAGGTACGAGGAAGCGGGGGGGGGAGAGGTGGTGACGAGGGAGCGGGTGGCAGAGGGAAGGAGGAGGAGAGGGGGGGGGGGGGGCAGCACAGCGCAGGGAAGGGGAGAGGAAGGGGGAAAGGGAGGAGGTGTGGCAGTGCCGCACGAGAGGGGGTGGGGAGGAGAGGCGAGGAAGGAGGGGGAGGGGGGGGCAGCGTTGCGCCGCAGCGGGGGGGGCAAGAGGGGGCAGAGGGAGTGGTAGCGCAACGCGAGGGGGGGGAGGCAGGGGGCGAACTGAGAGCGGAGAGGGGAGGAGCGAAGCAGGGGAAGCGGGGAGGGAGCGGAGAGTGGAGAGGGGAGGAGCGGAGCGGGGGGGACGACGGACGGAGGGGGAGGAGAGGGGGACGGAGGGCCACGACGGGAGGCGACGGTGAGGGAGGAGGGGAGGGGAGGGCCGCGCAGCGCGAGGGGGGGTAGATGGGAGCGAGGGAGGGGGGGGCATTCGTAGGAGCTTAGTATCATATGCGATCAGCCTTAGGATCTCTCTTAGCCAGTTCCGGGTCTCTTCACATAGACTTCATATCGAGAGCGACAGAGCAAAGCGACTACCCAGGGAGAGGCGCATATGCACTTTGTGTGACATGCAAGAAGTTGAGACAGAGGAGCACTTCATCTTCAAGTGTCTTGTTTACTATGAGATCCGCGGGCATTTCTACTGCCTCTTCAAAGACAGCTATGGGGTTTTGGCTCGATTCATCTCCTACCCAGACCAGCGATGTTTGGCAAGCTTCGTTGGTGAGGCACTCAGACTCCGCGAGAGGATACTTCGAGCACAGAGACAAGAGCAAACTTCTTCCTTGGCTGATCCCTGATGTCTTGATGGTGATGATGATGATGATGATGATGAGATAGTTGACTACTGACATGACATGACTATGTTGTATTTAGGATTTAGTACTGACACTCTGCATATTTTGCATTTGCATTGGTGTGGATGCTCGTTTAGTAGCTCCACCACCATAGCTCGTTTGTACAAGGTTTTTCACTGTCTCATAGACCCATCGGTCTTCCGAAGACTTTAATAATCTCTCTCTCTCTCTCTCTCTCTCTCTCTCTCTCTCTCTCTCAAATCTAAATGGACCCTTTACAATTGTGTATCGCTTCCTACAAAGAGGCCAAATTGCATTCCTAACTTAGAAAGCATAAGCATACTCAATCAAACACTTTTAGGAGAAAGCTAATCAAATACAATTAAATTACTCGATTGAGAGATAAATGCACGCTTGCTTGTGCAAAGACGAGAAAATCTATGGAATTGGGAAGTAATCACTCCATATTTAGCCATATCAGAGAGGTTTGAGTCAATGTGAGGCATTTGTGCGATTCTCAACATAGCATACTCATGTTGTTATCGTTTATCATAGATATCAACTTCTAAACCTAAGGAAGATTGAGTAATTAATGCTAAGGTCCAAGAAAAAAGCTTCCACTAGCTGTACAATTAAGTTCACAAAACTCTGAAGGATAAATTCCTCCACCAAAAGAGTTTGGATCTTTGTACATAAAATCTTTAGAGTTTTGGAGTGTTTGGGACAAATAAGTCATCTATGAATCTCCTACCTGACTTGTTTATGAAGATTAATTGGACAAGTGTCACAACAGATTAAACGCTCCATAAATTCAAATTCATAATTTAAAAGGTAGAAGTTTGCTAAGAAAACAGCAAAATTAGTGCCCATTGGAATACCAATGCTTTGTTGAAATAAAGAATCTCCTAGAGCTATGAACAAATTATCTAGGAGGAAGTTCAACCAACAAAGCACATCTTCAACAGCTACAACTTTTGTGTACCTTTTCTTTTTCAAATTCAGGTCTTGCTTTTTAGATTTCATCCAACAAAAATCAAAATGCAAGGCTGATTTTTAAACTCTTAAAACTTTACATAAGTCTATCTTAGTGTAGTGTGTATGTTTCAAGCAAGATTGGAGTACACTTCCCTTCTAAACTCCGAGAGGAGTTGAAAAAGTTTATGATTGGTATAACTCCCACCGAAACCTTCAAAATCCAATGGAACATCAGCTTCTCTCAATAGGTTTCTCCAAAGTTCATGAACAGTTGGTAAAATGGCCTTGAAGCAATACCTCAACCACTTTGAGACATCTGTTAGAGAAGTCTTACAAACCGCTGCAATGAATCTAGGTTTCTTCAGATTTTTATGAAACTTCCAGGCTGCACAAAGATACAATACCACAGTATATACAATAGGGAGCAACTGAATTAAGTAAGTCACCAACAATTCTCATTCTCCTTATGATTTCTACTCCCACCTGGCACATGGGAAAGCCTCAACCTGATGTTTCAACACCACACACACACACACACCCCTTTTTTTTTTTGTGAAAACTTTGAGTGCTTTATATTACAATACAGCTATGCCAGAAAAAACTGGTAAGCTGAAATATTACATAAAGAGAAATTTTCCATGTAGGACAAATATACATCTTGATCTATGCAGTGAGTTTGCAGACAATCGAAGAGCGATTGCTGCAAAGAACGTCAAAAGAAAAAAGGAGAAAAAACTGGATCACCAAAGACTATGTGGTGTCTAGCTTTCCAGAGAGTCCAAAGTGCCCAGTAGCCAATCCAAATGAAGAACAAGTCAAAATCCGGCCGTCTAGGAAGAATCCCAAACAACCAGAAAAGCTTGCCAAAAGAAGCTTGAGAGAATCTCATTCTCAATCTATGCCGAAGGATCTCCAAGAAACTCCATGTCACACACACACACACAAAAAAGCAAAGGTGTCAAGCCCATGTAACATTCAAGGCTGAAATCAAGCCTTCGTGCATGATCTTACACATGGACAAACCCAATTTAATTTAAGGCAAATAGTAGATTAGGGCAAAGATTGGAGTAAATAGTCAGTCCCTATGGAGTAAAGATTAAACACTTCATTTAATCTTTAAACACTTCATTTAGGTGCAACGGAATAGGTGTGTGGAATCATTGTGGACGAGCTATAAAACTCTTTCCATGGAATCTTAGATAAGCATGATAGCCATTCAAGATAATGTATACATCAGAAACTGTTAACAGCACATATTATAGTAGATCCATGTTTGATAGCACTTTACTACTGAAAACAATTGGCTTTCAGTTCAGCAGGTTGAAATGCAAAACCTTGGTGAAGGAGGACCTGATTCGCTAAAATATTGAGGTTCTGATTGCTCGATGGTGTACTGGCCTTCCTGTGTTAGTACTTCATTTGTTTCCATGATGTTCTCCCTAGTCAAATCCAACTGGCCTGAGCGTTTAGACTTTGAGCTAGAATTGTGCATGCTATTTTTTTGAGGCAGGACACTCTCTGTAACATCTATAAGATGATGGATAACATCAACCTGATCCATTTCCATACTTTCTTCCATCTTTTCGAGTTCCACTCTTAGCTTGTTGTTTTCTTTTTTCAGAACCTCGTCAAAACTCAGACCTGGATAGCTCCGAGAAAGGGATTTCTCCAAGACACGGGCATCTCTTTCAGTGACCTCAGGCTTCAAAATTGCCTGATGAACCTTCATTTCTTCCTCATCCAATGTATATGTTCGCTGATCATTCTCTATGGCCCGCAAACGTTCCTGGAATGTTGATCAACATCATGATTACAACAAAATAATGGGTCCTCTCTCTCTCTCTCTCTCTCTCTCTCTCTCTCTCTCTCATGCTGAAGGAGAGTGGCTGAAATTCCCTTACAGCCTTCATATATTAACTGATTGATAGGACACCTCACAAAAATGGACATGATTTGTTTTGTATAACAAGATTTCAATCGTACGCACAAAGACGGACCTCCAGACAAGGCAGAATCACTACATTTATCTCCAGCTAAGATATTAAGAAGTTATATTGCAAATAGATTTTTTGCCATGTACAGGAAACCTTTGACATGCAATACCATCCAGCTTCGTCCTACATGTCCTCCTCCTCCACCTTCACTCTCTCTTGCCCTCCGCATGGTTATATCTTTTCGCTCTGTTCTCCTGCAGCCTTCACTAGCCCCTTCATTTCAGTTCGTTGCTTGTGGGCCAACTGGGCCCTTGCACAGGCTAGAGACCTTGGTCGGTTGGGCTGACCCAGTCAGGTCCAGGTGGTCAGCAGTATGCCAACTTTATTCCATTGACCGAGGTGGCCAACCCAGGCAGCTAGGCATACTTCATCAAGCCACTCACAGCATTTGGAGATCGTGCTTGAAGGAGTGTACCCGTGGAATAGCTGAATTTGAAGCAACATGTCTTAGTATTTATGCGTCCTAGGGACATCAGGATCCGGCAGTTGCATGCAAAAAGGATTTTTCTGTTGCAAGATGAAACCTTGGGAGGGTATTGCTAGCATTGGCTCTATTTGCAACCAAGGCTGCTTCCAGAATCAATCCATGTCACATGCATCCCTCATTTCACAATCTGATTATGCTTCCTTTGAAAGGGAACGGTGTGCAGCTGTGCACGTCTTGAAGTTAGAAACAGTACGGGTCAAGATAGACAACAATTTCTTGAGCAGTTCTTCCGACAGCAACTCATTCAGAGTGGGCATCTAAACTGGTTCTATAGTTTGAAAGTCTTGCTATGAATACATGCTGCGAGACTCTGTGCTATGTGTGTCTCTTTGTTTGCAATAAGAGTTGCCGATATGTGTCTCTTTGTTTGCAATAAGAGTGGCCGAACCAGACTTTAGGCTACGAAAGAGATTCTGGGGTAGTAAGAACCCTTGAGGCTTGTCAGGCCAGCAAGAAGCTGCTGTTTGCATGGTGTAGATGAAACGCCCATTCAATGCACTGCCTGTTTCACCAATCAGCAGTTCAATAAGCCCCTGGACAGAGGCCGCTTGATTTTCAGGAAAGGGCAGCTGCAGACAGCGATGACTCTCGGAATTTTTGCCCATCTCCTCAATCATCGAGCTCGAAATTGGCTACAGTGCCATTTTTCTAGCTTCCGAAGTTATCACATTGCCATTTTCCAGTGATGGGCCGAACGGCTCCTGGTAAAACTCTGCACAGGAAAGATATCTGCCATGCTGTCAATCTGGGCAGCCCTGGATAGATGCCTCACAAGAAACAAAATACAGAGCCAAAAGGAACGCATAGTCCTCATGTCGACCAGGTGATGCTAGCCTGAGGTTTAGTCCAACACGTGGAGCCGTTTTGAAGGAGACACCGTCTCTCCCCTCTAATCAGACACCATCTAGTTATTAGGATGCACAGAAAGACGAGGCTTATAAAGCCTCACCAAAACAGCATTTCGTTAGGACAGATGCGCGCTCGCTCGCTCGTACTCGCTCTCTCTCTCTCTCTCTCTCTCTCTGTCTGTGCTGCAGCGCTGTCTAGGTACCATCAAAATGCCAATGGGACATGATCTCATGATGCAGAAGTAAAATACCATAACACTCACCCGGTTATTGTCCACGAGAGTTATGAGAGGTATCAGCCGAAGTAATCTGTCGATCTCGTCTTGCCGTTCTTTAAACTGGGAAACAGTGGTCCAGCCCAAAGCAAGCAGGTACAAGTAACTCTTGTCTTTGCAGCTATTGACAAGAAGGTAAGCCTTCCGAAGGGCCTCTTCCAGTTCCTCCAGTGGCTCCCGAGTTTCAGGCCACTCTTTCAAATCTGAGAGCTTCAACTGCTGGAGCAAGTTTCCTATCATCTTCAAATGTTGTGCAAACTGCTTGCAGTTCTGCTTATGCATACGGGCGTTGTTGGCTGCTTGCACGATCAAAGCTATGAGTTTTAACGAATCTATACCAGTGATTTGGACCAGGTTGGCAGCATCCCCTATAGTAGTCCAGTTAAGACTGGCCATCTCTCAATGGAGGCAGCCCCCTCCTAAGCCTCCTGCAGAGCTCAAAGCACCCTGACGTCCATTTTTGGCCTATACAACTTCGCGAACAATTTGAAGCGTCCAGATAGGTGAGGATCGCAAACGAGTGAACTCCAGCTAGCCCGTGGTGATAAAGAGTCTCGATAGTCGCATCCCTTTGATAAGTTAGATATCATTAGACTGGACTACTCTGATAGAACTCCCTGAATATCTGTTGCAACCCAACGAACGGAACCACGGCGTTGCATTGTAGGCGATTGAACGTGATCTGCATTTGCAAAAACTGGCCGCCTGAACCTTAGGCTTGGCAGTGAAGACGTTTCTGCAACATTTCCATGCAGAGCATATCCGGGCACGTTTCGTCTAAAATGAGCATGGAGAACTCAAGCAGGGAAAGGAAATGGGACTGTGGAGTGAAAGGATAGCGCAGCTAGCAACATTGTCGGGTGGTGAAAAGGCGAAGGAACTGTGTCACGTTGACAGGCAAGTAAGAACCCGGTAACAACTAGTGATCGACGGGGCAGACGGAAGGTCTGCATCTGCAGAAAATTGTGGGAGCAGACCGTAAAAGGGTGCTGAATCCAAAAGAAGCGAAGCCGTGCAGAGGAGGTGGAGACTAGAATAAGGCTGGGAAAAGGGCGAAGGGTATTGGAAGGAGAAGGGATGAGGAAGAAACTGCATGTTGGAGCTAGTTCAGTTGGTTGCTGGCTGCTGGCTGGAGCCGTTTGGCCAAATCAGTGTCACGTTGTTGTTGTTGTTGTTGTGTCAGGGGACAGCTTGAGTCCAAAGGCCGCCAATCTTAGGGAGTGAATAAATCTCACTGTCTCAAGTAACGATTCCCCCAAAATCTTAAGCATCGAGAATCGAGATTATAAGCTCTCGATCGAGATTGGAGAACTTATATTAGACTCTTTCCAAAGTGGCTGCTACCATGTTTTTGCTTCCCTCTTACGAAAACCTGGGCTGTCACACACACCTTGTCAACTCATCATCCTCTGCGTTTCGCCTTGCTTTCATACTAGCCTGTACGTACTCACCCTTGTTGTCTTCACAGATACAACACACACACACACACACGCAGTGTCCGGCTCCTGCCACCCTCACCCAACGCCTCCCTTCGCCCCCACCTGCTGCCTGCCAGCGTTGCCCTCCTGTGACTCCTCCCCGTGCTCCCCAGCTTTCCCTCCTCTCTCTCTCTCTCTCTCTCTCTTTTTCTCTCTCTCTCTACTGTGTCGCCTGCCTGCTTCCCTGCC
Organism: Dipteris shenzhenensis; assembly: GCF_047967505.1. Lineage (NCBI taxonomy): Eukaryota > Viridiplantae > Streptophyta > Polypodiopsida > Gleicheniales > Dipteridaceae > Dipteris > Dipteris shenzhenensis. The sequence continues at coordinate 39,730,484 of NC_141621.1, forward strand.
CATTGCCATAGGCTTTCTTTATAGCCATGACGCCGTGCCTTCACTCCTCACTGCCCTCTCCTTTACTCTCTCTCTCTCTCTCGAGTCTCGAGTCTCCACTTTGCAGTCTGCCTTCTTCGCTGTTCCTTGCCATCGGCTTCTGGATCGCCATGACGCACATTTCAATTTGCTCCCAGTGCCATAGCCATGACGCACATTGTCTTCACCACGTGCAGTCCACCTCGTCTCTTGGAAGTTTGGACCTCTCCTTTTCATCGCCTCGCATCAATAGGGAATCGGGAAAACCTTCTCGGCTCCGGAGTCCAGCCTAATCGTTCAGGAGCGCATCCCAAAACCCTTCGAATGACATGCCTCCAAGTCCACTCACATGGACGTTTCGGCAACTATGACATTGAAGATTTTGACGTGATCCCGATTCCCAAGGATCATCTCACTTAACTAGACCACATCAAGAGTTGGGAATTCTAAGACACATGTGTCCATCACCACCTTCTCTAGTCATGCCCTTAGAGCTCCCTTTTCCCTATTGTATTTTTAATTTTGAGTAATAAAATTTTATCTTTTTACTCTCAAAAAAAAAAGAGTTGGGAATTACAAAATAACATCTCCAATGACTCATCCCAAGGAGTTGTTACGGCTTACTCCTAGGCTAGAGATGGGATTTTCATCCACACACTATCTTTGTAAGGCAATATTGACAAGGCTAGGGTAGGTAAAGACTCAAGCAAGTAGTGGGTGAGTACTCAAAAAAAAAAAGATTAAATGCGACATGATCTCAATAACATAAGGACATTTAGGGGCACATGGATTTTTGCTATTATAAGGTACCTTCACACTTTTCATGGTCTCAATTTCATAATAGTCTTAATGGCTCCCACATTGATTATCATTGAAGGTGGGTTGTAATTATAGTGGTGGCTCATCTTTCACTCAACCATAAGCACCAACATGTAAAAAAGACACATTGTTCGGTTCTCGTTTATCGATTGTTCTTTCCTCACTTTAAGATTATCAATTTGGCTACAGTGCAGGATAGGCTACAAGTAGAGTGCCCCACGTGGTTAGCCATTTAAATTGTAGTTGGGTCAATTTTTTTAGGGGTGGAGCCCCCCATTAATATAAGCCAACACATTTCAATAATAATAATAATAAGCGACACCGTACTCTAAATAGCCTATAGCAATGCTTAAGCAATGAACATTAATTTTTTCACACATGCACCTTAGGATAAACTCTCTCTCTCCCTCTCTCTCTCTCTCTCTCTCTCTCTCTCTCTCTCTCATGAGATAATGAAAGGAATTGCCCTCTCTTCTCTAAGCATGGAGCCAATATTTTTAGTCACTAGGTGCACATCAATTTTTGACTTGACTAGGAACACACGAATTTTTGTGGTTAATACTTAAAAAGTGTTCCTCCCAAGGTTTAACAACGATACAACATCCCTACTTAGAAAGTTAGCCAATTTAAACAATTGAGATATGTGGAGAAAAGATCCACAATGATGTTGTTTGCTCAGAAGTCATATTCTTGAGAACATACACTCACTCAAGGTAGGTGCTCATAATCAAGTGAGTGAGAAATCATTGCAATTATGATTGATCCTTGCCCAAAATGCTCCTTGCTTTTGGGCAAACTCTACATTCAAAAAACTTATTATCAAATTCATAGTTTGAACATATTTTGTGGTTTGATTATTGTTTACTTTTACTTGACCTGATGCAAATGCCACCTTTAGATTATTCTATGGGTACTCCTTGAAGCTTATATAACTATGGGGATCTCCTCTCATGGGCCTCTCATGCTCTCATATGAGATTGGTTTATCTTTTTTTTAATATTTACATTCACGTAAGATGGCTCGTGTGCAACGACATGATAGATTCATTAAGACACCATTAAGAAAAAGATGGTGATGCTAGCTTCCTCAAATGACTTTCTTTCTTTATGCCTCCCTTACATGCAACTCACCTCAATTCTGACTACCTTCTTTATGGTGTCCTAGTAATGCATTCAAGGGAATATGACTTCCTTTTTCTTCCCTAAGCGCTCATTTTCTTACCTCTTATGGGATAATCTAAGAACTCTACATAGGGCTTATGGGTTTGTAGCACAAGAAGCTCTGAAATCATTTCCTCTTGCCTATACTTCATAATATTGCCTCCTTTAGAGGGAATAGGGGATGAATTACGGATTCCAAATAGCACAAGAAGGTCTCAAGTGATGATCTCATCCCTAGTAAGGAATCTCTTGTTAACATTTTTTTACTATATTAAGACAATAATCCATCTATCAATTTTGAGATTTACAATACGTTAGTGTACGTATGCATATACTTGCTCTTGCCATTATTAAGAATCCACTTGTGAACCATTTTCCATAAAACTCTATGATTCGTTTAGTTGTTGATTTACTCATTTAAGCTAGGTTAGTGATGCATACAAAACAACTTGCGCTTGCCATTACTTTCCAAGCCACATGGACTTCAAGAACATATGATGCCATTAGAGTGTGCTAATAGGACCTTCTCAACCAATGTTATATTCTCTTTGACAAATTCTCCAATATCGATAGTGTGACCTTGGGTAAATGACCTCTAAATTATCCTACATTTATCTTTTAGAAATTTGTATATTCTAACATGTACTAGCTTATGCCATGATGACATAATACGAAAGAAGGAAATACCTTGAGAAAATAAGAATATTCTAGCAAGTACTAGTCTATAATTTCATGCTTACATAAGACTGAAGGATCTAAAAATGCAACACTTTATGAATATTACAAGCATTAGAGGAGAGCCCCTTGCGAGGCTACACAAAGAAGTTATTTAGATTCAAACTTCTATATAAGCCTCAAAGCACACTTTATGAATATTACAAGCATAGAGGAGAGCCCCTTGCGAAGAAAACAAATGAGCTAAAACATTCTATCAATCTCATCATGCCATGCACACTATCATAAACTTCTAATTTGTGATATCTAGATACTTAATTAAGGAGGAAAAATATGTGAAATAGTAAGTGAAAAGCATGTGATCTACACAATGCTATGCACTTTGACTATTTAAAGTCACCCTTACATGATTTTAAGAGAGATGAAAAAATAAACAACTTCAAAAGTGTATTCTCTTTGAACTTGTGATTAGCATGTGTTTGTCCTTTTATTTGAGATTTTATAGGTGGAACCAATATAGTGTCTTTGTTTTAAACAACACACATTAAACTTTGATATTGAAATTTTTGTTGAGTGGATGGGTACACTACTATGTACACATCGACCTAACAACATGATTGAAGCGTTTATATGACTGAATTCATTCCTTATTTCTTAGGTGGACATTTACAATGTGTTGTACATCATATAAGGAATAAAAGATATAGGATCTCCCTTTTAAGATAAAAGTATTTCAACCAATAAATGTTTTTTCAATTTTGTTTATATGGATAAAATTATTCGTATTGCTCTCAATCGCTTCCTTTTGTGAAAGATACTTTGGGAATTATCTAGTTATATATAAACTTGTGATTCTTCACAAGGCAATATTTTGTGAAAGTCTCATTTGCTTTCATAACATTTAGAAAATGTAATGCATTACATGTTTTGTAAATTTTAATACCTTGTGATTGAAAATACAAGTATGCAAATGAAGTGATTGTAGTTTGTTGTTAGAATCTAGGCTTGTAGATTGTAGTATGTGTTATGCAAAATGCTATTTTGTTCTTTTGATAAGATAATGCCATAAGGTAAGGCTTGGGGCCATGTAAATGAATTAAGGCATGGCCAACATAGCTCCTACAATTATACTCATGTTCTAATTTATTTATAAGGAACACCACCCTCGCATGCATTTTGTGTTTATATCATAAAAACAAGGCAGTACTCATGAGCTTGCAAAAAAGATAGTACTCATGATATCATTTATGAGATAAAGAAAGATTCAAGATTTTGCCCCCAAAAAAAAAATTTTGATTAAGTAAAAATAGGCTCATGATCATAGGGTTCAGTAATCCAAAGCAAGTTAATTCCAAAACCTATTGAGATCAGCACTTCATGTTGACAAGGGACAAGCTATGGGAGTCGCTTGGTTGGGAATATTACTATAAAAGATATCTCTGAGTGTTCAAGGATTATTTGAGGATTTTGATGACTTGCTTGACGGTAAGTGTCTAGACAAAATCTTGTTCCTAGGTAGCCTATAGAGTCATCCAAGCCTTGAACAAATTTTGACACATGCTCGGAGAGGTGCCAAATATACATGGCTAGTCAAGAAGAGCACCTATGCGGAGGAGCAAGGAGTTGGAAATTTCTAGTTTTGGAAGCTAGAATGGCATTGAAACTAGGGATTAAAATTCGGTGGAACCAAAGTGGAGCTAGCAAAGGGCACTTGATATAGTGAAGACTTCAAGGGTGGAGAAGGCACAGCCACATGCATGGCAAGATAGCATCAGACTACTATACTAACACAAGAGTGAACTAATCCATGAGCTTCATCAGAGGCACTCCAAGGGGCTTGTCATGGGAGAGGTGGTGGCATGAAGATTTTGAGAAATTTCCTTTAGAAGGCCATGATTTTTTAGTCGTCCAACGAATCTTGTCCATGAGTTGAGCCACGAGCTTGTGTAGTTGGTTTGGATGGAGGTAGAGGTCCAACAAGATTTTTTGGAGGCTTAATAATGGGAACATATGCATATGGTGGAGATTCAAGAGTAGTGTTAACAAGTTTGGAGAAGGGACTCCAACTGAAGGACCGGGTTTGTCTTCCATGCAAGAGTACTAGATCTGTTTACTAAGGCAAGAGTACCAAGATAGGGTACTTGGCCAGTAGTCAACTTATGTCTCATACATAAATTAGGGCTAAGTTTATAGTGTACCTGGCCCTTGTTGACTGCTTGGAGTTGGGAGTCAAAAATTTTATGGCAGTGCTTGAGCCAATTAACTGCTATCTTATCCTCATAACTAGAAATCCCTTTACAAATAAGGGTATGGTGGATGTTACCTGTGCTTTTCTTCACGCCAATTTATTTTGAGAGGAATCTATTGATTCACAGTTTTGTTGATGAGGTACCCTTGGGAAGTCAAGTAGCTTCCCTCCTCAAAGTACTAGTCACAATGCATGTTGCTTGGCATGGGTGCTGTTTTGGGACCTATTGTTGGACCAGGAGATGACAAGAAGACTTGCTATAGTATAAGCTTGTTGATACTATGGTCAATGGATGTGTAGGATTTTAGGAGTTCCTCCATAGCTTTTGTGTCCCATGCTTCCTCCCATGGAAACTTGGCAAAAAGGCAAAGATCTTTGTGCTTTATCATAATCTTCATTGTATTGTTAAACTCCACTAGGTGCAGGTTGAAACACAGGGAGTAGCTTGCCAATGATAGACTAGACATCCCAAGGGCTTCCCTGTAGCTCAAGGGAAGAGGATGCCATAGTAGCAGTGATGGTGAACTATTGACATAATGCTAAAGATGGAGATAGAGGCAATGAGGTCGTATAAGGCTTGAAAATACAATAAAAAGTGTTATAGAAAAGAATTTGAAATCATGTGCCATCAAATTAATGGCTACACTTTATGCCTCGACTAGAGTGCAGCACTCCATGTCCATAGTATGATGATGCTTAGTTAAGTCCTCATTTAGTGCCTTTCCTCATAAGGTAATCCCTTATGCACACTTGGTCTCATCAGCCCACCAAGAAGGTCGATAGGGCTTTACTCAGCTTCCCATTAAAGAGCTTGAGGATTACCTCACCCTATAAATCTACTAATTGGATTGTGGCATTGTTAAACACCTCAGTGAGATTGTAGCCAAATGCACCATAGGATTAATGGATGCATGTGACACCATGATTGGAGTAAACTCCATGTCCACAATATGATGATGCTCAATTAAGGCCCGATTTAGCACATCTCCTCCATGTGGAAATCCCTCATGTATTCTTAGTCTAATCACTCCACCAAGTAGTTTGACACTTAGTAGGGCTTCCCTCGGCTTTTCCATGAAAGAGATTGATGATTACTTTCCCTGCAAATCAACTAAGTCAATTATGCCATTTGCTGCACACCTCGATGAGCTTATGAGGCCCGAGAGAGGTCTTAATCCTTTCAGAGATTTGTGAGAGTTTTTTTATTCCTAAGAGAGAGAGTACCTTGTTTTGAACCAATTCAAGCAACTTGCAAGCAACCTCTACAAAGCAAGGAGCTCTAAGAAAAAACAACATTACCCATGACTCACATCAAGAGCTGGGGTGGTAGAATCATGACTATCAACCTTGCAACTCAAAACTATACATGCTAGTTCTATTCATGGTGATGAAGAGTGGCTCTAGCGATGTCCAAGCACCTACAGTACAATAGACAACAAGCTGCAACAATGGTCTCAAACACACATACTTCTACTCAAGCCAATGCGAGATGAACCATAACTCTAGAGCCAAGCGCTAATGACCAAAGCTTTGCAAAACAATGCTCTAATGAGTTATCCACAATGACCATTCAAATGATCACCACATAGCAAGGCTCCACCAACAAAAGCAAGGTGGCTCTCAGCTACTATGACCAGCGATGCCTCCAACAAACATCATGTAATGCAATGTTTCAATGACTCTGCAATCATAGCTCCATCAATGCAACGGACATCTACAATAGTGACCCAAAATGACAATTTGGCTACAACACTCATAGACAGAGCTCTAGCTTCATTGATGGAACGTCTCAAGATTCTAGAGGATCCTAAAAGATTTTGATGAAGAATCTTATCTCCAACATGTGGCCATTTCACCACCCACTAGCCTCGGCTTTGGTGGGGATTACCAGAATTCGAGCGACTGTGTTCGAGCGAGTGCTCTTGTTGATTTTTATATTCCAATTCTTGATTTATGTTGCAAAAGTATCATGCATTTTTGTCTTTTATGTTTGATGCTTCCCCATTAAATATTGAGAAAGCATTGCTCTTACTCAATTTGCCTATATGTTGAATAGAGTGGAAAATATGATATTGTCTTTGCGTATATTAGACCTTTGCCACTACAACTTTTTGCACACACATAGAGAATATGCATTTCATTTGGACTTAATATTTTCTCTTGGATCACTTGAGGAGGAAGTTCAATGAGCCTCAGGAATCCTCTCTTGAAAGGATTTGGCTAGCTTGGATCTCTGTTTCACTATTCTATTATTGCACTGACTAGGCCAAACATGACTCATTGCTAGGGGCACATTTAAACTTTCATTCTCCTTAACCACAAAGGCAGCTTTCAGCAAGTGATCCTTTTCAAGCTTTTCAATAAAATTTCTAACAAAAAATCCCACAAATTTGTTCCTATCTCTAGGTGAACAGCCAACACATGAATGATAGATTGATCCACAATCCATGTATGGGCTATAGAGGTATTGAAAAACTGTGTAAAACCTAGTACTATTGTTCACCCTGACATTGAGAATTTAGGAATATTATGTTAGAACAATCATACCAAATATAGAATAAGTCCTTATCTCACCCTGTATATGGAATATCTACAGGAGGCACATGATACATATTTTGCATGATTGTGCTACACTCCAATAAAGATAGATGTTGAATTTGCTTCTCTACTAAAGGGGAGAAAGTGCAATACTCTTAATTTTCTCAAGAGTGATCAATTTTTTTGTAGCCTTAAAATGGAAGGAAAATACCTTTGATTTTTATATACCTCATAGCTGAGGGTCAAGGCAATGAAGGAACTATAAGACATTAACTTAGGAGTCAAAAAGCTTAGAATTCTTATGCTATCTATTATAGTTGAATGCCAAACAAAGATGTACTTTACCCTACCCATCCGATCCAATATTCTTATTTGCACTACATCAATCTCCTTTATCTGTCAGTTGCTATCTCCTCCATGAAAATATAGCTTTAATCCTCTCTAGTGCTTTCTTAACATCCTTGTTAAATTCAACCTATACCACATTGAAAATGCAAAGAGAATGTACCACCATAAAAAGATACACAATTTATGAGACAATAATCCAAAAATCAACATGGAAATAAAAAAAGACAATGGTATTGCTCTCTACTTAAAGGGTACCATCCTACATTCCCTTTCAACTCCCTAGTTCGTGCATTGTTTATGACTTGGTCCCCTTGGGAATTCCAGGAGCTCATCAAATCTTCAGCATTGCACTCACAAATGTTGTCCCTCTCTCAAGCTTTAGATCGTGGCTTTTTCTTTTAGGTTCAAGGTTGAGTAGAATGTTTACATAGTGATTGAGTTGAACGTTTACATAGTGCTTGTTCAATCTACAAGCATAAAATTTCAAAACAAAATAGGTACTCCCAGTGCAAATAGATGCTCTAAAAGTGCCCTTTGTTGATATGTACCTTGAGCATACTAAAATGCACTCTTAATTTCGGTGACATCAGTTTTTAAACCCTTGACTCTAGCATATGTAATAGGTCGCATAAAATATTCAGGAATATTATGTATGCATGCGAGGTTTTGGAATATTATGAGTGCCCAAGGGACTCTTGTGTCTACCTAAGACTCTCTACATACATTAGCACAAAAGACTCTTAGAGAGTATATGTAAGATTATTACAAAGAGTTTTTTATATATTTCCTTAGATATACAAGAGTCCCACAAGTAAGAAGCATATATATGTATAGTTACCGCTATTCATGTTCAGACATTGTTGTCATCATATGTATTTCTTATCATTCCATTAGCATTGTCATCATCCTCATTGTCCTCCATTTGTTGTCCCATTTTCTCCCATAAGCTTTCCCATAGTCCCCCCTATGTACCTCCTTTCCTTGCCTCCCTTAGCTTTCCCATCATCCTCCATCTCAAGATGCACTTGCTTCCCTTGGCTCCCTTAGCTTTCCCATCATCCTCCATCTCAAGATATACCTCTTTTCCTTGCTTCCCTTAGCTTCTCATTATCCTCCATCTGAAGATGTACCTCCCTTCCGTGTGTCCCTTAGCTTTCCCACCATCCTCCATACATTCACACATGCCCTAGTATCTCTTAAAGTCTTCTTTTAGTGGGTTGGGTGCTGACATTATGAAAACAAGTGGCTACCCATTGCCTACAGTCTAGATTGATGCGGCAGGCTTTCTCTTCTTGTTCAGGGGATCATATTGCAGTAAACTCCCTTGTTTTTTGATGATCGGCTGCTGCTACTTTGCTGAACACATTTGTAGCTCTCTACCTCCCCTTTGTCCCCTCTCTCAATTCTTCGTATGCACCAATGAGCACTGGGACCATCTCCACACAAAGGTATGCGAATGCAATGGCACTCAACTGCACACTTAGCATGAGGTTCATTACTTTGACTCTCTTGCTTTCACTTTCTCTCTCTCATTCTCTACGTCTCTCCCTCATTCTCACTCTCAAACTCCCCTCATTCTCGCTTTCCCTCTCTCATTCTCTACCAACACTCACTCACTCCCTCATTCTCACTCTCGAACTCCCTTCATTCTCACTTTCCCTTCCTTACTCTGTACTAACATCCCTCACTCTTCCTCCTTCCCATTCTCATGCTTGCTACTTCCACACTCTCATACTCCGTACTCTTCCTCCTCCCCATTATCATGCTCGCTGCTCCCTCCCACTCGTGGTTCCAAGTTCCATCACTCTTGCATCCTTGGCTCTACCCTCAACCTTGTTCCACTTGGCCAAGATGGCCTCTACCCTTGGCCTTGTTCCATACTCAATGAAGTTCGGTGGCCTCCCACAACTTGGATCCATTAGGACGTCCTCCCTCCCATCACTCGACTGGATCAATTAGAGCATGCGTTGATGTCATCTGTCATAATCATTCTCAACTCCCTTTTCTAGGCAAGTCTTTGATCTTGAAGGCTCAAAAAATTTTAATAGAGGCCAAAAGCTACTTGCATTGATTGTTCTATTCCATCAAAAAAATGAGTAGAGGGAGCTTCACAAAGCGTGCAATATCGCACCCTCCATGGAGTCATCACTCATTTTTCTTGCCCTCTAAAAGCTGCTTTAAGAGAGGAATATCCATTACCCATCATGGATAATAGGCACCATACTTAAGGGCAATATACTTGGACACCTGTTTGGGCAAGTGTAAGTGTCATTGTTGGATATAGAAGGAGACCTCAATTAAATGCCACTTAAATGTCATGGTTGCATAGCAAAAAATGAGAAAATGACATCTTTTGGAGGCCACGATATCGCGGCCTCCTTGACAACCTATTTGTCCTTTTTCCCCCCCAATCAAACACTAGACGAAATACTCATGTGTCATAGAAATATAGCCGAAAAATTGAAAAATTGGGGCTTAAAGGAGACCGTGACAGCCTCCTGGATATACTCTCAAACCATTTTGTTGGCCATTTTCTTGACCACAAAGAGTTGGATTTAGCCTCCAAATGAGCCCAACAACTGCGCACCATTTTGACTTTTCTTTACTTGAATTCCCATTCAAATCAATGGAATTTTTTTGGTTGCTTGGAAGAGGTGGAGTTAGCTAATAGAAGTTAGGGTTTGAAAGCCCAAAAAGAATGCAAATGGAGGGTCCAAAGAGGCCGCGATATTGTAGCCTCCAAATAGCCTTGGTTGGCCTTTTTTTGGGCCATCTTATTGGCCTAATAGGCATCTCCATAGGGGCTTAAAAAATGGGAAAAGGGGGCACCCAAGAGGCTACGATATCATGGCCTCTTGGAAGCCCCCTTTTTCTATTTTGTGGCCCTCATGGAGCCAGAAGCATTGCCCAAATATTCCCCCTTTAAATCAACTAGCCTCAGTTGGAAAATTTCCCCCCCACCTTCTTATCCTAATAGGTGCCTTCGTAAGGTCTACAAAAATGGGAAAAGGGGGTCCTCCTAGGACGCCGCGATCTCGCTTCTCTTGGAAGCCCCCATTTCCCATTTTTGTGGCCCTTATGGAGGTTGAAGCAACGCCTAAATATGCCCCCTTTAGATCAACTAGCCTCAATTGGAAATTTTTTTTGCCATCTTCTTGGCCTAATAGGCACCCCATGGGGGTAAAAGAAAAGGGTAAACGGGGCTCCCAAGAGGCCGCGATATTGTAGCCTCTTGGGAGCCCCCTTTAACCTATTTTTTGGCCCCTATGGAGGCTGAAGCATTGCCCAAACGGTAATGGAAGAATGCCCTTTGGAGTAGCTGATGCAAGAGCAACAATCCTTGAAATTCCCTTTGAGGAGAAATCCTAAGGCCCTTTGAATGGCAAAAGAAGGTCCCACAAAGGACCAAAAAAGGGCAAAGGGGCCTCACAGGAGGCCGTGATATCACGGCCTCCTATGGAGCCCCTTTTTCCTTATTTTTGGACTTTCACATATGCCCTTTATTTCTAAAAAATAATGATTAAATGGGGCTTCAAGAAACCTGTGACATCGTGGCCTTCAATGAGTCCTCTCCACTCAATTTCTCCCCCCTCTAAAAGATGCCTTAAGAAAGGAAAATCCCATTTCTCATCATGACCATTAATCCTATTGTGGTGGTACAAGTACTTGTATGTTGATTTCCTAGATGCATGTTCGCATTCCCTTCAAAGTGACAAAGAAAATGAAGGGTCAAAACATGAAGGACAAAGCATTCCTTCATGACACTTTAGCCCCGTATAAATGCTTTTTGAAGGGGCAAAAGAATGAGCAAAGGCGGGTCTTTGGTGATCGTGATATTGCGGCCTCCAGGAAGTCCCCTTTGCTCATCTTTTTGTCCTTTGATAGGGAATTTGTAACACATCTTGCACCTTCAAATCTATGAAAGGTTGACCACGAGACTGAGATATCATGGCATCCTAGGAGACACTTTCTTTAAATTTTGGGCTATCCAAACAAGGAAAAACAAAGAAAAGCTCATGTGGGTACTACGTGGAGGAGCTCAAGTTGAGCTGCTATTTAGGAGGAGTTGCAACTGAACTATTGCGACTTAGACTGGAGGTAGGTACTTAATACTAAAGTAACATTTACCTAGTGCTTAAGACTAACTAATAAACTTGTGACTACTAACTTACTAACTAGTTACTAAGTAGTAAACCAAGACTAACTAATAAACTTGTGATTACTAACTTACAAGCTTGTAGCTTGTAAGGTTACTAATTGGATGCTACTAACAATTTATAACTATTTTAAGAACTACTATGAGGAGGAGTATCAACTGAATTTCTGTGAGACGGGCTAGAGGTAGTTACTAAATTCTTAATGATGAGGACTAGATTCATACTTAGGACTACTAATAAACTTGTGACTTGTAACTTACTAACTAGTTACTAAGGAGTAAAAAAAGTTGTAAAACTACTACTACCGACCAAACAATAGTGAAATTAGGGTCATTCTTCCAATACCATAAAGACAAGTTTCCATATGCCAATTGCCCAGGTCCATGAGTGAGCATCCCTATTAAGGCGACATGAAGTTACATGATATGATTCAATGATTTTGGTATAGGTTATAGCCTTGGGTATGCAAGTCTTCATTTGATGCAAAGATTTTGCTTCAGGTCCAAATTTGAAGACAACCTCCATCCATAATATAGGCTTTTGCAAGACATTAGCTGCAATCTATGTGCTCATTTCTTTTGTAGCAACTGTTCCCTCTAACTTTCTATCTTTGTTCTTTCTAGCTTCATATTAATTTCATAGCAAATGTTGCACTTGGAGAATGTACTTGTCTTTGATAGACTAACTTGTTTGAATATAGTTTTCCATAATCCGCTGAATGTTGATATTGACAAAGGCTTGTACTTTAACCTCTCCATTTTTTTATTGACTTCTCGCCAAAAAATATCCACTTACTTGTATATGGACGGGATGTGACCATTTGTGTCTCATGTTCCCCTGTCATCTTTGTATGGATTTTATGGGGTATTTTATCTGCATTACACTCAACAATAGTTGAATCATAGCTTTCCCAACCTCCACATGCCTCGCTCAATTTTGTATTATCTCCTTATTTCCATGCATAGCTTTTTGCACTCCAAGATCATATTGTTTCCTACACCTATAGAAAGTAGTCTTTGGAATTACCTCTATTGTGTACCAAGCCTTGCAACAAACATTCATGTTTCCTATGAAGAACATCAATCCAGTCGTATGGCCCTCAACCGTCTTGGATGTTTGTAGGTTATTGTAAATATGATTCACGCGATCAACAAACATTGACCCTAGTAATCTTGTTGCACATTCAAAAACCATTTCTTGATCAGCAACATGACAACAATGTTCCTTACAACAATCAATACTTGCAACCCTTTGGATAGCCTTGGGGGAAGTCTTCATGGCCAACCATGTTTCACTTTCATTCTTTTCCTTATTTTTCCTATTTATAATCTTACATGGTCATTTCTTTTTGAGACATTTGATGTTTGCCCCATGTAAGTCATCAGTAGAAAGGAAAAATTGTGCAATATTGTCCTCATTTTTAGAAGGTTCTCTTACCAAGGAAAAATTGTGCAATATTATCCTCGTTTTTATAAGGTTCTCTTACCAACAACCTACTCCCATCCTCCAATGTAAGTTGTTCAATTGGCCATTTTAGCAACTTCACCTAAAGACCATCCTCTATAGACTACTTGATTGCTACTAGCACCATCTAGCATAAACACTTGAGAAGTGGCTAGCCCTAGGTGATCATCCCCTAACTCTTTAAAATCAAGTGCTTTATATGGATGCACAAGAAGTATGTGACCCTCCCCTAGCTTTGTTCCCAAATGTTGTGACCATAAGAATACTTTTCTCCCCACCCAGTCATCTCTACTCTGCATATGCCCTTTAGTATCATGTTACAAGCATGTCCTTGCATAGGTCCTTAAACAAAAAAAGATTAAAAAATGAGCCATTGCTACCCCCGCCCCCCCTTGCCGATCGCTCCTACAAACTCATCTAAGGGCCTAAGACACAAGGCGCTTGGCACACGTAGAGCCGCCTACGCTACCCTGCCATGCCAATGCCACCGTCGCTACCACGCCTCCTTCCTTCGCTCTGCTAGCGTTGCTCGTCCTGCCTTCTTCAGTCGCCCGCCTCCACCTCCTTCTTTTGCCTATGCTGCCAGAGCCTCGTCTGCCCACGGCCTCTTCCCTCGCCTCCTCCATACTATGAACCTTCACCCTCCCTGCTCCTCCCTCTACCACACCTCTCAGCCCCCCTGCCCTCAACTCCTCTTCCTTCACCTTCAACGCCCCGCCTCTGCTCACGAAACTGCCCCCCCTTCTCTGACACCACCGCACGATGCCCCCCCAAAAAGAAAAAAGAAAAAAAAAGAGAGAAAACGCTAACCTATCCTAACCAGCTAACTAACTCTAGTTAGGTTAGTGTTAACCTAAGTTAGTTAGGCTAACTATAGGTTAGTTTTAACCTAGCCTAGGTTAGATTGAACCTAGGTTAACTCTAGGTTAGTTAGACTTACAGTTAGGTTAGTATAACTGAGTTGGTTAGGTTGGCTTAACATCTTCAATTAGTAGACTAACTCTAGTTATTTGAAATAGTTACATTAGTTAAAGTAACTATTTAGTTATAATAACTAGATAGTTAGGGCAATCGTTTAGTTATACTAACTGGAATTAACCTAGTTCAAACCCATCAATTGGACTTAAAGTCCATTCACACAACCTTAAGACCAAGGACCCCCCCTCCCAAAAAAAAAAGGCCAATTTTACCTCTACTTCAACCCTTCATATCTCGCCCATTTGGGAGCCAAACTGGACACGGTTTAAACCACAATTTCACACACAAAAACAAACGCTACAGAGCATTTTTCTAGCCCATTGCACACCATTTCGGCATCCCTAGCACTCGCTCATTCGCGCCCCTGTGTGGGCCTCGTTTCGTAATAATTTGCTCATATCTTTACGCCGTGACCTCCGATTAACGATCTGTCTTTACCGGCACATTTCCCTACACACGTGGGAAAATCTTAGGCACATTATTAACATGATGGTCCCTATAAGACTAAGAAAACTCTAACCCTCCAAACACAACTACATCAACACCTGCACTTGTGGGCAGAGACACCCTTTGCAACTCTCGCCCAATCTGCATGCAGCTACGCTCCAGCCAATGCCTTTGACTCCAACACTTGCCAAATTTGCATACAACTCTACTGCAACCACCACCTCTGACAATCCTCTACCCCGACTCCCTCCCTGAAATTCAAGAAATCCCTTTGATGACTCCATGCCACAACATGGCTGGACGCCATCACGGACGATGATGGGGATATTGACCTCGATGTGGAGGCTAACAATTTCTTTAATCGTAGAAATAATAACAATCAAGGCAGGCGCCCCCTGGGAAAATTGGAACTTCTAAAATATAATGGTAGGGGAGATCTAGCCCGATTCCTACAGCATTTTGATGTTGCATGCCGAGTAGGTGGAGATTAATCCCATGAAACCAAGGTGGCTTGATTTCCCGTGGCCTTAACTGATGAAGCGTCTAAATGGTACCTAGACCTTCTAGTGGAAGAGCAAGCCACATGGGACCTGCTTCAAATAGAATTCAAAAGGTGCTTTCAAACGAAGAGGCTACAAGATGATCCTGCTCTCCCACTAAGCAAGATCGAATAAGGCCGTCGAGAAGATGTATGCATGTATCTGGGCAAGATGAAAAGATTAATTGCCAAATGTGACCCACACCCCGATGCAAAGTACCTCACAGCTTAGCACAGGTAGATCCTCCACTCACACATGAAGAACCAATCAATCTAGAGGTGCCATTCTTTATGGCTGACCTCGAGTGGGATAATGAACCTGAAGAAGGTACCCATACCAATGATGACTCATATTTTCCTTGGGACCTTGAAACTGAGGCTGAGAATGCTGAAATTGAAGATCAAGTCTATGGTCACAATGACTTAGCCATTCTGCATGCCCTAATGGTAGTCGAGCTTCCAAAATTAAACCTCCAAAGTTTAATAGTAGCAGAAGATCCCGCAAGAAAGCTAAAGGAGGAAATCACAGAAAAGCCAAGGCTGCACACTTCAATGAATTCGAACGAGTCCAAACAAGGATCGTCGAATTGTATCTTGCAAAGCCAGCTCCCTCAAAATTAGAACCACCACCTCTTGAATGGTCCCCTGAGGGACTCGAATGAGTATGCACAGCAAATGAACCCTTACTCGAAAACACCTTACCAGTGGAAAAGTTACCCCATAGTTCCCAACGTAAGAAGTTTCAAAAATATAAGCCAGATGTGTGGATGAAGCTCGATCAAGAGACTTCAAAAAAAAAAAAGATCTCCAAGAGCCAAACAAATTGGTCACAATACTATGCCACTCTGTACACATGGCACATGTTAGGTTAGTTCAACACCATCAAAGGCTGATCTTCAAGAAGTGCCGGAGTACTTCAAGAATTACACAAGTGGTAGTGTCCCCACAGCAATGCCAAGATCACTAAAAGAATCTGAAGTTCAAGCTGTGCTGCTAGAAACATTGGATGGAGTCCAATTCAACACAGTTATAAATGGGAGCCGATGGAAGCGATACAACATCATCACGTAAGCCATCCCCGACAATAATGAAGTCTTGGGAACCCCAACTCTTTAATAGTTTGCAATAGATTGTTACACACGCACTCACTAGCATATGCGCGTTTTTGCACATATAGTTTGCACTAGATTGTTACACGTGCACTCACTAGCATATGCACATTTTTGCACATATATTTTGCACTAGATTGTTAGACGCACTCACTAGCATATGAAAATTTTTGGACATTTAGGAAGACCTAATCAATTTTGTATTAGGGAGGATTGAGTCTTAGTTTCCCTATTAAATCCCACAAATAAGCATATAGTTAGTCCCTACCTAATCGACACATCACATGCATTCACATGATTTTGCATAGGCACATAATAGATTGCATCAATAATAGTATCACACACTTTCATTCCATACTCTCAAAGCATGCAATGAATTCACAAGCAAGACAAGAAGCTATGACAAATCTCAAGATGAATTGGTAAAAAAGTATGCAGCCTTAGCAACGAGACCCCCGCCAAACATCACAGTCGTCTCCTAAATGTAAAAATATCAGACTTGCATACAAACTTATCTACAAGCTCAATCATATGGGTGCAATCGCATCCAACATGTATCCAAGATAATTTTCAATAAAGATTTATATTAGAAAATTAAAAAACCTGCTTTCACATTTTTAAATTTTTATCAACTATATGAAAAAATTAGAGTTTTCCAAACATATCTTCACATTTTGGTTTTTTTTCTAAATTAATAGAAAAAAAAGGTTTTTCTTAAAAAGTTTCTACATTTTGAACAAAATGGGGTTTCCTAAAACAATTCTTCACAATTAGAATTAAAAAAAAAAACTTATAGATTTCATTTTTTTCCTAATTTTAAACCATAAGTTTAGGGCTTGGATAATGCAATTTTGACCATGGAACCATATCCGATGGGCACTATACTTTATATGCACCTCAAGATAAGTGGTATTGATGCATGTGTAAAGTATTGTAGCCATCGGATATGTGCATATTTGAATAAGACACCTCGGAGAGTGTTTTTTTACGATTGTGCATGACACTTAGTGAAAAGCATGGTCTAATGTGTTCTCAGCCATGCAAGCCAGATCTGATGGGCATGATACTTTGCATGTGCCTCAAGTAAGTGGTATTGATACACATGCAAGTATTGTGCCCATCAAACATGTGCACATTCCCCAAAGGGTGGTTTTTTACGATTGTACATGTCACTTGGTGAAAAATTAGAGTTTTGCAAACATATCTTCACATTTTGGTTTTTTTCCAAATTAATAGCAAAAATTTAGGTTTTTCTTAAAAAGTTTATGCATTTTGAATTTTTTTTCAAAGTCCAAAAGACATAATTTCACATTTGAAAATTTCCCAATTATATACCTCAAAATGGGGGTTTCCTAAACAATTCTTCACAAGTATATTTTTTAATCATATTATTAAAAAAAAGAGGGTTTATCAAAAAATACTTGTAGATTTCTTTTTTTCCTAATTTTATACCATAAATTTAGGGCTTGTATAATGCAATTTAACCATGGAACCATATTCGATGGGCACTATACTTTGTATGCACTTCAAGATAAGTGGTATTGATGCATGTGTAAAGTATTGTGGCCATCGGATATGTGCGTGTTTGAATAAGACACCACCTCAGAGCATGTTTTTTGACTATTGTGCAGCATGACACTTGGTGAAAAGCATGGTGTAATGTGTTCTTGACCATGCAAACCATATCTAATGGGCAAGATACTTTGCATGTGCCTCAAGTAAGTGGTATTGATACACATGCAAGTATCATGCCCATCATACATGTGCACATTCCATAGAGGGTGGTTTTCTACAGCTGTACATGTCACTTGGTGAAAAACATGGTATATGCCACTTCGACCATGCAAATTGTATCTAATGGCCATGATATTTTGCCAAAACCTCAAGATAGGTGGAATTCACATGCTTGAAAAGTATCGTGTCCATCGAATGCATGCGCATTTGAATAAGACACCTTGGAGCGTGTTTTTTTTGCCGTTGTGCACAACTCTTGGTAAAAAACATGCTATAATACGATTTTGACCATGCAAACCATATCCAATGGGCCCAATAGCTTTCATGCACCACATCATAGGTTGAATGGATACATGTGCAAAGGATTGTGCCCATTGGACACATGCATATTCAAATAAGACACCCCAGAGAGTGTTTTCTGATTGTTGTGCAAGACACTTGGTGAAAACCATGGTCTAATGTGAATTCAACCATGAAAACCATGTTTGATGGCCACGGTTACTTTTCATGAACCTAAAAAGTGGTGGTATTGACATGTGCGCAAAGTATAGTGGCTATTGAATATATATACGTTCGAATAATACAACCTGGAGCATGGTTGTGCATGAGACTTGGTGAAAAACATGGTATAATGCAACTTCAACCATGCAAACCGTCCCTAATACTTTGCACGCATATTAATATAAGTGGTATTAATATATGCCCAAAGTATCATTCCCATCAAACATTGGTGCATTCGAATAACATACCTCAAAGGGTGTTTTTTTGTACAATTTTGCATGACACTTGGCGAAAAACATGGGCTAATGCCATGCAAACAAAATCCAATGGCCATGATACTTTTTACACACATCAACATTTTTTGGTATTTATGCTTGTGAAAATTATCATGATCAGATATGTGTGCATTTGAATAACACAGACTAGATGTGTTTTGGAAGGATTGTGCATGACACTCGGTGAAAAACATGGTGTAATGCATCCCCAACCATGCAAACAATATTCTATGGGGGTGATACTTTGTACACACCTCATTTTAGGTGGTATTCATGTGTGTGAAAGTATCATGACCATCAGACATGTGCACGTTCAAATAAGAGACCTTGGAGTGTTTTATCGTTATGCATGGCACTTGGTAAAACACATATGAAGAAGGGAATTATATAAAGCATATATATGTGGTTAATGACATTAGAAAAAAATACATTGTTAAACATTGGGTTGAGGACAAGGGAACACCCCTAATATATTTCACACAAAGAGGGGTTATAACATTTAAAAAGAAAAAGAAATAACTCTATAAAAAAGGAGAATCCATGGGGAATTTTATGCAAATATGTACAAATATATCATCATAATCCATTAAAGAGGGTTGCTTTGAAACTAATATACATCCTAGGAATATGAGCAAAAAATATGGAAAAAATCTTTTAGAAAGGAATTTTAAAAGTGTAGTTCATTGAGACAAGTTGCCCCAAAGTTGCAAAACATCATGGGAGTAAGATCCAAGCAAGAAACTATCACCCAAAAGGAGTTGCTTCATTGTCAGGGGCGCATGTGCCTGGGTAGATTGAGATCATAGTGAAATTCTGTGTGTGTGTGTCTTAGAGAGAGAGAGAGAGAGAGAGAGAGAGAGAGAGAGAGAGAGTCTAGATTTAGAAGTCCCATCCATAAATGAGCCATACAATTAATTTCACCATTTGGATAAAAAGTAAACTATGAGACAAGTACCAAAATATTTACAACATCTAAGTAGGGAGTTCAAAAAATTGAGAGTTTGCAACAATTCTACCAAAATTAAGAATTTATAATCATATTGAGTTTGAAATAGGAACACAATATTGGAGAAGGGTGTTGAATCCATCAAGTAGTCCAAGTTCCAAGGTCAGGGTCCACTTACCTGCCACCATCCAAGAAAAACTAGGTGTTGGAACATCATAGTTTCAATTGGGTAGATAGGTATGCCTATATTCCTTGGCGTGTTATTGCTTTACCAAGGAACAAAGACATCCGTCAAGATTCACATATATCAAATTTCATGTTATCAGTGTTACAAATTCATCATCAGTTAGCCACTAAAGTGTGTGAGACAATAAGGGGGTTGTCCACTCCCTTAAAATAAGAAAAGGACGTCGTGGATACCCCACTCAGTTAGGTTATTCAATCTTAACTTTTTACTTTATAAACCACGGAATAATAACATATTAAAACGACCAAGTCTACACTAAATGAATAAAAAATCTATAGTAGAAATACTAAGGGATGAATCATCAATTTAATAGAATGCATAAGTGGGGGGTATTCCACACCCAAGGGAGATAATAAAAAATACTTACACCATGCTTGAAGAATTAAAAAATGTTAAAATTATTAAGTGAAAGGCCTTAAAGGGGTGCTAAAAAATCAAAAGAAGGGGTTACTAAAAGATCCTAAAAGAGTGCTTATGAGTTCAAGAAAAAAAAAAAAGGGAAGGGATAAGAAGGTTGATTAAGGGATTCTTATGATTTTTTAATAAAGAAACACCTCCAAAGATCCTATAGTTACCAAAGTACAATCTAAAGAGAGAATTTGCATATTCCAAAGACCCTATGAATGCCAAAGTACCAATAAAAGGGTAAAAGAGAATAGATCGGTACAACAAAAAAGAAAAAAAGGGGGAAGCAAATGGAAACCAATTATCCAATACCCAATACTTTTTAAGGAAGCAAAGGAATGCTTTAAAATGCAAGCCAGTACTCAAATACCTAACATTAATAAACAAGCTTAATAATATTGTAGACATGTTTAAAAACCAAATCAAGCAGATGTCAATGAAAAAAGAAAATATATATATGTTTTTTTTAAAGGCATATATATATATATATAAGGAAATAAACAAATGCCTTCACACAAACTTAAAGAAAGGGCTTGGAGGGCAATAAGGTAAAGGGAAGTTAAATTCCACAAAAAAGGAACTATAACTAAAACTATATATAAGTGAATGCGTAAGCAAGAAACAATAAAGAAATATAAAAGTAAAGGGTAAATAAAGTGTTACAAGAAGAAGGACGGGACTCGCTTAATAGTCGTGACAGAGCCTTGAAAAGAAGAAATGAGCAAAAGAAAGAGGTTAAGAAGGCACCAGCTAAAGAGCTTAAGAAGTCGCCAATGAAGCTAAAGGACAAAATCAGCCAAGGCACAGGTCACCTAAGCAAACAGGACGTTGAGAAACAAAGCAAGTAGAGGAAAACAAGAGCCGGTCAACATAATGGATGAGGGCTACGAGTACACGCATGAGCTTCTATAAGGATGCACAGGAGCTAAGAGCTACCTCTTCAAAAAGCTGAACTATAAGGGGAGCTAAAAAGTGAATAGTGAAAGGGGAGCCACAAACCACAACCAATCCGTAGCAGTAGGAGATGAAGTCCGTAGCAGCTGGAGAAGAAGGAGCACAATGTGCAAGATGAATAGTTCTATGCAACTAGGTCATGATAAGAGAGAAAAGCATCCTGCACAGTGTCTTCTATGAAGCATGTAGCTCATCCAATGATAGAGCTCACGCAAGAGCTAAAGGAACCTTGCGTAGAGACGAAGGTGACAAAGGGGACATGAACCATAAAGTGAGAGTGCGGTGGTAGAATCAAGAGGATTGTCTAAGTTTTATTGAAAAACAAGAACCTTCTCTAAAACAATATATGGCAAATGCCAGATGCTCTATTGTTCTCAATTTAAATTGTAAAGATTTTCAAATTTTTTCTCAAATTTAGAAATATTTAGATGAAGCTGTGGCTTGAGCCACACTTTCAAAGGAAGCCTTCTCTAAAACAACATATGGCATACACCATATGTTGTTTTCTATTGTTCTCAATTTAAAATGTAATGATTTTGAATTTTTTCTCAAAATCAGAACTATTTAGATGAAGGTGTGGCTTGAGCCACACCTTCAAAGGAAGCATTGTGTATATGCAGATGTGGAATGACCCATATGTGGAGAGTGCATTTTTTCTCTAAATAAGCTACATGTTAAAAAAGTAGATGTGGTGTATGCCATTTGTTCCACACTTGCAACTTCAGTTTCTTGAATCAAGCTCTAAGCTGTTCCATACTTTGTACCTTCATTTTGGATTTTTTTCTTCAATCAAGCTTCCCAACTGTATAATGATTGACACTATCTGACGCCATTGCTCTTTATATATTGAAAGCCCTAAGTTTTTAAAAAAACTTTTCCCACCCCCTTCCCACCAATAGCTTCTCTCTCTCTCTCTCTCTCTCTCTCACACACACACACACACACACACACACAAATTAAAAAAAAACTCTTCCCACCAATTCCTCTCTCTCTCTCTCTCTCTCTCTCTCACACACACACACACACACACACACACACACACACACAATTAAAAAAAAAACTCTTCCCACCAATTCCTCTCTCTCTCTCTCTCCTCTATAATACCTCTCCCTCCTCTCCTCTCCCCTCTACTTTCCCCTCCTCGTCCCCTCTCTTTTTCTTTTTTTTCTCTCTCCTCTCTACTACCTCCTCTCCCTCTCCCCTCATCTCTACCTCTCTCCCCTCCTCCTCTACCTCCCCTCCATCTCTCCTCTCCCCTTCTCCACTCCTCTCCATCTCTCTCCTCTCCCTCCTCTCCCTCATGCTCCCTCGCCACTTAGCTCTCCTCTCCCTCCCCTCCCTCCATTGCGCCACTCATCCCTCTCCCTCTTCCCCTCCCTCTCCCCTTAGCCCATGCTCTTTGCCTGCCACTCATCCCCTCCCCCTCGCCCATGCTCTCTCTCTCCCCTCAGCCACTCATCCCCTTCCCCTTGCCCATGCTCTCCCTCTCCCCCATCCCTTGCTGCTCCTCTCGTCTCTCCATCCCTCTCCCCTTGCCTGTGCTCTTCATCTCCCCTTAGCCCTCTCCATTCATCTCTACTCCTCTTGCCTCATCCCTCTCCATCCCCCTCCATATGCCCGTGCTCTCCCTCTCCCTTCAACCCTCTCCATCCCCCTCATGCTCTCCTTCTCCCCTCATCCCTCTCCCTCTCCGCTTCTCTCCATCCCTCTCCTCTCACTGCCCCTCCCTCCTCTCCATCCTGCTCCTCTTGATGCCCGCCTTCCATCCCTCTCCTCATGACACCCTCCCCTCTTGATGCCCCCCCTCCTCTCCATCCCACTCCTGTCATCGACAACTCCCCTTCTAGGTAATTTTTTAAACTTTTAAAATGAATATATACCTTATTAAGTCTAATATACCTTATAAGTGGTATATTAGACTTAAATTACTATGGTATATATTCATTTAAGTTATAAGTATTTTTAAAGTAAATTTAATTATAAGTATAATCTAATTTGAAATACTTTAATCAAAAGTATATTTAAAGTGAACTTACAAGTATATTTATGTTAAGATAATTTAGAATATATTTATATTACATAGTTATGTTTTATAATATATTTATTTAAATTAATATAAGTATATCAATCTTATAGTGGTTTAAAATATATTTATGTTACATAGTATTCATTTATAACATAAGCACTTAGGATACACACACACACACACACATAAGTATTAAACAAGATTAGAATAGCATACATAGGATCTAATTAAATCAATTAGGATTGATTAAATTATAAGTATCTTTAATTTAAATATTAGAATATATTAGGATTAGTTAGCATTACGTTAGGACTAGTATCTACATTAGGATTAAAATATATCTAGTTTACATATAGCTAGTATATTTATTTAAAATTAGGTATAGAACATATATTAGTTGGAATTGGAACTAAAGTATATTTCAATTACATAATATTATGATTAGAATATAAGTATTTAAATTAGTACTAGTATATAAGTATTTAAATTAGGATTAGTATATAACACCCTACCCTTACATATTCAATTAGGATTAGTATACAACACCCTACCCTTCTATTAGAATATAAGTATTTAAGTAGGATTAGTATATCTTATACACTCAATTGTCTCGACCACCAAGTTAAATATTAGGCTAAAACTTAGGTTGTAACCTTAAGTATGTTTTTAAAACTTTGTACGTTAGGTTGTAAATCGTTTGATGGGACACCATTTCTCAAAGTAACCTATCCTATCCCTTGGGAAAAAAGACTTTCACAGAACTTCTGGGTTCCCACCACCATGGGGTAGGGGTCATTGCACTAGGCAATGCTCGGGGTGTTTCAAATGAACTACAATCTTACCTTCTTACTTTTTGATGGACACCATCATCAAAGAAACCTATCCCAACCCTTGTAAACAAAGACTTTACCCACCCTTCCGGGTTCTAATTCAAATTTTAATCCTAATGCCCATGGTGGTTGAGCTATATGCCCATGGTGGTGGTTGAGCTATTTTTGACAACTATGATCCAATCATTCTTGCCTTGTTTATGGACACCATCTATGATCTACAAAACTCATTGGGATGGATAGTGCCTTGTTGATGCTCTTCTATCAACAAGGAATTCGAACCTTGGGATAAAGACTTTCCCAGTGCTTTCGGATTCCCACCACAATGGGGGAGGGAAAATTGCACTAGGCAATGCCTGTGGTGGTTTAGCTATTTTAGACAACTGCAATCCAATCATTCTTGCCTTGTTGATGGACACCATTTATTAATGAAACTCATCCCAAATATTTGGAGGAGAGTGCCTTATTGATGCTATTTTATCAACAATAAATCTAAATTTGAGTTTTTATTAATGGCCTTTTATTGTTTACATTCTTTGGTTAACACTAGTTTGGTAGGACATAAAAATATCCTAGGACACTTTTATGTCCTGGTAACCTAGCCACTTCCTAGAATTATTCAAAAGCATTGATAAGGTATTTTGGGGTTTTTATTATTTTCCATATTAGCTTATATTTTGGAAAAAACTTGAAATTATTATGGATTGGAACTTTCAACTATTACTTTGAGTTCTACCTAAAGTTTTAAGGTCAATCTAACACCAAAATTTCAAGCTGTTTCTCAGGCTTTAGGTAAAATGTCCATACTTCTTAATTAGAATGATTTTTTAAGACTTTCTAAGTCTTAGAATTTAAGGATAGCTAAAAAACATATGCTTATATTTCTTTGGAGCTAGATAATCATATTTATTATGATTTATGGCCTCAAATGTAATTTAATGAATGCTGACATTGAGGCAAAATTTGACCTTTTGCACATTCTGTGACATGTCTAACAAGTTCCAAACTCAATCATACTTTGTATATGTCTTTAATAGGACATTATGGAGTAGTATGAGTTTTTAGCACCTAATATCATGTAGAACACCAAATTCAAACCGTATTTTGGTTGATCATTATGCTATAATTCATGCTAAATTCAAGATACGAGGATTAAAGGATATCATTAAAACCTTCAAACATTTAAATTATACTTATCGAGTGCCTCTATTCATTAATGAGTGATACCAATTAAAAAAGGTTATATGCACGACACTTATATATGAGATAATTCAAAACTATAAAAGCGAGATTTAATGCGAAACCTATTTTGGTAGTTGAGATTAGGAGCACTTAATCTCTTTTAGTTTTATCCTTTAGTGTGATGTGGTATATTTCACTTATGTAATAATATTGTTATAGTAAAGTGAGAGTGCTCTCAACGGAAGCAAGAACGAAAGAGGGAGAGAGAGAAACAGAGAGCCACACAAGTTTTGGTGGGTGCAGAACCACCCTAATCTTCTTTTTCATTCATTTATTTATGTGTTTGAGTATTGTACATAACCGAGGTAAAGGCACAGTGACCTTTAACCCCCACAACCTCCCACTTAAAGCACAATGTGCCTTTAAGGGAGAACAACCAGATTTTTACTTTCACACTGTACTTTATAATCTATGCTTTGGATCCCCTTGAAGTACATCTTCCCCCTTGGAATTGAATGCATGGGGATGTACATCTTCCCCTCCCTTCCAACCGTGAGAATGTCCCTTGTAGCACTCTGAACTAGGTTTTCATTCCAATTTCCTCACAAGGACTGGCTATTCACAGGAGCAAACATGCATGCTTGGGATTTCTTTTCACTCTTCACTTCTATGGGTTGGTCTAGGACATGAGCTTCCTCCTGCATGAAAGATTATAAATGTCTACTGGCTATAGACATGAGCTTCCTCCTGCATGAAAGATTATAAATGTCTACTGGCTATAAACGGCTCTCTATACTAGGTAATTCAACCTTGAACTCAATTTCTAAACTGCATATGGTCTCCTTTTCCAACTATGGCTTCGTGATATGCTCTAGTAGCTCCCCCAAGTCTGAGCACAATAGTGTAGCACCGGGAGATCTTGGTGTGCAAAATGATGAGCGGCCTTGTATTACATTCTTTGCTTTTCATTGATCACTTACAAAGGCAAGTAGAGTTACATAGCTCTAATAGATGGGTTCACGGTGGCTACTTTAGGTCATTGCACTTGGGCATTTGGCCTCTCGTGTGGTCTAGCCACCCATCTATTTTTCGCAATGGCATCTCTAATCTCGCCACAGCAGAACTTTTCTCCTTCACTATGATGAATTCACTCTGCATCGCTCCACAAGTCTGAGAACATTTCAGAGATTGGACATAGCTCAGTAATGTTTGTCGCCTATGCTGGCTATACCTTCAGAAGTCTGAACTTGCCAGCTTTGTGGTATCAACTTCAAACTCTGTGGGTGCCAGCACTGTTAACTATTCCATTTGCTAATAGACCACAACTAAGAACATTGTTATGCCTCGTAGAGCATGTGAGTAGAGGCTGCGTGATATAATTAAAAGGAAGGCATCCTAGAACCTATTGGAGCTGATGGGATTTGAGCTTGCAGTTACAGAATCAAGAGAGCAGTTGAAGTATGGCTAGACTATATTTGGCTCACGTTTGGAGCTCCATTACGATCACATATCTTGAGCAAATAGTAAGAGCTCGGCATTGAGTCATTGCTGAATGTTTATCTTCCATAAGTCGTCCTCGATGACTTTATGAATTTACTATTGTTTTAGGCATAAGAAAGAATTTCCTTGGCTGCATTATGATGCTGAGATTGTAAGAGCTCTCTTTTGCCAAAAATCCACGAAACGCTCACTGCCAAATGACATTGTAGCTCACCATGCTATAGATCATCTTCCCTTGAGTCCCTGGCTCATTTTGTGACTCTTTCATCATGGATCTATTAGCTGATTGGAGATCTATTTTGCCCACTAATCGTTAATAGCGGACTAGGTAACTCTGTCAGCGGACTAGGCATCCATGCGGATGGAATGTGAACAGTAGTCCCTGCCTACGAAATTGCAATCCATGCAAATTAGACTGAAGTAGAGAGAGATCCATCCTACACACTCTACACACACGTGAAAAATGTCACACTTCCAGAACCCTGTATTAGAATAATAGTCCGAGGAAAGGCACTATTTCATGTGCTAGGACTGGGTTTCGGGTCACCTTCGAGCCCTTCATTTACCATTCTTGATATGTACTATGCTAGGAATGGAGGGAGTGCAGTAGCCATTCTCTTCTGAATTCTCTATTGGATATCTCTTCTTTTTTACTTGGCCCGTATTATTTGCAGCGCCTTATAAGTAAAAGCATTTTCAAATATGGTGGAAGTAAGGGAAGGTCAATACATTTTTTAGAGTTTAAATTGCGATATTTTTGAAGTAACTATCTTTTCACCATTCTTTACATTAGTAATACACTCTATTTTCTCTTGTTATTTTTTGATAATGGGAAGCGTATTAATAGGAAAAAGATAAGGAAGTCGAGTATTTCGGAGACCCTATTTTATTTCTTTGTTTTAGAAAAGCCGTAACATGAATACCGATGAACTGAGTTTCTTAGGATAATATTGATATATTAAGGGATTTCCTTTGAAGTTCCATCAGGAGGTCATGATTATATATCTTTTCCCTAAGGACTTATGAATACCTAGATTTGTCCATGTGGTAGTTATGAATGTTAGAAAAAGGGAGTATTCTCGTTGGAGTTTTGACTATTAACTAGGATTTTTCTTTTAATAAATGAGGAATATTGCCAAGAGTTTGGAGTGAAAGTCAAACTTGGAAATTCCTTTGAATTGCTCTCTTAATATGGATCTATGGGATGTCCCTAACCTAATAGATGACTTATTAAGTTTCGACCATATGATGAGATTGTTTTGGGATTCTTTAACCTAAGATGATAAACATTGTACCATTGGAACTTAGGATTTGTCTTTAAATTCGAATAAGGGAATAGCAAATATGAGGAGAAAGAGCAATGTCTTTGATGATTATTATTTCAGGATTTCTTTATGGTATTGTTTATAACAAAGTTTCCTTTATGGTGAATGGAAGGATGCTTTCATGTTCCACTTGTCTAGCCTCTATGCCATCCTCCTACCCATTGGCTTGGTTGATTGGTGACTTCAATTTCATTAGTAGCTGGGTCTGGCTTAACCATCTTTATGTACTTAGAGCACCTGGGTAATATTTTACCCTTATGATGGTATTGGGTTACAGTGTACACTTTATACTTTGATATGTTACACTTTACACTTTATACTTTGATTAATGGAAAAGGCCATCATTTGTCATGAGTCGATAACTTGCCAGTAGTGTTTTTTACATTATGTTGCATTTCTTGAGAACTTCTCCTAATGTGACTGGGGAGAGAATAACCACTGGAGTATTCTTTTATCTTATTAATTATTTCAGAGATTTACTATATACTGAATTAAGAAACGTTCATGGTGTAATTATTAATAGAAGTCAAGAATTTAGCATGATTTAAGTGTGAAATGGTGAAAAGGCCATGTAGTAGGGAGTATGTCCTTCAATTTTGACATTCTCAAGGACCTTATCACACTTTGATGTGTGCATAAATTTAATTGTGATACTGATAATTGGAAAGTGCCAACAGGAGATCGAGGAAAGGTATAAGTATATTGAGGTTATATTTGGATTTTTTGACCTTGGGAATAAGGTTATATTTGGATTTTTTGACCTTGGAAAAGGCCATCATTTGTCATGAGTCGCAGTAGTGTTTTTTACATTATGTTGCATTTCTTGAGAACTTCTCCTAATGTGACTGGGGAGAGAATAACCACTGGAGTATTCTTTTATCTTATTAATTATTTCAGAGATTTACTATATACTGAATTAAGAAACGTTCATGGTGTAATTATTAATAGAAGTCAAGAATTTAGCATGATTTAAGTGTGAAATGGTGAAAAGGCCATGTAGTAGGGAGTATGTCCTTCAATTTTGACATTCTCAAGGACCTTATCACACTTTGATGTGTGCATAAATTTAATTGTGATACTGATAATTGGAAAGTGCCAACAGGAGATCGAGGAAAGGTATAAGTATATTGAGGTTATATTTGGATTTTTTGACCTTGGGAATTCCCACTTATTACTTGGATTTCACCCAAATTTATGGTTTACTTAGGATTCCCACTTATTTCTTGGATTTCACTAACATTTTATATACATTTCTTCATATCTTTAATTGCCCACCTCATTACTATTGAATAGTAAAATGCCACGATTTGATTATGCTAATCTAGATCGAGTGACATGGATAACAACTATGTGTTGGCATTGAAGCTTATAGTCCCACAATTCATAGTGTACATGTTCTAATGTGCTATGTTTGTGGATGGATGCAGGTGAGTTGGCATACCTCTCCACCATGTTTGCATTAGAAAATCTAAGGCATGAAGACACGGTGTTGGCAACTTCGAGGAGCACTCTACAACGGATTTTCTGCAAGTATTGCTAAATATAATTAAACTCTCTATTGGAGACTATTCATTAGTATCATTATACTTTTTGCAATGTACTAACATAAATGTGAGTATAAATATTGACTCCCACTTTACAGCTTGTTAAGAGGAATGGTATGATATGGATTATTCTCACTTATGTGGTATTGAGAGGTTGGTTATTAATTGACTACTCTCACTAGTTGTTTGAAAAGGGCAATAATAGATGTTTGAAATTGATTTACTTTGATATTGAAAACTGGTCTAGTAGTATAGTAGGATAGATGTTTGATAGGTCAAACACACACACACACACACACACACACACACACATACACACACATCTTCCTCTCTTTTATATATAGACCCTGGCCCCATGCTAGCTCTTTCTCTCTCTGTCTCTCTGTCTCTCTCTCTTTCTCTCTCTCTCTCTCTATGACACACACACACACACACACACACTCACACACACACTCTTCCTACAATTTCCACTCTTTTTGTTAGACCTTGACCCCCTTCTCTCTCTCTTTCTCTCTCCCTCTCCCTCTCTCTCTCTCTCTCTCTCTCTCTCTATGGTTTTTTATTATTGTCTCCTTAATTTCTCGTTAATTTGTCTTTGTATTTTCTTTAAATTTTCTTTTTTCCTCTTAATTATTTCATATTTTTCTAATTATTTTCTTTAAAATTTCTCTCTATCTATTTTATGATGTTTTTTGTTTTTTTCCTAATTTTCCTATTTATTTCTTCTCTTTCCTAAAATTTTCTTAGTTTCTTATTTTCTTAATTATCCCCCTTCCTATTTTTTTCCAATTATTTTCTCGTTAAGTTTAAACTATTTTTCATTTTTCCTAATTATTTTCTTTAAATTTTCTCTCTATTTATTTCATGATCTTTTCTAGAATTTTCCTAATTTTCCTAATTATTTCTTCTCTTTCCTAATGTTTTCATAATTTCTTCTTTTCCTAATTACCCCCCTTTTTCTACCTTATTTTTTTCCAATTTTTTTGTTAGGTTCTAACCCTTGATTTTAATCTACTCCTAACCCCTTTAACTAAAACTACTCTTAAATCTTTCTTCTATTGCTAAACCACTTTAAATAAACCCCTAATCCTATTTACCCCTTTAATTAAACCCCTAATCCTAATCCTAAATTATATTTAAAAATGTTTTATTTTTTCATTTAAAACCTTCTACACCTATTTAGACCTCCTCCCCGCACTTTCTAAACCACCCACCTACATGCATTTTTATGCTCACCTAACCGACCCGCCTCCCTAAAATATATATATCAACCTATTATCCTAACCTACCTCGAGCCCCGACCCCCTCTCCTAACTGACCCTCCCGACTACTCTCTTCTTGCCCTATAAAAGCCCTTCTACTAATAAGCAGAACTTCTCCAAGTTCTCCACTCATGACATGATGTTGCCGCGGCCTAGTCTCCCCTCTGTGCATGTGGACTCTTTGGACCACTATGGAGGCTTTGCCGATCTGACCGTCTAGATCACTGTGAAGCTTAGCTCC
Organism: Dipteris shenzhenensis; assembly: GCF_047967505.1. Lineage (NCBI taxonomy): Eukaryota > Viridiplantae > Streptophyta > Polypodiopsida > Gleicheniales > Dipteridaceae > Dipteris > Dipteris shenzhenensis. The sequence goes on from NC_141621.1 coordinate 39,761,955, forward strand.
TCATCAAACCATCGTAGCCCTTGAGTTCTGCTTTGATGCACTCCCCGAGTTTTTGCTATGCACGGCGACCTTGGCCTTAAAGGTTCAAACTTCAATATTTACTTTTCTTTTTTCGTCTCATATTATAAGGTATCCCCACCATTTCTCTATGTATTCCATCCATGGCCCCTCTTTACATATATATTGTTAGTAGTATACATTCTTTTTCCCCCCCATCCTCCTCTCTACTTATTTTTAATCTACACCCCTCTTCAATTAAATCTAAAACCCCTTTGTTTCCCCTTGTTTTGTTAATTCATTTCCCCCCTCTTATTTTCGTAGGAATCTACCCAACATTTCTTCATATCTTTAATTGCCCACCTCTCATTACTATTGAATAGTAAAATGCCATGATTTGATTATGCTAATCTAGATCGAGTGGCACGGATAACAACTGTGTGCCGGCATTGAAGCCTGTAGTCCCACAATTCATAGTGTACATGTTCTAACATGCTATGTTTGTGGATGGATGCATGTGAGTCGGCATACCTCTCCACAAGGTTTGCATTGGAAAATCTAAGGCATGAAGACATGGTGTTGGCAACTTCGAGGAGCACTCTACAATGGATTTTGTCCAAGTATTGCTAAATATAATTGAACTCTCTATTGGAGACTGTTCATTAGTATCATTATACTTTTTGCAATGTACTGACATAAATGTGAGTATAATAATTGACTCCCACTTTGACACCTTGTTAAAAGGAATGGTATGATATGGATTATTCTCACTTATGGGGTATTAAGAGGTTGGTTATTAACTGACTACTCTCACTAGTTGTTTGAAAAGGGCAATAATAGATGTTTGAAATTGATTTACTTTGATATTGAAAACTAGTCTAGTAGTAAAGTAGGATAGATGTTTGATAGGTCAAACACACACACACACACATGTACACATGCACACATGCACGCACACACTCATGCATGCACGCATGCACACACACACAAATGTTTCTCAGTAAAAAATTTCTCGCAAATGAAGATGTTCTTTCCCCCCGCTCCCCTCCTTTTTTTACCTCTCTTATCTTTACAAAACCCCCCCTAACTTTGTTCTTCCCCCATTTAATTTCCATCCTAACCAATCCCTAGTAAAAAATTCCCTCTCCTTAATATCTGTAGTTTAAGTACAATTTAACCCCTAGTTAAAAAGCCCCCCAACCCTCTGTAATGTTTTCTTTTTTATTATTAACTGAAAGCCCTCTTTTTATTTTTTATTATAATTCAATTTTTTTTAAACTTTTTACTAACCTTTCCCCCCCTCCCTTTTCTTTTATATTATTCCCTCCCCTCTTATGCTATTTTTACATATATATTAGCATTGATTTTTACCTACTATAGATAACTTATATTTGATGCATTTTTTCTTCTTAGCACTAATTAGTTCCCCCCACTCCCTCCCCTTCGCCTCCCTCTTTTTACTACTTAATATAAAATATAAATCCCCTTTTGTCCCACACCTTTAATTTTTCACATAAAACCCCCTTCTTTTAACCCCCACCTTCCCCTTCCCTTTTCAAATTTTACTCTACTATCCTCACTAACCACTCCTCAAACTATACCTAGCCCCAAGTCAGCTCCTTAACACCCACTGCCACCACCCTTACACATCACCACGTCATTGCCCTTGCAAGGTTCTTGATTCATGTTAAGATTTATTCATCTACTTTACACCTCTTCTCCTTACTACTACTGCTTTGCCCTCACCCCCCTACTTTTCAGTTCACCTTGCCCTTGCGCTGACTAAAACTCCCTAAGCCTAACCTAAACTACTAAACTCGAATACCTCCTTTGCTTCAACCCCTAACCTAATCTATTAAGCCTTCAAATCCACCTAAGTATATATAAGGTATATATAATGTATATTTAACATTTTTTTCTTTTTTCTTTTTATATCCCCCCCTCCCCCCCTTTTCTTTTTCCCATAAAGATTGTGGGCTAATGTTGGCTATTGTTGGGTGTCCTTCTTGTAGACCGTTTAAGACAAACTTGTTATTTCGACTTCATAGTTTCTCTACCTTATATTGGCTAATGATTGGGGTTCTTTATATCACTCACATTCTACATGAATTATTTCATAACTTTGTCTACAAATTTAATAATCTAGCTTATTAATGTTAGGTATTGGATACTTGGCTTCCAATTTGTAATCAATCATACCCATGCATCCTTAAAATTATTGGGTATTGGAATATTGGCTTCCAATTCAAACACAAACATACCCATGCATCCTTAAATTTTGTGCATTTCCGTTCTTTGGTACTATGTTACTATTCACACACAAGTACAAAAGGTTATTCACACAAACACACTCACACACACTGTCACATTTTAACACTCACACACTGTCACATTGTTCCTTTTGATTGAAAATTTATTTCCCCCCATCATCATCTTAATTATTTTAATGACGTTAGAGATAGTTCTCTTTTTCTCACAAGTGTGCGGATTATCCGACCCTTTCTTTATGAATGTTTCCACTTTCAAGGGGTGGCTCATCCCTGTAGCTTATTCTTTTATTGAATTTAAGAGTTAATAAATAAACTTATTATTATTATTTTAAAATTAATTACTTATATTTAAGCAATTAATTCATGAATTTATTTAATTCTTCAATCAAAATAATGGGTGTGGATTACCCCCCTTCATAAATTCAGCCCATTTTTCATCTTAGGGTGTGGATTACCCCCTTTCATAAATTCAGCCCATTTTTCACTCTTAGGGTGTGGACTACCCCACTTGTGATTGTTTGCATTTTTTAATGTTAGAATATGAAGGGAAGTTTTTACCAAAAAGCAACAACAAGACAGGGAGCACATGTGTTACATGTCTTCCCAAATCAAGTTACACATACGGCTTATTTGGATGTTGGCAGGTAAGTGGACCCCGACCTTGGAACCTAAACATGGATTCAACACCTTTTTCCAATCTATGTTCCTATTTCATACTCAACTTTATTATAAATTTTCAATTTTGTTGGAATTTTTGCAAACTCTCATTTTTTTGCAATTTCCAACATAGATATATTAAACATTTTTGTCCGTGTCTCATAAATAAAATTTTATCAAACTAATGGAATTAAATATATGGCTCATTTATTGATGGGACTATTAAATCTAAACACACACATTGATTTCCCAACTAGAGCCTTTGGTTGGGCTAGTGTCATACAGTTAATTCACATTCATTTGATAATTCTTTGTTAATATGTGAAATTCGTAGTCATGTTGTCATTGGTTAATTTTAGGCTTGTGATAAATATTTGTCAATAAGTAATGTTTTGATTCCCTTTAATTCGATTACTAATTATTACTTTTTAATGTGTAGAAACATGGGTGCCATCCTACTATGGAATTGGGTTACACTTATAGTATGACATCAAATTTTGACACGTATCATATTGATCCATTTTTGCTACACACACTACTAGGTGGGGAGTAAGTTCCACATGGTGGGCTTATTCCCCCACCATGTGGTCTTACCCTCTGGAATGGGGTGCGCCACATGCATGCACCCACGCGCACACACACACACACACACACACTTTTCCCATGTCCTATACATGCACACTCTTGATGCTCACAAAAATTACCCCTTCCTGTACTCCCACTCTCTCTCATACACACACACACACACACACACACACACACACACACACACACACACACATATCCAATTTATAAGAGTTTCATAAAGTTACACCTTCTCAATAAATTCTATTTTGGTAGGGTCCACTACCTTAATCGATGATTGAGTATTGGTGATTATTCTTTGGAAGGTTATTGTATTGAGACATAGTCGCCTTATGGTATTGAGATATAGTCACCTTATGGTGTAATCTACTAATCCCAAAAACCCCCATTAAATTTTTTTTTCCCTCTTTTAATTCTTTTATCTACTATACCCCTTTTTTGAACCCCTCTATTTCCCCCCCCCCCTCTCATTATTTTCCTTGTGCCTTTCTGGGAATTGAACACACACACACACCCCATACACACACACATGAATACTTCCCTAACTATGAATTATTGTTTTATGTACACACACACCACACACACACACACACACACACACACACACGCACATGAATACTTCTCTAACTATGAATTATTCTTTTATGTACCCCCCCCCCCCCCCCCCCACACACACACACACACACACATGAATACTTCCCTAACTATGAATTATTCTTTTATGTACCCCCATGAAATCTTCCCTTTACACTTTCTTTTTAACCACCCCACATACCAAGCCCACTAATCATCCCATACCTCCTCTAATCCCTTCTTAATCCATGCACTCATTCACTCCTTACTCCACTTGTAACTTAAACTTCACTTGTGGCTAAATTGTTTTTTTAATTTTCTAAGAATCCATCTGGTTGTTTATATTCATAGGTAAAGCAATAGCAAGCCGAGGAAAATAGGCATTACTTGTCTACCCAAACATAACTATGATGTTCTAACACCTAGTTTGTTTGGATGGTGGTAGGTAAGTAGACCTTGACCTTGAAGCTTGGACTACCTGATGGATTTGACACGTTTGTACTATTTCTTTGCTTAAATTTGCAACCTCAATATAATCAAAAATTCTATTGCCGATCCTATTACTCATGTCAAAGTTATGTCAATTTTGTTTTCTTAAAAATTTCAATCCATTTATTATATGCAACTTTTTATTATTATCCAAATATTGAATTAATTGTATGGTTCAATTATTGATCGGATTATTAATTCTAAACACACACACATTTTCCTCAGTAAAACACATGTACATATTCTCGCCCCCCTCTTTTTTACCTCTCTTGTCTTTACAAAACCCCCCCTAACTTGTTCCTCCCCCATTTAATTTTTGCCCTACCCAATCCCTAGTAAAAGAAATTTCCTCTCCTTTATATTTTTATTTTCAGTATGACTTAACCCCTAGTTAAAAAGCCCCCCAACCCTTTATAATGTTTTCTTTTTTATTATTAACTAAAAGCCCTCTTTTTATTTTTTATTATAATTCATTTTTATTATTTTTTTCTTTTTATTAACCTTTTCCTTTTCTTTTATATTATTCCTTCCCCTCCACCTAAGCACATAGCTTCTTGCTAAGCACAGTGTGAATGCAACATATGAACCCCTATGCCACATCATCAAAGACCTCTTCTTCACAGAATCTTCGACAAGCCATGTAACTTCCAATCCAAGAAGAATTTGCATGTGCTTCAAAAAGGAAAAGTGATAGTCTTTTTGAGCTCTACGCGCTTGTCAAGTCAGAATCATTGTTAGCAATTAAACACTGCCAATATTAAAAGAAATCAATTGGTAAGACCTTTGCAACAAATGACAAATCAAAGCATGAATGCACACATTGCTGTCAAAAAGCATTCCAAAAGCACAAGTGCATGAGATGGCCATAGCACAGAACATGGCATCCACACATAAAGCATTAAGGCACATGGAAGAACAAAGCAGCACGCATCAAGCTACATCAAGCAAAGAGGCGAACGCCATCGCCAACATGTATTGAGAAGCAAAAAAATACCTTGCCACCTTTAGCCCACATGTTTGTAAATCAAACCTGACCACCTGAGAGTAGCTATGAAAGAACCTAGGGGATGTATTGACATGTAAAAACTACATCTGACCACCTTAAGTAGCAACATTTGTATGCACTAAGGGGAGGTGATGGAATGGAAACTCACATCTGACCACCTTGCAATAGCCGATGGATCATGGCACCAAGGGAAGGTGTTGAGATATGGTGCCATGAGCACATCAATTAGAGGCAAAGGTATAAGTTAAGGAATGTGTTAAAGTGGCCACCCTAGGATGTGGACTATATGATGTGAAGATGTGATTGAGGATATCCATAAGGAGAGATGTGGATGAGAGGATCCCACATGGTTGACTATTCAAAGGGCACTCTTTATATAAGAGGCCTATCATGTATTGTTGATCTAGTACATTGGAATAGATTGAGTGTTTCATACTTCCTGTCTCTCTCCCCATGGCTTTTCGTGGTTGGTTTGATCCTCCGTAGTTCTTATGCTCATCTAGTTGCACTAGGTTTAGCATGATCTTACATTCTTTGACAAGATATGCTCATAATCTTGCACTCTTAAATTATATATGTTGAGGATTAATCTCAATATCATGTGATCATATGTGCATAGCACTAACACAAAAGAGTGCTAAAATCCACAAGGGTTGGAAACCCTAACCCTAAAGGGGTTTGTAAATATTCATTCTTTTCAACTAATTTAGTGTACAGTTAGTCATTTGTGGTGTGTGCTCTCTAGCTGTTCCCTTGCTCCTCATCTCCACTCTTCACCTCTCCCTCTCCATATTTGTTTAGCTAGACTATCTCCTGCTAAGGCGCCATTCTTGTGAGTGTGTGAGATTGAGAGATTGAGAGTTCTTGCGAACTCGATTCCATCGAGTGAAATATTTCCATTCATTCCTTCAAGAAATTTCATCCTTTTTTTGCTCATGTGAGAGAGTGATTTCTATTCATTTCTTTTGAGAGAGAAATTCTGTCATTCATTTCCATTGTTAGAATTTAGTGAGAGATTTGTGAGATGTTTCTTGAGAGATTTTTGAGGAAGAGCCTTTTGAGTATTCATTTCTGCCAGTTGAGAGAGAGAAAGGATCTCTTATACTCCTATTCTATTTCATTGGCCAACTCACAACTCTATCTTCTACAAATCTACAATGTAAGGCAATGCTACATCACTAGCTAGCGACTCATAGAATGACTTCAAGTACACAGAAATATCGACAAACTATAACTTCGCTTCTAAGGCGCAACAAGCACAATCAGTTGCAAATAGCAAAGCAAAGCACGCGAATCGAGGCAGTGCAGCATCAACCAAGACAACCACACAAGGTGATACAAGCTAAAGCCAAGGCAACATAAGTCGGAAAGCTTCAATGACACAAGTAGCGAGCTTCAGATCTGCCAGTAGCAATGGCAATGTAGGCGACTAAGGCAACTAGGGTAATCTACCTAAGTGACCCATCAACTCAACTAGTAGAGCCCCAGACTCAAGTGGCTCCAACGACACAACAAGCTATCAACTACAAAGAAACCTCCAATGACCAGGCCATCCATCTGACTCCTACAACAAAGACAATCGACTCTCAAGCAACACCTCAGTGCTCTATCCATCTACAGCGACCACTCCAACGTGACCCACACAGTCAGCAACGCTCACAAGAGGCAACACTGATTGCATACGATAGCAACACCTTCAACTTGCATCCAAGGTAGCCAATGGGCCACACAACAGTAGTAGGCAACCTCACACTACACGGATGACCACCAAGGCGACCTGAGTCTCAACCCACAAGCATACATGCAAAATTACAACCAGTGGCACAGCTGCAACAACGATCGACACCTGCGAAGCAACACTCACGTAGCTACAAAGGCAAGCACGGGGACTTGAATCGATAGAAATGCTAGACCATGGCAAAATCTCCAAGATTTTGCCAGAATCTCTTAGAATCGCTTGTAGAATCTGTGGAGATTCCAATAAAGAATCTTATCATAACCTTGGGCTTGGTTTACAAGTTGCCAGGTGGCTCTTATACTTCCACGTGGCACGTTTTCCATGTCATCCCCATCCACACACAGTGCCACATCAACCTTCTCCTCCATGTCAGCCACTGACATGTGTCAAATTTGCCACATCACTTGACAACTCAGCATTGCCATGTCAACACACACCTCATCCGTTGCCATGTTAGGAGTGACATGTAGGTAGTGCCATGTCACTACCACATCAATAAGTCCATGTCAATAGCCACATCATCATGCCATATCACTATGCCACATCATCAATCCATGTCAACAATGCCACATTAGCATCACCACATGGCACACAGTGCCACCTAGGCACAGTTATCCCTTGCCAGCCTACATCTTGGATATTACATGTACACATAGCTACCACCTCATCACAACTTGCTAGGCACAGTTGCCTCTTCGTAGGTAGACTTGTCTTTTTTCATGTGCACCCCTCTTTCCACATCATCATTTTCACCCTTTTGTGCCCCTACTTGGTGATGTGGCACTTTTAACTAACCCAGTAACCTAGCCATGGTTATTGTGGAGTTGGGTTTTGTGTGCCACATGGCAAGCTAATGACCAAGGTTCACTGACCTGAGGTTAGCTTTGCTTGGGTTACCTTTACCCAAGGTGCCACGTGTCAAAACACAGACCTCCTAGTGAACCCAAGGTTAGTTGGACCTAACCCAGGTATGTTCCTATCTGCCACGTGTCAATTGTGGAAACCTTAGGAACCTTGTGGAAAGAATTCTTAGCAAAGAAGGCGAGGATGGCATCGTAGTTTCGGAAGCTTATGCAAAATGTGTGTTAGCCAGGAGTTGTCGATGGGCTGGAATTGCAATAGTTGTTTCAACAAGAGGCATCGTTTCTTGGTTGTAGAGGTCGATGGAGGCTTCACGGTGGTAGGCAGCTTTGCTTTGTGCCTTGCTTGCTTTCTTGTCTAGTAGAGCTGGCTGCGGATGTTGATGCTCTGAAGATGCGCATGCGCATGCGTTTGCTCTTGCTAAGTGTGGAGACGGAGAGGCGCTGTGTGTTGTGGGCAGCCTCCGTGAGCGTTGCGAGCTTACCGGTAGTGTTGTGCTGCTTTGTTTGGAGCTACGCTGAAGCCGTTGTCGATGGAGAGCCGTTTGTTGCATGGCTGGTGACCTGTTGGCTGGAGCGTCCCATGTAGAGGAAGGTTCGTCGGCTGATTACAGGCTTTGGATGGTTCGCTGATCCGTTGTAGGCCGTGCGTTGGCCGTCGTGGAGGGCCGAGCTATAGGGAGCCTCTTGAAGAGCCGCGATGCTACTGTTTGGTCGTTGCGCCTGGAGGTGCCTCTGCTGTGGAGAGGTGGCCTTGTCGAAGGCTGTTGGGGGTGCGTAGAGAAGCCCGTGGAGGTCACCTGGACAATGGCCTATGCAAGGGCGTGTGGGAGCTTAAGCCAAAGATGCGCTTCTTTGCTACAAGAGAGGAGTCGCATTGCTTGTGTGGTTGTAGACGTTGGCTGGAGAGAAGTGGCCGCTCGAAAATGTTGCGCCGCATGGAGATGAAGGCTCTAACTATGGAGTAGAGCTAAGCATGGAGCATGGCATTACTTTGCTGAAGCTCCGAGTAGAAAGTCGTTGGCGAGGCTATGTGTCATCGATGGCTCCGTCCACGCATTGGACATTGTTGGTCGGCCAGCAGCCTATTGTCTGTGTTGGTTGCGTTAAGTCATTGTATCATGGAGGTGCAAGTCTAAAATATAATCATACTAAAGGAGCAAAGCTCGGCTTGCAATTCCGTCTTGGGCATTTGTTTGCTCCACCTGGTTCTGTTGCTTGTTTTGCTTGTTTGCAGTAGCCTCTTGCAAAGATAACATGACATGGTTTAAGAAGATAATACATGATGCTTGTGAAATTGTTAAGTTTTTATAATCGCATCCAACTTGAAATAGTATGCAGTTAAAGGGTTGTGTACACCAACGTTACAATTTTGTATGGGAACAAGATTTTGTACATATTAAGATCATTGAAAAAAAAATAAGACTTATTTGATGGAGACATTTTATTGTGATTTTTTCCAGACATGGGTGTCTAAGCTAGGGAATAGATTGTTACATATGCATGTGATGGCATGAAAGAAAAGATAGCATCACTAGCATTCTAGAAGTCTTTTGAGGATTTCATGATGATAATGATGCCTATCATGATTGTGCTAGGAGCTTAGGACTCAAAGTACCCAACCATTGGAAAAGATTAGATGCATTTTTTGAGGGTATACCAAGCACTCATCCACCAATGCATTCAAACAAGCAAAATGCCACAAGACCGTTCTATGCACCCAAACAAAGGGAGCCATGGAAGTTCTTTAGAAAGTGATGGGAGAAAGTTCTAGTTCATTCATAGTATTGGGTATGCCCTTGATTAAGAGTGGTGGGATATGAAATTAAAAGAGGTTCTTGGAGCTATGAATGACTTCCATAAGGTGCTTTGAGAATATTGTACATAGGATTCTACATTTACTAAGTTTTAGAATGAGCCAGCTAAGTACAAATGCAAGCACTACCAAAACTACACCTATATGGAAGTGGTAGATGATGAATGGTTGTATTTCGGAGCTCTTAAAGATCAAATTGAGAAGCTTGTATATATTTTATTATAATGAAAAAGTATTACTACCTTATGAGATGCGACATATGAGGAGCAAGCTCCAAAATGGACATATGATGTCATTCCAAATTCTACCGCTTGCAAAGAGGTTCCTCTTATCATTGAAACTAATGTTGCAATCCAAAAAAATGAAGAGAAAGAGGTATAAAGTGACACTGCTGATGAAAGCGATGACGAACGATGAGTAAGACCTGAGTGGCCTTCCAAGCCACGGAGATGATGAGCAAGATGATGGTGAATTGATGGTCAAAGCCTTGATGATTTTGGAAATTCGAGTAAATTTTTTAACTCTTTTGACAAATGAGAGAAATGTTTTTAAAGATGAATTTACGTTTGAGCTTTGTTGGCTTATTTATTTGGAAAGATAAAACTTAATAAATTACTTTTAAAATTTTACTTTTTTTGAGTATTCAATAGTAAAAAAAGAAAGATGTTTTAATGTAGCATGTTGTCCAATACCAAGTTGATCACATTATACACATTATTAATAGAGCCAACCTTGTGACTTGCAAATAGTAGTTCAAGGAGTCAAGTGGCAATCCCAACATTGATATCTTCAAGGCATAAAATGATGTGCACTAGATCAATTTAAGAGTTGCTCTAGTTATGATGTGCATTAGATCAATTTAATGTTAGATTTGTAAATATGGTTAGGTGTTGATCAATGTTTATTATGCTTTATTATAAGGGATTAGGAATTATCCTTGAGGTATTATGAAAAGGGACCTTCGAGGTTGCTGATGCAACTTGCCACTTTTTTATGGTCTTATGTATATTCTTGTGTAAGATGCTAGTAATATCTCTTGAGAGCTTGGATTATAATAATTTACCAGTCTATGCTAGAAGAGTTGGAGAGACACTCAACAACAAGGGACAGGGTGAGATGGCTACAACACAAACATCAATACTTCAAAAAGTGATTCTACCATTGCTTGATGTAGCTTGTTCTTCTTCTTTCTTGATCCAAACTCATACACCTCCCGTGTGTATATAGAGGGAGTCCATACGATTTTACAATCATCTTTTAACTACAAATAGCATTCTATCCTAAGATTCCACATCCAAAAGTGGGCACTGCTAGAAAGAACTAGGTGCCCAAAGATCAACATAAAACGAAAACCTTCTAGAAAAATATAGCTACCTCAATAAGGCAACCAAGAGGCCATATGATTTTACAATCATATTTTTACTAAAAATAGCATTCTATCCTAAGACTACAATCATATTTTACTAAAAATAGCATTCTATCCTGAGACTATACCACATCCAAAAGTGGGCACTACTAGAAAGAACTAGGTGCCCAAAGATCAACACAAAATTGAAGCCTTCTAGAAAAATCTAGCTACCTTAATAAGGCAACCAAGAGGCCACTATTCAAAGCCTTATCCACTTGCCCAAATAGCCATACATGCAATACAATATTTATCCATGAATGGCATATACATACTATATAGTCCCCGCACCAAGGACCCTGCTCCCAATATCATAAATTTCACACATCCCCCCCCCCCCCAACCCAATATTCATGGGTAGGCAATCATGCCTGCCATGGGTCTTGGGTAAACAACTTTTGCCTCGCTTTGCTCCATCACACCTATTATCCTATTTAGCAATCAAAATCTCTTCACAACCATGTGAGATAGCCCTCTCAAGCCTCCATCTTTTTAACAGTCCCTACCAATACAAAATCATATCCCCAATAGAGACTCCAAGGGTCTAGAGCATTGCATTTGCCAAATTATATTATGCATCTCATGTAAAATCTTTCAGCATCTATAGGACTTCTTGTATCTACAATGTCTCCAAACAAATAAGTATCAATAAACACTCCTTAATACTCCTGACCATATATAAATGCTTCTAAGATCATAACGCATGAGATACTCCTTTGTATCTCCCACCTAATGTATCCAAATCCACAAAAGTTCCAAGTATCATACATAAGCATAGAAGAAGCTCAAAAATCAATCTACCAAGCAAATCAATAAAATGCATCAACTCGTTGTATGCATGTTGAAATATTTTATCACCGCAAGTGTTACACATATTTTTGACATTCTAGAACAAGCCAATATCCTCATCATATGCGAAAGAAGTAAAGATAAGCAGTCATCACTACCTATACCTATCACAATCTCTAGCAAAGAACGTACATCATATGGCCTACTGAATCCACTCATATAAACACAAGAATCAAGTCCATTAAATACATCAATTGATTGCTCATCGCCTATGCTTGAGTCTTCTTCTCTCAATTCACTAATGTGTACACCTATAGTGACATCTAATATGGCAACTCACCAAGCTTACATAGCTCAAGCTCCTCACAAACTCCTTTGCCATTGATGCCTAGAGTATTCTCATCAAGCCTTAGCGAATCAATAATTCACTTTCGAACACAACAAATTGCAACAACTTGTTTCTAATGTTTCAATCTAAACATGCATCTCTTCCAACTGTGAGCTTCACTTTGTTTCTTGCAATTATAGGGGTCAAAGTCATGCAGCACTATCATCAACTGGGTCCATACACATGATTAAGGGCACGGCTAGGCCTATCAGAAGGGAATTAGGTAGATAACAAAGGTGTTTGCACATGTTTGAAGGGGCAAGTGAATGTTGAGAAGAAAGAAGGAAGAACATTAGATACTTGGCCACCTGTATCTTTGTATGGATAATTCATCATATTGGTTCTACATACGGGCAATCTTTATGCATACTCAACCTTCTAGCACCCCCTTTTTGTTGATATACATTCTCTTTTGCTCTGTGCACGATGTAGTTTTCCAGCAATGATCAATTGGGGCATGTCTTAGCCCCAAACTCTTTGTTAACATATGCGCTTCCCATTAATGCTTTGGCGATCACCACTATTTTTTTGAGTTTTATTGTTGGGGAAGTTTTACAGCCAACACTTGCTGGCCACAATGGTTTCTAGAAAACCTTCCCTTTTGTGATAAAGACTAGTAGCACAACAAAGGACCTTGCAAAGGCATGCCAGAACAAAATGTGGCTTGTAGCTATGCAGAACTGGAGGAGACACTTTGACAAAGAGATGTTGCTCATACCATCATCCACTAAAGTTATTTGGCAAAATGGCCGTTTGACTCATCTTTGAATTGGTTGCAATTTTCAAATGCAACCATAGGAGGACAGATCCTTCAAGTGTCTACTCAACTCCCAAAAATTGAAAAACTAGTAGTGTGACCAGCCTATTCATAGATCAATGAGCCTTGTGTGGTCAGCCTTCCCAGAAGCTATCTAGTAAGCTTGCTTCATTTTTTTGTAGTCATGAGTTGTGGGCCTGTGGCGATAAGACATCATCTCATCAACATCCCATTGGGCAATTTTGCTTCCTACAAATAGAGTACTAACCCACCCTAGACTAATCAAATAGCCTTCAAGGCATGCAATGCAAGCAATACATTCCCTAGATCCATAGCTACATCTGACAGCAATCGTACTGGAGAAAGCTCATGTAGAACTTGCATGCAAAGTTGGTCCTCAGCAAATTAGGACCAAATACCTCTATGGATACTACATTCTAGTGTGTAAACTCACACAAGGAAATGTACTGTATAAGTAAGTCTTCGAAGGTGTGTTGGGTTTTCTATCCGATGACGAGAAGTTTCATCATGCTTAGGAGCTATTTAAGGAAAGAATGAGCTAAAGCTCTAGCTATGGCAATTTGACATCGTGCAAGAAGGTTTTAGGCATCTTGATATGTCCATGTGTGTGAGAGACAAAGACTATCGACGAGGGTGCTTTTTTCATCAATGGCCATCATTGAAATAATGGGTGACAAGAACTAGGTATTTAGCAATGTTGGTGTAGCCATAGTCAACCAAAACATGTTGTAACTAATGTATTTCTAGGATCACAAGTCCAATATGAAGATGGAGCATGGGAGGATTATAGTAGTAGTAGTTAATAGAGCCAAGAGATGTTTTTGCTTCAAAATTCAAAAGAAAGAATATATAAAAGTCTATTATGTTCTATGAATATTGTGAAAATAAAAAAAGTAGCTCAATAAACTTTGGCTAGGATTTAATATTAAAAACATCCATGCTCAGGTGCCCCCATCCTTGTATCAGAATTATCCCATACTGGTCAAGATTACCATGAGGCTACTGATGATGATCTCCTCTATGATCAAGGGGATGAGTACCTTGCTTCAATCAATATAGTCAATATTCTACAAGGTTTTGCTTTAGAGAAATTGTATCCCACTGGTCCTTGACATGTATCATGCCTCCCACATGGATATCCTATGTTTTGGAACACATTTATTTCTTCAAGACCCTCCTAGTCTTTCTGATGCATTAGGAAAATGGAACAATTTTTGGAGCACCCATAGTTTGTGGATGATTATTTGTGTCATTTCCCCTACCATGGTGTTCCAAATATTGTACCATTTATGGTACATCAGCATGTAGCAGATGCTATAGCATACTCAACAAATCATCGGCCACTTTTAGCCCAGTATGCAAATTAGGCAACAAGTTTTTCATCAATGCCATAATCAAAGAAGGAAGTTCTATGCCACTAGTTGGAAAGGTTCAGAAATGTGATGAGAGAAATAAAAATGACCAACCATAGGTTCCAAATGTTGATTAGCGACCAGAGACCTCAAACAGTTTTGTTGTCCAATTCTAGTGTCCGACAATCTGGCAATATCCAATGCATAGCCTCGATGTGGACAATGAAACTGCAAGAGAAGGCATCTTTGAAAGATATCCTCCCTAGAGTCGTCGTTTTGGTAGTGTCCGATGTTTGTTCAATTTAAGAAGTGTAGGTAATCCTGTCCCACCATCTTTGACTCCAGAATTTGATGAAAAGTAGTCATGGTGTAATTTCTTCTACCCAATGATGAGCTATCATTGTTCATGTTTTCCATTCTCTAAAGGCATATGGTTTTTGGTCGAGAGCTACCTATAAATCCCAACAAATGGTATTGGAGCTTCATGTAAATCCAAGGATATATAGTTTTTTCCCCTCTTGCATAATAGACATCCTCTATTCTACAAGGTGCATCAAT
The DNA here is from genome assembly GCF_047967505.1 of Dipteris shenzhenensis. Lineage (NCBI taxonomy): Eukaryota > Viridiplantae > Streptophyta > Polypodiopsida > Gleicheniales > Dipteridaceae > Dipteris > Dipteris shenzhenensis. Next base: position 39,777,216 of record NC_141621.1, read on the forward strand.
GCACATATTTTTATTATTAGGTAAATCCTTGACTTCTCTTTCCTCCTCTCTTAGTCCATCCAAATGTCCGTCAGTCAATCCAACACTCCAAATCATCATCATCCGTCTTTCAATCAATCTTATCAAGTCAGCCACCTGTCATCAATCTTATTAGTCACCACTTGTCATTAATCTCCTCAATCTATTAGTCCATCAATCCACCAGTTTTGGCACTTTGGATGAATCTTGACTCTTTCAACAAAGTTTTGACTTTTTTGCTACCTGGATTCTAGGAATTCCAACTTCCTAATATGTGTGGTTGAGGCATGTGACTTCTAGTGAGCAATCAATACTCGATTCTCCCCTTTGTACTATTGTGCATCCAATACATAGATTTTCCTCTCCTTTGATGTGCAAATGAAGCATGTGTTCTTATTCATCTTATGATCGGCCGATGCTTAAGGTTCTCAACATCCCAAATTCTCACACAATTCCACCAAACTTTGCAATCCTGTAATTTTGTGTATGCAATTGATGCACATGGTTCTTCATGATGTGCGCAACAAGGCGCAAATTTATCATGATTGTGTGCGATCATGCATTGTCAAGCTTTCTCCTCAAATGTGTGGCAATGCATAGGAAATCTGAGTTGTGCGGCCATGCACATAACTTTTGAGTTGTGCCATGATGCACAAGTTTCCCCCGTAGAGGTGCCAATGATGCAATGTGTGGTACAATGCATAGCGTGACGAATGCCAGCTCACCTAACCAGCCCACCTGACCGCGCTGACATGATGGTAGGATCTTAACATTGCTAGACGATTGCATACTGTTGTACTTACAAGCTATAAGCCTCTTGCAATAGAACATTGCAGGTAGCTTTTTGCCCTGACCACTTACCTATTTGTCTCATCATTGTTGTTGCCTTCTATTCCGTTCTTCTTCTTGCTTGTCGTTGATCAGTCCTTGCTTTCTACCGTTAGTTAGTTGTTATGCTTTTGGTGGAGATGTCGGGTAATTATGGACCAATTCGAGGGAAATGAACAGGCATCACCTTCAAGGCAGATCACACTAGAAGTTCTGGCTACACTTTTGTCTGAATTGGTGCAATCAAATGTGGACATTGCAAACCTAACCACCCATCTTTCATCGCATCAAGCAACACATTCGGGTCACGACTCCAAAGTTCATCCCAAACCATTTTTGGATGCTGTGAAAGAAGATGTGTACTTGTGGCTCAATCACTTCTACAGTCTTGCAGAATATCATCATTAAGGAAAAGCACAAAAGATTGAGGAAATCAAGCCTTCTTTCTAAGGCTTGGCAGCTGCATAGTACCATCAACTAGTTGGACGAGAACGTCAAACACACTCGGCTTTATTTAGTTCATGCTCTCATGGCTGCATTTGGAAGCACTGATACGGTAAAAGATGCTTTGACACAATTGCAAGAACTTACTCAACTTTTGAATGAATACGTGTCGCAATTTGGTGTTAAATTAACACATCTACTAATGAGGGTCAACGCTCACATGATAGAGGACCTTAAGCTCTTATTTTTATGGCCGTGCCTCCATCCTCAAGTCTCACAACGGACCCAAGATCAAGGTCCAAAAACTCTCAACGACGGCCTACTTTTGCTTAGAGGATAGAATTCTCTACGTCCGAAAATATTTCAAAAGCCCCACCTCTCCCTCCTTTGCTCCATGTACCATCAATGCCGACACCAATGGAAATCGACCAGATCCAATATGCATAGAATTGTCAAAGAAGCACATTTTGCCAAAATCATCCCGAAGGTGCCCAAGATTAGAAGTAGTTACCAGACCGAGATCAACAAGGGCAACCCATGTGCTTTAATTGGAATAGATAGGGACACCATTTCTTCACCCATGGACCCCAGTATGATCCCAGTGATCCAGTGGATGCAAGTGTCGCTCTCTCTTCTAGTGAGGCAGAGTATCGTGCTGCATGTTCCGCTACTTGTGAGGCAGTTTGGCTCCAACGGCTGTTTGGAGAGATTGTGTTCCCTCAGACATCCCCGCCAATCATCCACAGTGACAATCAAAGTTGTATTGCTCTTGCCAGGAATCATGTGTTTCATGCTCACACTAAAGTACTGCCAAATGCTCCAGCCAATCCAAATTTTGCAATTTACAGATAATTCAAACACAAATGCAAATTTCCTCGTGTCGGGAAAAGACCATCTGAAGCCGTAGTGGATGCAACGACTTCAAAAAACTCTCAAACTCCTCCGATTGCTTTCATTGTGGAAGCTTTGTTTAATAGTAGTTGACACAGGAAATTCTCTCACCTCATCGCATCACTCTTTCATACTTGACCATAAAATTCCTTTGTATATTTTGCCGAATTGCCAAATAACTTTTGGTGACAACTTGACAAAAAGCCGATTCATTTGCTAGAGCCGCTGTCAAAATTCAGTTAGGGAGATCTCATTTTCTTGTCCATGATATTGTGTTGTCGAATCAAATTTTTCCCTTGACCTTAGGCTGTGATTGGTTACTAGATCAAGAAGTGACAATTGATTTTAAAACCAAGTGTTTACGATTGCGGAATTCATATGTAATTCCTTGGTTGCATTCTAAAATTGCAAATTCCCATATTATTTATGCTACGATACATTAAGAAATGTTTAGGCAAGCCAAAATTTAAAAAATCCTTTTGAGCTTTCAAGGTGCATTTGTAGGTCCAAATCTGACTACAACTTTTGCAAATATTTTCCATGAGATCCTTACTGGCAATTCTTGACCATCTCGATAGCATAGAGATGTCATTCCACCAAAGAAGTTCAGGTGCTCTGCCAACATGTCCATGAGATGCTTCGATGCAACATTATTCAACGTTCAAAAAGCTCGTGGGCATGTGAACCACATTTAGTTAAAAAGGAGGATGGCTCCTACAGATTTTGCATAGATTACTGCCCTCTAAACAAAGTTACTTCCAGAGATGAGTACCCGTTTCCCCAACTAGATGACATCCTTGATTCCTTGGCAAATTTGAAATTCTTTACTACTCTTGATTTGAAGGCAGGTTATTGGCAGATACCAGTTAAGCTAGAAGATCAACCTAAGACGGCTTTTCGGACACCTTTTGGTCTGTACCAATTTAATGTAATGCCATTTGGGTTGAAAAATGCTCCTTGGACTTTCCAAAGACTCATGAATTTGTACTTCATGATTTGATAGTAGTTGGAGAAGTTTTAGTTTATTTAGATTACATGTTAATTCACTCGGCTTCATGGGAAGACCACAAAGAAGTTATCTTGTAGGTCTTGCGATTGCTCCGGCAGCAATACAATCTCAAACTGGATCCCCTCAAGTGCAAGTGGGCACAAACGAAGCTAAAGTACCTAGGATTTAGCATCTCCAGTGATGGTATTCATCATCCTGACCCAACAAAAGTAAAAGTTAAAATTCTTATTACCTGTCCCTCACGAGCAGACATGCCAAATCTCTGCACAATAGATGCAAGCTCCAACCATTTTCTACCTTCTGGATTCCATATTTGGCAAGAGGTCTGGAGACCTTTTCTAAACAATCTAGCTGCCGTCCATGGGTGGCTCTTGAGAAGCGCAGTCCACTGTTTAGTGACCAACCCATTAACCACAAAGATCTCCCAAGGGATGCATCACCATGAAGTGACCTCAGACCTCCCCACAAGGGATGCATCACCATGAAGTGACCTCAGACCTCCCCATGAGCAGCCCTTAGAGTTAGCCTTCCATATTTGAATTAACCTTGTAAGTACCTCTGACTGAGGTGTCTTAATAGGGAATTCTGATAGTATCACATCTTGCCGAGGGTAATTAATCCCCTTTGGGGCATTTAAGCAACTAAAGTACCTTGCAATAACTACCCATGGTTGGTTGCAACCTAGCTGTAGAAGCCATTTACTGCATAGGATATCATTCTTTTCTTTCATAGCAGTTAGTCCAAGCCTCCCGGCTTCTTTAGGTGCTGTCATCAACTCCCATCTCATGGCATGCCACCTTCCCTCCCAAACAAAATTCGAGATGCATCTGTCCACTCTTTTTCAGATTAGACTTGGAAAATGGCAAAACAGACAGTACATAAACCATGGTTGACTCCAGCATATATGCTTGGCAATAGTTACTCTGCCTGCTAGAGAGAGAGGCCTCCCAGCCCATCTATCAAATTTCTCTTTGATTCTCTGGACTGTTCATTCAAATTTTCCTTTTAAAGACACTCCTATCTCTAGTGGGCATCCAAGATACTTTATCACTTGACCCTTTGGAATCCACTTGAACTCAACCCAATCCCAATCTAGAATTCCATCCCAGTCGCGAGCCAGAGGTCTGTAGATTTGTCGTTATTAACTCTTGATTCAGACAGAGCAGCAAATTCATTAAAAATTTCCAAAAATCTACCTAGATTTGTCTCATTTCCAGCCAAACAAGGTGAATTAATTAAATGGGCCTGTCCTGTGGAAAAAGAGGGCAGAAACCTGAGTGAGAGAGAGAGAGTACGAGGATAGTATGGAGGACTCAGTGAAACTGGAGATGTTGTGAGGAAAGTATGAACGACTGGAATGAAACTGGCGTAGATTCTTAAGCCCAATTTCATTACTAAGACCTATCCTTCCAGGACAGGCCAAAAATTGGTGTTGTCATCAGCAAAGAATTGCGAGCAGAATGTCGACCCATCTGGCATCCTAATACCCCATCCAATTCTTGAGGCCGCAAAAGTCTCCCGTTATATTCCAAATTGCATCAACAGACACTTTGACTGGTACTTCCAGTGATCCATGCCACTTACAGTTCGGGGTTGGTTGTAGCATATCACAGTCGGCATCCAAAGCTGCTGTAGGTGTGCATAAATCTTGGCATCCTAATACCCCATCCACTTCTTGAGGCCGCAGAAGTCTCCCGTTATATTCCAAATTGCATCAACAGACACTTTGACTGGTACTTCCAGTGATCCATGCCACTTACAGTTCGAGGTTGGTTGTAGCATATCACAGTCGGCATCCAAAGCTGCTGTAGGTGTGCATATATCTTTGCAGTCACGACTCTGATCCATTCTCTTACACTGCAAAAACGTTTGCGGGAGGCTCAGCTGAGAGTGTCGATCATCTAACTTCACGTGCAAGTGAGCCATACCCTCGCATCTCGAACATAAGGAAAGCCGTAGTGTGCACTCTCACCCGACGTCCTTTTAGCAGTATATCGTTGCCGTATTTCTAAACATTGCCAAAGTTTAGGGATCTATGGATCTAATCATTGCCATCATGCTCGTCTACATTGCCAGTTTGCAAATTTCGCTCAAATCGACATATACTAACAAATGGAAATTACGGCAGTGTAGTCCTCGGTGTACGATAAAACAAATGTGCCCAGGAGGTAACATGTAAGCGGAACATATTTTGCTTACCGGGCGAAGTAGGAGCAGCGTTACCGGGGCGCAACTGATGACAACTTGAGTTGAGATTAGCAAGGTGAGTGCGAGAGATATGCCAGAGTCAAGATACTGGTCAAGAAAGCAAAGCGCAGCGTGGAGGATTACTGAGGAAAGGAAGGTGCAGACGAAGCATGAATTGATGAATTAAGACAATGTCTACGAGCACTGCGTGGGTGGGAATTTATGCTTAGGAAAGGACGGCAGCGTATGCTGTGGTTACTGTATGAATTGTGTCTTGATGAGAATATATTCTTAGAGTTCTCACAAAAAAAAGAGAATATATTTTTAGAGATAAGCCTGCATGAGGGCGGGGACGAAAGCGTGAATGAACAGATAAATGACGGTAGTACGGCTGATTTTATCGTAAGTCTTCTCCAAATCCAAATTGAGCATGACAGGGCATAATCCACCAAAGCATTCAACACTGCGTCATGTATATTCCTACCTGCCACAAAGCCGAACTGAAAAGGGTGTATCAATCTCGAAAGGAAAATTTTGATCCTGTTGGTAAGTAGTTTTTCCATCAAGTTCCAACTCAACTCCCCACAATTGACGAATTGAAAATTTTGCAGTCGAATGATCCCCAAGTCAGGGCCATTGCCGAAAAGTTACATTCTACAAAGCCACTCTTGTACTTCCAAGTGATTGATCCTATTCCAGCCCCACATTTTTGTGCTCGGACAATGCCATCAACATTACCTAAATGCATTTCACGATGGAACCTTTGGGAGACACTTGGGATTTCTCAAAGTCCTAACGAAGATTCAGACCAGATTTTATTGGCCCAAGCTAATGGAATAATCTACACCATTATCTCAAATCTTACACCACATGTCAAACTTTTAAGTCCCCGACTCAGAAACTGTCTGGTAACATGAGTCCGATTGTTGTGTCACACCCTTTTAAATTGGTGTCTTATGACATAAGTGCCCTTTCCCAACGTCAGCAAATGGAAAAGAGTACGTGATTGTCTTGACAGACTATCTCACGAGGTGGACAATCACACCACCTGCTGAAGTCTGCATCTACTTGCTGAATTATTGATGCAAAATTTGATTCTCCCACATGGCTGCCCAAAACAACTGCTGTTCGTGATTGTCTTGACAGACTATTTCACGAGGTGGACAATCACACAACCCGCTGAAGTCTGCATCTGCAGGTGAAGTTGCTGAATTATTGATGCAAAATTTGATTCTCCCACATGGCTGCCCAGAACAACTGCGGCTCGATCAGAGATCGAACTTCAAATCGGAAGTCATTCAAATTTTGACCGACAGGCTGAATGTACTACAACAGTTCACAAGTCCCTACCACCCTTACTGTAATGGGCCTCATTGAGCGATTGAATCGCACGATCAAGCTGATGCTGGCTATGTACATGGACCCGCACCACACAAACTGGGATGCCTCCTTGCCATATGTAGTGGCCACCTACAACACAACAAATCCAAGAGTCTACTGGCATCAGCCCAATCGAAGCTCTATATGGCAGACCCCCACGATTCCCCTCTGAGATAGGGATCATTGATAAAGGCCATATCAAACACAAGGAGGCTCATCAATGGGCGGACTATTTACAAGACTCATTATCTTTCTGAGATAAAATGCAGCAAAATATCTTTGACGAGCTCAAATATAGCAACGAAGATTGTGCAACAGTCGTCACAAACTAGCTATTTTCTCTAATGGGGATTTGGTAATGCTAAACTATCCTACCACAAAAAAAGGATTAGCCTAGAAGGTTCTTGCCAAATGGATTGCTTATACCAGATTCTTTGACCTATGGGCAAAACAACATACGAACTACAACGCTATAGCCATGATCACCGAAAGACGAAGCCCATTGCGCGTATCGCTCGCATTAAGCCATTTTTCTCCCGGTCGCTTCATCTGCTTTTAGGGGGGAAATACTTGACGACTGCCAGCTCACCTAAACCACCCACCTGACCGAGTGGACGTGGTGGCATGATCTTGGCATTACTCGACGGCTGCATATTGTTGTACTTACAAGCTATTAGCCTCTTGCAATAGAACGTCGCAGGAAGCTTTTTGCTCTGACGACTTACCTCTTTGTCTTGTCGTTGTTGTTCCTGCTCCTCTTCTTGCTTATCGATGATTAATCCTTGCTTTCTACTTTAGTTAGTTGTTATGATAGTTCCCTTGAATATCTGACAGTCTCCAACAACTTTTCAACAGTCTTGAGAACCAGAATTCCAATATGAGATTCCTTGTTCTAGCCTGATACACTCTGTAATCCTAATTCCAGCTTCCATCTTACCAACCTGCATCAACTTCTTCTTATAAGTGTAGCAATGCATGCGATTTTCTCTCTCTCCATGGATATTGTGCGGATGGTGCACATGCTTCTTCCTTCAACTAGATGCGGGGCAGTGCACAAATATTTTTCGTTTCTTTAGGTGTGTGAATGATGCACATGCCCATCTATCCACAAGATGTGCAACAAGGCATAGGATCTCTCCTAATGTGTAGCAATGCATGGAGTTCTTCATCCTTGACAAGATGTGTCGTGATGCACACGTTTATCTACTGCTTCTCTTCATGATATGCATTGAAGCACTTTTTTTCAACAAGAAGTCGATATTTTCTCTCAGTGTTGTGTGTTAATGCACATTATCTCTGAGATGTGCAATGTGTTAATGCACATGATCTTTGAGATACCATGTAAGAGTAGGTACCTTTAAGAAGTTTGACAAGATCTTGTGTCTTTGGTCTAGTTGCAATGTGACACCCAACATTGAATTCCTGTAGATACACCACAAGGTTATCCCCTTCTCTCCATAGAATACCTTGGTGCTGCCATCAAACATGAATCTTGAATAACCTCTCTAAGCTCTTCACTAAAATATCTTGGAGGAGAATCCCATGAGTGGACTCGCCAAAACTCGTGTACTTTCTTTGAGATATTGCTTCACAACCTTCATCTTGTTTCGAAAAACTTTCTTTTTGGGCGAGTTGCTGGCTTATATTAATAAGATCTGAAAAGTTCTACATTTACAAAAAATCTTTGTCTTCGGCATATCCAAAAGCAAGTGAAAGCATCATAGTATGTATCAACTAAAGAAGTTTCCACCTAATAGGCATGTCACCAAATAGCATATACACATAGTTAAAAGGAAAAGAATAAATTTGGACTCTAACTAACTCTAAGACATGCAAGGACTACTCATAGTTCAGAAACAAGTGTGGAATGTATTCGTATCTTCTAAAACACCTTCTGCACTTTCCATCCCCTTGACCAATGATCCGTTCCCTAGTGTCTGTCCACATAACTTTGTATATAATTAACCAAAAGAGGCAAGGCCGGTTTTCTAGAATTGATTTTGACCATAATCTTTCAAATCTTGCCATCCACACCTTACGTCTGTCCCATTTTTAAGGTGTTCAAAAACATCCACAGAGTAATCATAAAAAACTGGGCTTGGAATTTCTTTTATCTTTCGATCTAAATTTTTTCATCTTTGTATTGCAGAAATTAAAAAGGACATACCTTTAATAAGCACATATCTTCAATCTTGCATTCAACTTGTACATAGTGCATACCTCAAAGAAAAGGCTTGTAGTTATTCCAACCCATACATCAAAAAACAAGTGATGTTCTCAACAACTTTGCTTATTTTGATTTTTCTAACTTTTGTGGAGTATACCGATCGTTGATGTGGGGAGGAAGGGAGGGTGATCGCACGCTCATGAAAAGAGAAAGAGAGAGAGAGAGAGAGAGAGAGAGAGATCTTATGCATAAGTGAAACAAGAATAAGTAGTGAATGGAGGCATAGGAATGGGATGAGTGTCAAAAATTGATTGGGAGGACACTTTTTTTCAAAAATTAGTAGAGCGCTGATAGCGCTAACAAACTCACATGCCTTAGCCTATATTCAGCCTGCGAATCAGAGTGTAAAGCACAAAATTTCAATGTGTAGAAATCAAAATTTTAACCTTAAGTTCCACATTCTATAGCAAAACATAATCGTGCTTGCACTTAAAATTATTGGAATAAACCTGGTCTATAAGCTATGATGGCACGATTTGACAAAAATAAATGTATGCAAAAGCAACTGCTATTGGAGAGATATTCCTCTTTCTATATAGTAGAAATAAAAGTTCAAGCTGTTAGTTTTTCATTTCTCAAAAGAACGTAGTCATGTTTGTACAAGACAATGTGAGCAATTTCGCTAAAAGAAGCATGTACACTGAGTCGACCTGCTTTATGAGGTAGCTCCATAGCCCTTCCACAGTGTCTCCACCAAAAGGGGTGTGAGAAGAATAGCAATCATGAAGCATACATCCATGGTAATCCTTGTAGGTGTTTGTGATCAAGAGCAAGAATCTGGAGAACAAAGGAAAGAAGTGCTTCCTCAACGCCCAAATTCGATCGTGGAAAAACACTGGTTGCAAATCAAATGATACATGGGTGATCTTCCATAGCTACACACTATGATATATGTAGAAAGACTACATTTCCTCTTAATCTCTCTCGCTCTCATGTGCATACTCAATGGGCAACGAGGCATACTACAAGAGAAGAGACTCCTGGGAGAGACGCTCAACAAGAAGGAAGACGGTGAGATGGTTGCAATGTGACCATCAATACTTCAAAAATTACTTCTAACAATGCTTAATGCGTCTTGTTTTTCTTCTTTCTCATTTAAACTTAGACACCTCCTGCATTTATATAAAGGGACTCCGTATGCTCAACTGAGAGGGTGAGATAGTTACAACGTGAACATCAATACTTCAAAAAATGCTTTTGCCATTACTTGATGTATCTCGTTCTTCTTCTACTTGTTCCAATATAGAGGGAGTCCATATGCTTTTACAATCCAAAATTTACCAAAAATAGTCTTCTAGCCTAAGATAACCAATCTAGCTACCTAAATACGGCAACCAAGAGGCCACCTATTCCTAGCCTTATCCACTCGCTCAAATAGCCATACAAGCAATACTGCTCTTTAGAAGCAATGGCATGCATATACAATAGAATCCTCACACCAAGGACCATGTGCCCAATAGAAAAATTTCGCACACAATCTGATGGTCCAAAATGGGCTCCTCTTAATTCCCAGTAATTACTCAGATAAGGATAGCATACCATTTGTGCTATAATAGGAATGGATAGCCTATTAGATGGACCTAATGGATAGTCACATATGTTCCAGATCCAATCTTTTCACCAAATGGATCTCTTTATCTATTATGAATGTCAAAAAAGTTACATTTCA